>NW_026125952.1:0-529145 GCF_943737965.1 Phodopus roborovskii | reverse complement strand
AATGACTTCAGGGGTGTCTTAAACTACATTAGCTATTATCCTGACCATGGCTTTATTGACTTGCAGCACTGTTTGACATAGTTGAGAAGATAGAAATGCAACAAGATCTCAAAATTAACAGCCACTGCCAGAACACAGTCTGCTGTATAGTTGATGAGCAATAACCTTGGAAAGTACTTGTATCTAGTCACTTGTATATTAGTGGTGAAATGTACCCTCTGAGGGCCATTTTTAAACCTAGGTGTCATTCTCCAAAATTACTCAAACAGTGCCAAGCTGATATAAAGCTAGCTTTTTCTATAAGCATAAAAACATTCCTTCAGATACTCCAAACATGGACACCTTGCACTAATGTCAAAAGCATGAGAACATATTTTGTGATGTGCTGATTTTTTTGGTAGCTTTCATCGTTTTCTCTACTTAGGAATATTTATCATTAAAATGAAATATATGCTATAGCTATAACGTCAGGCTTTATTTATTTTGCATTGTGATTTCGGCTTAATTTTAACTTTACCATTTAAAGTGTATAATTGAGCTACAAAGTAAGCAACTTACTTACATGGCAGCTATAAATAATAAGAGACCACCGTTGGCAAGTAATGCCATCCACATCTGTGGCATAGAAGGAAAACACCTTCCAAAAGTGGAAAGTTCCACAGGCTTATAGTGTTCTACCTTTTTAAAAATGAGGACCATGAGATTATTACTTTTGAAAGGTAAATAATATTATAATTCAGCATAGAAACAATGTTACAAACATCTTTATGCTTGTTCTAACACTGTCTTTGACAAAACATTATACTGTAAGGATCATGATGAAATTTACCAAACAATTCCATTCAAATTCATCATGGACCTGTACATATACCATGAAGTATTTTAAAATTCCAGTGCCTTGCTTTTATATTAATAGTTCATACTAAATTCACAAAATATCTTTATGCTGCATTTCTGGTATTAAAAATAGTGTTTGTCATAAAAGGCATCTTTCTGAATCCTGTTTTGTAGGGATCACTATTTTTTATATGGGAAATGGATATATGAGAATACATTTGAGCATCTTAATTATAATTTTTAAAAAATTTTTCATTCAAGTGTTAAAAAGATGTTTATCTAAAATCATGATTAAGAATCACAAACAAACCTATCATTTGCCTGCAAAGATTTACAATATGAGAGGAAAACATGAAAAGTGAATTGACCCGCTAGTTTCTGCACAGTTACTTTGTTATGATGTTAGCTGTTTTCTTTTCTTTGGTGTGGAAAATTTGCATATACAAATACTACTTGTATATAACTATGATTGAAAAAATCATTTTTCATTGAAGTGCATGTGATGTTTTTCAAAATCCTGAATTGAAATCACAAACAAGCTTATTACAAGGTAATTCTCTGTAAAAAGCATGATCTTTTATGCAAGTATGTTTTTATGATTTAAAGGAAGAATTTATAAATAAAAGAATTTGGTGTGTGGCTTTCTGTGTAGTTATTTGCATATAATGTTATCTAGGGAAGCAGTGAATAGTGCAATTTGCTAACTGTATGTAGAAATAATAGCACACAAGTATAGTTGCTCCTCTGTCTCCTCTACCAATAAGTAGTGTCAATCTGTCATTTAATAACAAAATCTACTCGACTTTATGAGAATCCCAAGAACAGCAGTATGCAATCACAGCTGTCTGACCCAACTTCAGGTAATTAACAAGTGTACTCCACCCTGTTCTATTTGGCAAAAATAGTAAAATAGCAAAGTACTCAGTATAAAAAACAAATTGATTGGTCCACACTGGATGCTATGAGATGAATGGTTTGTTTTTTTGTTTGTTTGTTTGTTTTTGTTTTTTTTAATTAATTTATTTTTTATTTAATTTTATATAACAAAGTCCAATTAAATGAAAACAAACATTTATACACAATATTTGGGAATTTGGGCGTCGTTCTTTCCAAACTACTTCCTGCTGGTAAGGGGCTCTGTCTTGGGGGATTCGAAGAAGATTCAGATATCCTAGCTGTAGTCTGTAGGGCTGTTTTGTCCAGCTGTTTGGAATGTAGGATCAGCTTGTACTCTGTTTCAGGCGGTCTGGTGTGATCAAACCACATTAGTCTGGAAGGAATCCACATCTTTTCATTTTCTGTGGAAACAAAAATAGAAATACTTTTCCCCAGTAACTTGTTCTTCAACTTAAATTTTGGAGTCAAAGCAATTTTTTTAATTTATTATTTTACATGTCGATCCCAGTTCCTTCTCGCTCCATTCTTCCCTCCCTTCCAGCCCTCCCTCCCTCCTTCCCTTCCTTTTGCCCTCTCTACCATCTCCCATGCACTCTAAACACCCTCCCCTCCCAACCCCCCACCACAATACCATATGTAGGGGAATGCCATCCAGTTGGGGTCATGTAGATCTGACAGGTCCTGTGAAGTAGGGACTAGGGCTTCTCTCCTATCTCTAGAATAAGGCAGTTATCCCTCCATGGGGGATATGTTTGCAAAGTCCTTTTGTGCACCAGGGATACATCCTGGCTCCACTGTCTGAGGTCTCTTAGACTGCTCAGACCTTCTGGCTGAGACCCATATTCAGGGGGGTCCGAGTAAGTCCCGTGTTGGCTTCCCAGCTATCAGTCTAGTGGCCCTTAGCTCCTCCTTGTTCAGGTAAGCTGTCTCTATGTACTTCTACCGCATGGTCTTGTCCTCTCCATCTGCTTCTGGGTTCTAGTTTGACTCAGTGTTTATGTATGGGTGTTTGCTCCTGTTTTCAACAGGCATTAGTTGAGGACTCCATGGAGAAGTTACTTGTTGATCTCACTCTCCAGGAAGGGCATTTATGATAGCCTTTCCACAGAAGCTGAGATTGTTAGTTGGGAGCAGTCTTGTAGTTCCCTCGACCTTTCTTTGTGTTCAACTTTATCTTCAAACCAATATTGGCTCCCTCTTTTATGTTCTCTCTCTCTGTCTCTGTCTCTCTCTCTCTCTTTCCTATTTTCCATTCCTAACCAGGCTCAATCCTCCTGGTCGCACATACCTTCCTCTCCTCCCTCTCATTTTCTCCTACTTCTCTCTCCATTAGCTGTCCTCACCCACTTTACCTGAGGTCTGGGGGACTTGTCCCTTCCCAGTTCTGTGAGGGACTTTATATGAATCTCTTAGAATACAACTTGTATCCTAGTTCCTCTGGTGATGTGAATTATAGGCTGGTGATCATTTGATCTAGTTCTAAAATCCATATATGAGTGAGTACATACTGTGTTCCTCTTTTTGTGACTGGGTTACCTCATTCAGGATGGTTTCTTCAAGTGCCATTCACTTGCCTGCGAATTTCAAGATACCATTATTTTTTTCTGCGGAGTAGTATTCCATTGTGTAGATGTGCCACATCTTCATTAACCATTCTTCAATTGAGGGGCATCTAGGTGGCTTCCAGAGTCTTGCTATTACAAATAGCGCTGCTATGAACATAGTTGAACAGATGTCTTTGTTGCATGGATGTGAATCCTTTGGGTATATGCCTAAGAGGGGGATTGCCGGGTCCTGTGGTAAACTAATTCCCATTTTCCTGAGGAACCGCCATACTGATCTCCAAAATGGTTGTATGAGTTTGCACTCCCACCAGCAGTGGAGGAGTGTTCCACTTTCTCCACATCCTCTACAACATAAGTCATCACTGGTGTTTCTAATTTTAGCCATTCTGGCAGGGTAAGATGGTATCTCCAAGTTGTTTTGATTTGCATTTCCCTGATAGCTAAGGATGTGGAGCATTTTCTTAAGTGTCTTTCAGCCTTTTTGATTTCCTCCATTGAGAATTCTTTCTTCAGTTCTGTACCCCATTTTTTAATAGGGTTATTTGGTGTTTTGTTGACTAGTTTCTTGAGTTCTTTGTATATTTTGGAGATCAGCCCTTTGTTGGATATAGGATTAGTGAAAATCTTTTCCCAGTCAGTGGGCTGCCGTTTGGTCTTGTCAACTGTGTCCTTTGCCTTACAGAAGCTTCTAAGTTTGAAGAGGTCCCATTTATTAATTGTTTCTTTCAGTGTCTGTGCCCCTGGAGTTATGTTCAGGAAGCTGTCTCCTATACCAATTTGTTCAAGGGTACCTCCTACTTTCTCTTCTAAGAGGTTCAATGTGGCTGGATTGATGTTGAGGTCTTTGATCCATTTGGACTTGAGTTTTGTGCATGGCGACAGACATGGGTCTATCTGCAGTCTTCTACACACCCTCATCCAATTGTGCCAGCACCATTTGTTGAAGATGCTGTCTTTGCCCCATTGTATAATTTTAGCTGTTTTGTCGAAAATCAGGTGTTCATAGGTGCGTGGATTAATATCAGGATTTTCAATTCGATTCCATTGGTCTACCTGTCTATTTTTATGCCGATACCAGGCTGTTTACAGAACTATAGCTCTGTAGTAGAACTTCAAGTCAGGAATGGTGATGCCTCCTGAAGTTCTTTTATTGTATAGGGTTGTTTTGGCTATCCTGGGTCATTTGTTTTTCCATATAAAGTTGATTATTATCCTTTCAAGGTTGGTGAAGAATTGTGGTGGGATTTTAATGGGGATTGCATTGAATCTGTAGATTGCTTTTGGTAAGATTGCCATTTTACTATGTTTATCCTACCTATCCAAGAGCATGGGAGGTCTTTCCATTTTCTGGTATCTACTTTAATTTCTTTCTTTAGAGTCACAAAGTTCTTATTATATTATATAGATCTTTTACTTGTTTGGTAAGCGTTACACCAAGATACTTTATGTTGCTTGTGGCTATTGTAAAGGGTGATGTTTCTCTGATTTCTTTCTCTGTTTCTTTGTCATCTGAAAAAAATAGGGCTACTCATTTTTTGAGTTTATCTTGTATCCTGCTAGTTTGCTGAAGGTGTTTATCAGCTGTAGGAGTTCCCTGGTAGAGTATATTGGGTCGCTTATGTAAACTATCATATCATCTGCAAAAAGAGACAGTTTGACTTCTTCCTTTCCAATTTGGATGCCCTTGATCTCCTTTTGTTGTCTTATAGCATTAGCTAGAACTTTTAGTACGATATTGAAGAGATATGGAGAGAGAGGACAGCCTTGTCTTGTTCCTGATTTTAAAGGAATTGGCTTAAGTTTCTCTCCATTCAGTTTGATGTTGGCAGTTGGTTTGCTGTATATTGCTCTTATTATGTTCAGGTATGTTCCTGTTATCCCTGACCTCTCTAATACCTTTATCATGAAAGGGTGTTGAATTTTATCGAAGGCTTTTTCCGCATCTTTGGAGATAATCATATGGTTTTTCTTTTTCAGTTTGTTTATATGGTGGATCACGTTGATAGATTTTCGTATGTTAAACCATCCCTGCAATCCAGGTATGAAGTCTACTTGATCATGGTGGATGATTGCTCTGATGTATTTTTGAATTCGGTTTGCCATTATTTTATTGAGTATTTTTGCATCGATGTTCATCAGGGATATTGGTCTGTAGTTTTCTTTTTTAGTTGTGTCTTTGTGAGGTTTGGGTACCATAGTTATTGTGGCCTCATAAAAAGAGTTTGGCAATAAACCTTCTGTTTCTATCTTGTGGAACAGTTTGAGGAGTAGTGGTATTAGTTCTTCCTTGAATGTCTGCTAGAATTCTGCACTGAATCCATCTGGCCCTGGACTTTTTTTCGTTGGAAGGCTTTCGATGACTGCTTCTATTTCATTGCGAGTTATAGGTCTATTTAAGTTGTTTGTCTGATCTTGATTTAATTTTGGTAAGTGATAGTTATCCAGAAACTTGTCCATTTCCTTTGAATTTTCAATTTTTGTGGAATACAGATTTTCGAAGTATGACCTGAAAATTGACTGGATTTCCTCTGTGTCTGTTGTTATGTTCCCCATTTCGTTTCTGATTTTGTTAATTTGCATGTTCTGTCTCTGCTTTTTCGTTAATTTGGATAAAGGTTTGTCTATCTTGTTGATTTTCTCAAAAAACCAACTCTTTGTTGCATTGAGTTTTTTGTATTGTTTTCCTGGTTTCTATTTTGTTGATTTCAGCCCTCAAGTTGATTATTTCCTGGCGTCTGCTCCTGCGGGGTGAATTCGCTTCTCTCTGTTCTAAGGTTTTCAGTTGGGCTGTTAATTCATTTATGTGACTACCCTCTGTTTTCTTCATATGGGCACTTAGTGCAATGAACTTCCCTCGTAGCACTGCTTTCAAGGTGTCCCATAAGTTCAGGTATGTTGTATCCTCATTCTCATTGAATATTAGAAAGTCTTTAATTTCTTTCTTTATTTCTTCTTTGACCCAGGAGTGGTGCAATTGCACATTGTTAAGTTGCCATGAGTTTGCAGGTTTTCTGCTATTTGTGTTGTTGTTGAATTCCAATTTTAAAGCATGGTGGTCCGATAAGATACAGGGGACTATTCCTATTCTCTTGTATCTGTTGAGGTTTGTTATGTCTCCTAGTATGTGGTCGATTTTAGAGAAGGTTCCATGTGGAGCAGAGAAGAAGGTATATTCTTTTGTCTTTGGATGGAATGTTCTATAGCTGTCTGTTAGCCCCAGTTGAGACATAACTTCTGTTAATTCTTTTGTTTCTTTGTTGAGTTTCTGATTTGTGGTCCTGTCTAGTGTTGAGAGTGGTGTATTGAAGTCTCCCACTATAAGTGTGGGAGGTTTTATATGAGCTTTGAGTTTTAGTAGTGTTTCTTTTACGAATGTGGGTGACTTTGTATTAGGGGCATAGATGTTCAGAATTGAGACTTGGTGTTGATGGATTTCTCCTGAGATGAAAATGAAATGACCGTCTTCATCTCTTTTGACTAGTTTTGGTTTGAAGTCTAGCTTGTTAGATATTAGGATAGCTACGCCTGCTTGCTTCTTATTTCCATTTGATTGGAAAATCTTTCCCCAACCCTTTACCCTGAGGTAATGTCTATCTTTGGAGCTAAGATGTGTTTCTTGTATGCAGCAGAAGGATGGATTCTGTCTTCGTATCCATTCTGTTAGCCTGTGTATTTTTATAGGAGAGTTAAGACCATTAATGTTGAGGGTGAGTAAGGTCCATTGATTGTTGATGCTTGTTTGGTTTAAGTTTGTTGTTGGCAGTGGTATTGTGAATATATTTGTTCTGCTTCACCCTAGGTTTCTGGTGTAGTTGGATTATCTGTTGCCTACATTTTTGTGGGCGTAGTTACCTTCCTTGGGTTGGAATTTTCCTTCCAATACTTTCTGTAGGGCTGGATTTGTAGATACATATTGGGAAAATCTGGTTTTGTCATTGAATATCTTGTTCTCTCCATCTATATTGACTGAGAGTTTTGCTGGATATAGTAGCCTAGGCTGGCATCCGTGTTCTCTTAATACTTTTAGAACATCTATCCAGGACCTTCTGGCCTTGAGGGTTTCCATGGAGAAGTCAGGTGTAATTTTGATAGGTCTGCCTTTATATGTTACCTGTCCTTTTTCCTTCGCTGCTCTTAATATTCTTTCTTTATTCTGTATGCTAGGTGTTTTGATTATTATATGTCGAGGGGTCTTTTTTCTTTGGTCCAGCCTATTTGGGGTTCGGTATGCTTCTTGTACTTTCATGGGCATGTCCTTCTTCAGATTTGGAAAGTTTTCCTTGATGATTTTGTTGAATATGTTTTCAGCACCTTTGAGCTGGGCTTCCTCACCTTCCTCTATGCCTATTATTCTTAGGTTTGGCCTTTTCATGGTGTCCCACATTTCCTGGATGTTGTATGTTAAGGATTTGTTGGATTTATGGTTTTCTTTGGTCGATGAATCTATTTCTTCTAGTTTATCTTCTGTGCCTGAGATTCTCTCTTCCATCTCTTGAATTCTATTGGTTATGCTTGTGTCCGCGGTTTCCGATTTTTTGCCCAGCTTTTCAATTTCCAGCTTTCCTTCCATTTGTGTTGCCTTTATTTTCTCAATTTCTGTTTTCAAATCTTGAAACGTTTCCTTCACCTGGTTAATTGTTTTTTCTTGGCTTTCTGTACTTTCCTTAAGGAATTTGTTCATTTCTTCTACTTTTTTTGTTTGTTTTTTCCTCCATTTCTTTAAGGGATTTTCTCATATCTTCTTTGAGGGCCTCTATCATTTTTATGATGGTGATTTTTAAGTCGTACCCTTCTGCTTCCTCTGCTTTGTTGTTGTGTTCCATTCTAGTTGGTGTAGATTCCCTAGATTCTGGTGGTGTCATGTTTGTCTTTCTGTTGTTAGGTGTTCTCTTGTATTGCCTTCTTCCCATAGTTTCTTCCAGTAGGTGTTGGTGGTGTCTCTTCCCTCTCTCTATGGTCCTTCCCCGATGGGATTATGTGGATCAAAGATTCAATGTCTGTAGCTCTGTGTGGTCCAAGCTCTCTAGGAGGTTTCTCTTCAGACAGGGATCCAGGGATGGGGTCAAGGATGAGGATCCAGAAGAAGATGCCAGCAGGTACTCACAGTGGTCCTCTGGCCAATAGCTCTGGCCAATAGCTCTGGCCAATGTCCAGCAGAAGAGGACAAGGGCTGAGCTTGAACTTGAGAAGGTTTTGCAGGGTAGTGGGATCTCACTGAAAACTGGCGCTCTCCAGCTGAGACCTCGTTCTTTGGCAGGGGCCCGGATTTGGGGGTCAAGGATCTTGCCTGCAGGAACTCCTAGTGGACCAGCAGAGATAGGCGGATCTCTGGGAGGGGCCTGGGAATCTAGCAGAGGACTGGAGGCGGGGTCAGGGACCAAGCCGGTGGAAATTACAGGTGGCCCCACGTGGATAGTCAGGTCTCCTTTGTTCGGAGTTGCTCTGAGAGGTCTCCGAAGTAGGAGATGAATGGTTTGTAATGTGCGGACTTTGTTGGAACACTATAAAGCTGTCTGAACCCTGTACTCAGGGTTCGCAGTCCTTTACACCACGTGGAGTATGGCTGTGGACCCCAGTGCACTGGAATATAAAAAATCTCATGCTTTTGCATAAAAAAAACACACACACACAATAATTTGAAACCCAAGGGAAAAATTTTCATGCTTTGCAAAACCTTAAAACAAATAACAAAATTTCAAAGTGATGGATCTACAGACTAATATCCCTGATAAACATCGATGCAAAAATACTCAATAAAATACTGGCAAACCAAATTCAAGAATTCGGTGGAGAAATCATCCACCATGACCAAGTAGGCTTCATACCTGGAATGCAGGGATGGTTTAACATACGAAAATCTATCAATATGATCCACCATATAAACAAACAGAAAAAGAAAAACGATATGATTAGCTCCCTAGATGCAGAAAAAGCCTTCGACAAAATTCAACACCCTTTCATGATAAATGTCCTGGAGAGGTCAGGGATAACAGGAACATACCTAAACATAATAAGAGCAATATACAGCAAACCAACTGCCAACATCAAACTGAATGGAGAGAAACTTAAGCCAATTCCTTTAAAATCAGGAACAAGACAAGGCTGTCCTCTCTCTCCATATCTCTTCAATATCGTACTAGAAGTTCTAGCAAATGCTATAAGACAACAAAAGGAGATCAAGGGCATCCAAATTGGAAAGGAAGAAGTCAAACTGTCTCTATTTGCAGATGATATGATAGTTTACATAAACGACCCAATAAACTCTACCAGGGAACTCCTACAGCTGATAAACACCTTCAGCAAACTAGCAGGATACAAGATAAACTCAAAAAAATCAGTAGCCCTACTATTTTCAGATGACAAAGAAACAGAGAAAGAAATCAGAGAAACATAACCTGTTAATCTATGCATTTACACGTGGTCTTCTTACCCGGAGCCGGCTGCCGCGTATGCGTACTTCTCTCTACAGACTCTCCATCTTGGCTCCTCCTTCCTACTTCCTATTTCCTCCTTGTCTCCTAGTCCCTCCTATCTTCCTTTCCTATTCAATCACCCTTTACAATAGCCACAAGCAACATAAGGTATCTTGGTGTAAAGCTTACCAAACAAGTAAAAGACCTATATAATAGGAACTTTATGACTCTAAAGAAAGAAATTAAAGTAGATACCAGAAAATGGAAAGATCTCTCATGCTCTTGGACAGGTAGGATAAACATAGTAAAAATGGCAATCTTACCAAAAGCAATCTACAGATTCAATGCAATCCCCATTAGAATCCCACCACAATTCTTCACCGACCTTGAAAGGAAAATAATCAACATTATATGGAAAAACAAAAGATCCAGGATAGCCAAAACAACCCTATACAATAAAAGAACTTCAGGAGGCATCTCCATTCCTGACTTTAAGCTCTACTACAGAGCTATAGTTCTGAAAACAGCCTGGTATTGGCATAAAAATAGACAGGTAGACCAATGGAATCGAATTGAAAATCCTGATATTAATCCACACACCTATGAACACCTGATTTTCGAAAAAAAAAACAGCTAATATTATACAATGGGGCAAGGACAGCATCTTCAACAAATGGTGCTGGCACAATTGGATGAGGGTGTGTAGAAGACTGCAGATAGACCCATGTCTGTTGCGATGCATAAGACTCAAGTCCAAATCGATCAAAGACCTCAACATCAATCCAGCCACATTGAACCTCTTAGAAGAGAAAGTAGGAGGTACCCTTGAACAAATTGGTATAGGAGACCGCTTCCTGAACATAACTCCAGGGGCACAGACACTGAAAGAAACAATTAATAAATGGGACCTCTTCAAACTTAGGTGCTTCTGTAAGGCAAAGGACACAGTTGACAAGACCAAACGGCAGCCCACTGACTGGGAAAAGATTTTCACCAATCTTATATCCGACAAAGGGTTGATCTCCAAAATATACAAAGGACTCAAGAAACTAGTCAACAAAACACCAAATAACCCTATTAAAAAATGGGGTACAGAACTGAAGAAAGAATTCTCAATAGAGGAAATCAAAAAGGCTGAAAGACTCTGAAGAAAATGCTCCTCATCCTTAGCTATCAGGGAAATGCAAATCCAAACAACTTTGAGATACCATCTTACCCCTGCCAGAATGACTAAAATTAGAAACACCAGTGATGACTTATGTTGTAGAGGATGTGGAGAAAGTGGAACACTCCTCAACTGTTGGTGGGAGTGCAAACTCATACAGCCATTTTGGAGATCATTATGGCGGTTCCTCAGGAAAATGGGAATTAGTTTACCACAGGACCCGGCAATCCCACTCTTAGGCATATACCCAAAGGATTCACAACCATGCAACAAAGACATCTGTTCAACTATGTTCATAGCAGCACTATTTATAATAGCAAGACTCTGGAAGCCACCTAGATGCCCCTCAATTGAAGAATGGTTAATGAAGATGTGGCACATCTACACAATGGAATACTACTCCGCAGAAAAAAATAATGGTATCTTGAAATTCGCAGGCAAGTGGATGGCACTTGAAGAAACCATCCTGAATGAGGTAATCCAGTCACAAAAAGAGGAAGACAATATGTACTCACTCATATATGGATTTTAGAACTAGATCAAAGGATCACCAGCATATAATTCACACCACCAGAGGAACGAGTATACCAGGTGTATTCTAAGAGATTCATATAAAGTCCCTCACAGAACTGGGAAGGCACATGTCCCCCAGAGCTCAGGTGAAGTGGTGGGGGGCAGCCAATGGAGAGAGAAGTAGGAGAAAATGAGGGGGAGGAAAGGAAAATATGTGCGACCAGGAAGATTGAGCCTGGTTAAGTATAGAAGATAGGAAAGAGAGAGAGAGAGAGAGAGAGAGAGAGAGAGAGAGAGAGAGAGAGAGAGAGAGAGACATAAAAGAGGGAGCCAATATTGGTTTGAAGATAAAATTGAACACATAAAAGGTCTAGAGAACTACAAGAGTGCTCCCAACTAACAATTTAGCTTCTGTGGAAAGGCTATCATAAATGCCCTTCCCGGAGAGTGAGATCAACAACTAACTTCTCCATGGAGCCCTCAACTAATGCCTGTTGAAAACAGGGTCAAACATCCATACATAAACACTGAGTCAAAGTAAAACTCAGATGCAGAAATAGAGGACAAGACCATGGGGCAGAAACACATACAAACAGCTTCCCTGAACAAGGAGGAGCTAAGGGCCACTAGACTGATAGCTGGGAAGCCATCATGGGACTGACTCAGGCCCCCCTGAATATGGGTCTCAGCCAGAAGGACTGAGCAGTCTAAGAGACCTCAGACAGTGGAGCCCGAATGTATTCCTGGTGCACAAAAGGACTTTCCGAACATATCCCCCATGGAGGGATAACTGCCTTAATCTAGAGACAGGAGAGAAGCCCTAGTCCCTACTTCACATGACCTGTCAGTTCTACATGACCCCAACTGGATGGAATTCCCCTACATATGGAATTGGGGTGGGTGAATGGGAGTGGAGGGTGTTTAGAGTGCATGTGAGAGGGCAGAGAGTGTTAAAGGGAGGGAAGGGGGAGGGAAGGATGGAGGGAGGGAGGGAGTGAGGGAGGGAGGGAGGGAGGGAGGGAGAGGGAACTGGGATCGACATGCAAAATAATAAATTAAATTAAAGAAAATGCTTTGACTCCAAAAGTTAAGTTCAAGGACAAGTTACTGGGGAAAAGGATTTCTAATTTTGTTTCCACAGAAACTGAAAAGATGTGGATTTGTGGATTCCTTCCATACTAATGTGGTTTGATCATACCAGACCGCCTGAAATAGAGTACAAGGTGATCCTACATTCAAAACGGCTGGACAAAGCAGCCTTACAGACTACAGCCAGGATTTCTGAATCTTCTTTCAATCCCACATGACAGCGCCCCTTGCCAGCAGGATGTAGTTTGGAGGGAACAACGCCCAAATTCCCAAATACTGTGTATAAATGTTTGTTTTCATTTAATTGGACTTTGTTATATAAAATAAAATAATAAAATTAAAAAAAAGATAAATGAACACAAAAAAAACCAAAGTGATGGATCAGTATTTTTTCCTAGTATAGGAATGGACTTTGGGAGCCCATTCCACAAAGAGGGATACTTTCTTAGCCTAGACACATGGGCGAGGGCCTAGGCCCTGCTACAAATGATATGACTGACTTTGAAGACCCCCCATGGAAGGCTTCATCCTCCCTGGGGAGCAGAAAAGGAATGCACTGGGGTTTGACTGGGGGTGTTAGGGGAGGGTGGGAGGGTGAGGGAACTAGGATTGACATGTAAAACAAACTTGTTTTAAATTTAAATTAAAAAAGGATAAAAAGAAGATATTTTGAAGTTTATAAATAGAAATCTAACCTTAGCTATTGGTAATTAATTATTTGAGTATATATCATGTGATTTCCATTGAAACAAACAATGTTTATAAGTAAGTTTCATAGCAATTAATGGTGCTGGTGGGTAAATTCATAAGAAATCCAAAAAGTCTAAAGTAGGAGGTTATTTAATATAGTCTAGCACTGAAATACAAGTAAATTTGAACTTACTGCTTTCAGAAACAATCAGTCAATGAAAAGGAACAAAATTGGTTATAAAATGGAAGTAATATAACACTGCTAAAGATAGCTCTCATCAAGTCGGTGCACTTCACAGTCTTAAGCTGCAAACAGGATTCAATCTAACAGCTCTCCTAATAGAATTTTAATTACTTTTCATGCAGTACTGCAGCTTCATCCCTCTCCTCCTTCACACACCAAAAATACAAATCAATCATGTTATTGACCAGTCTGGGAACTAATAATTCTCTAGGTAGAAACTAATCCTTGCACAACTCATTTCTGAAATGGTAATCAATGATTAAACAAGTGTAGGTGTTTCATGTGTTGTTTCTTCAAATTATTGAATGATGAAATAAAATAAAAGGCAGAGAAGCCTTTTAACAAGCAGGTGTATTACATGCTTGTTTAGGTCTTTTATTTACTTAAATTTTCATATAATATATTTTGATGATGTTTTACCCTCGCTCCAACTCTTCCCTGTTACTCCTCTTCTTACCAACCCAACTTCATGCTCTCTATCATTATCCATCTCTATCTCTATCTCTTTCTAGCTTTAAAAAGAGCCAAAAGCCAAACAATAAACAAATATCAAAACAAACAAACAAAAAACAGTAGGACCAAAACTATGAAAGAAATGATTCAACAGATAACGACACAATGACTGAAAATTGTTTTTTGCATATAATACCATATAGTTATTACAATATTTTATTTTATAATCTATGCATTTACTGAAAATGTTTATTTTTGTAGACTTTTAACAGGTAAAGGAACTGAAGCTCTGTTTGGGAAGAGGTATTTTTCCACTGGGGAAAAAAAACAATAATGTACATATGGCATAACAGAAGTAAAACTGTCTGACTAGAGGTACAAAGGAAACTAAAAGGGGTAAGGTAGTATAACCAAAAGGAAAGTAGGGGTATGGATGATCAACATGAAATATGCACTTGTATTGAAACATTTTTTTAATGAAAACTACTCTGAAATGAGTAAAGATAAATGTTAAATTTCAAATTTAATTTTATTTGGTTTGCTGAGAAAGGGTTTCTCTATATAACAGCCTAGCTGTCCTGGAACTCACTCTGTAGACCAGGTTGGACTTGAACTCACAGAAATCTGCCTGACTCTGCCTCTCATGTATGTTGGTGGGTGTGCATGTCAAGCACATGTGTGGAGGTAAGAGAACAATTTCATGGGGCCGATTCTCTCCTTCAACGATTATGTGGGTTCTACTAATCTGACTCAAGTTTCTAAACTCTCCTGTGGGAAGCACCTTACCCTACTAAGCCATCTAGCTAATTCCAGTCCTCAAATTTTTAGTCAAGTGGTTTCTATCTCATTAATTTTATAATTAATGCAATGTCCCTAAATATTTATAGACCATGCTTGCACTCTTTTTGTACATCCTTCAAAATAATTTCATGGTAGGTAATACATAATTTGACACATTTTCAAAAAGTTATTAATACCAATTTTGAAAAAAAAGCACCTAAAACATCAAGCTAAAATTGTCCAAATAAAACCTAAATTTATCCATAGAAAACAATGGAACAATCTCCTTTTCATTAGCATTTGCACACTTAGAAATTAAGATTAGCAGGTCATAGCCTCAAAGGAATCTTGTAAAATTAAAGCAATAGGAAAGATGCGTACATTGAAGAAAGATAAACCTCAAGAAATTTCCTTTTCACAGGAAGAAAATAGATATGACAGTAGTGTTTAACATGAGTTACTTCTTTCAGAGTTCAATGCAGACAGCCAAAAATCTACACTGTCAGGTGTTCAAAAGATGTACACCACTTAATAGATGACACTTTTAACACTCTAGACAATCCCTTGGGGTATAAGAATTTAAATTTAAATTGTTGCATTTAATTTCATACATATTTTGACTTAAAATCTTTCAGAAATTGTACTGCAGACAGTAATAATTAGTCCACTTAAAGACCAAACTATATTTATTAACAAGTTGAGATATAATCGCCCAGACACCAAATAGAGTCCTTGCTTTCAGACTAGTACATCTCAATCTAAAGCAGATTAATTTCTATCACTATACACTGATATTATTCACAGTGAATCTTCTTCAAATTTATATTAATCTAAAGACATTAGCTCTTTGGAAATTAAATTAATTTCTTACTCTCCTTTCTAAACTTCTGGAAAGCATACAACGTGTGAAAAAATATTTTACTTTCTAATAAAAAATACGATGTTCTTTCTAAACCCTAACAAAACATTTGGATATTAATACTCTTCAGCTTACTCCATTGCCATTCAGCTTTAATGTGTTACTGTTAAAATGAGCGTTCATCATCACTGTTTAAATGTTAGTGAAAATTTAGGAAAACAGCCTCCTCTGTGTGGCATACAAAATAAATAACAAAATCTCATTAGTGTTATGGAAAAATCGTCATCTAAATAAGAATATTTGATGGTAAAAATCACAGAGATGTCATCTAACTACTTACCACAGGAGCTCTATTCTGCTCTGACACACTAATCTGTAAGTAGAAGTTGGCATACTTGTTCAGATGTGTACACTATAATACCTGAGAAATGGAATATTTCAGGGGTGAGATAGGAAGGATAACTATATAAAACTATGAAGAGTGGTTCAGTGATCTTGATGGTCTTGGTGAAGCTAGTGGTAAAGACAGCAGACATGACAAATGAGAGACCAGTTAAAACTCTGTTTTAACTAAAAGAAATTTCCTATCACTCCAAGATATCTGCCAGTTTCATCCATAACAGTTTATTGAAAGACTTAGACTCCTTATAGAGCACCTGCCTGAGAAAAGCAGAGCCACTGTAGCAATCTGGCTGTGGTCTATCTACCCACTGATTTTAGGGGTCCTTAACTCTCGAGGTCTCTATATTCCCACTCCTCCCCAACATAAGATCCTAAGCAACTTCTTGCATAACAAGTGATAATTCCACAAATCATTGTCAAACTTCGCATGACTTCAGGTGAGAAGTTACTTGTGGGCTGAGATACACTTATCTGCCATGATTGGAAAGACAACTCCCTCCAGAAGATTTATCTGTTTTCAACTAATGAATTAATGTATGATTATGGAAGCAAACATGCACTGTAACTTTTAATGATGGGTTAAACAATACTCTCTCAATTGATATACTTAATTCCAAGACAAATCTTGTCAATAATGACCTAAGCCAGGATTCTCTTCTTACCTACATTTCTAGGGTGAACTTAAAGGAACTCAATTTATTACCAGAAAGTATTAAGACGTGTCTCCAAATACCAAACGAGGAAGCTTCTCATTTATATGTATTTTTTCAAATACAGCTAGCACAGCCACAGAATTTACAGCAGCAATCAAACTGCCAAGCAAAGGTTATAGAGCAATGACACATCATGGAATATGAAGTATTTTGCACAGAAAGAATGGTCTATTCCAAATGCATTCCACATTATTCCAAATATAACATATAAGAGAATGCTGCCTATGTTCTGAAAAAAAAAATGGGTCAATTGGCCATAAAATATCCTGGCTCAAGGACTCTTGGTGGAAGTAAGCATAGGAAAATATATCCCTTCCATTTCTGATTGGTATTTGTCATTTAGAATGCAAATTACTCCTCCTATAATGAGACCTACAAATATCAAGAGGCAGCTTTCAGATACAATGGTAGGAATCTTATTATGGAGGTGAAATCCTGGAAAGCAGGAAAAAAATATAGCATCTTTATTATCAACCCTCTCTATATGTCATCCTTTCTGTCAAGCCTCATGACTTCAGGAAAATAGCTTCTCAGTCATTTGATATTTTCCATTTTTATAATGACTTAGAGATGTGAAGGCATGGACAGAGACATTTGTCTCTGTAATAGAAAAATATATACTAATAGAATAAAAGTACTCACAGTTAATAGTTAAGAACTCATGTGCCCACTGAATCATTTTCAAAAATGTGCATATATTTAAAGTCAAAACAATGCATTTATCATGTGAAAACATTCTGTTTTTTTTTCTCATAATCACAGTGATACACCCTTAATACACTCCAATCCAAATGTTTTCAGTACCTTCAGTAATCATAATTAATTCTTCACTGATAAATAATTATATAACTACTTATGAAGGAATGAACACCAAGGCAAGATATTTCTTTCTGGTTACAGATACACAAAAAATAAATGTCATTGATGTAACACAGACATGGAATATCAGAATGAAGATGAATCAGTGGGTAAAGGTAGTTGTTGTCAAGCCTAACTACCTGAGTTCAACCCAGGGACCCACCGGATGGAAGGAGAGAATCAGCTCCCACAAGTTGTACTCTGACCTCCACACATGTTGAGGTACACATAACACCCCCAACAACTAATAAATGTAAAAACCGTTCTCCTAATCATAAAGTGATTTCTCTAACAAGCATATCACCCTTTTTTTATCTTCTATAGGAAACCAAGCTACCTCTAGCAGGTAACCTTACAGAATCTCTCTGTTTAATCTTGTATTCTTTCACATTTGCCCTGCATTCTATGCCACATTAAATACATAAATAATAATGCTAATTGTCACAAACTTGTTCTTTTATAGGTAGACTGATGGGGAATGTTCTTCTGTATATATGTTTGTCTTACTGATTGATGAATAAAACACTGATTGGCCAGGCAGGAAGTGGCATAGCATGGCAGATACTGCCACTAGCTAACCATAGAGATAGGGAGGTCTGTACAGACAGGCAGGAAGTGACACAGCTGTAGTTGGGCAGAATCAGAATATAAGCAGGAATGAACAGGAAATCGCACTCCTCTCTGCAGAGATGCAGGCAAAGGAGATGCAGGTCCAGCATCTTGGTAAGCCAAGACCATGTAGAAATACTTTAGACCTTAAAGGTCATCAAGATTATCACCCCCTTTCTTGTTCCTTATTCCTGATGAGCATACTACTGGATCTCTTTTTAATAATGGCAGTTATTTCTCATGAATTGAGGCTGACTTTCATATTCATCTGTTAGCAAAATGCTGGCATGTGAAAGCTGCTAAACAGACATCTATCTAATAAGTAACAAATACAGTTTTAGAAAAAGGATCCCCAGATGGTTCCTGAATGATATTCCATCTCTCAGTGGTTGAAAGAAGTGTTTTCACGTGCATCCTCTCATTTAATTTTCTCATTACACCAATAGAAGCCATATTCTGGTATTTTCACTTTTAGATAGTAGAAGTGGAGGAGGAGGAGAAAGAAGCTTTTCATCAATTGAATACACATTTATTGATACTCTGCCATGCACTAGGCAATGATTCCTAAATTGGCAAAAATACTAAAATTAATCTGCATTTCTCCACCATAACACAACATTTCCTTCTTCATCCTCCATGGAACTGTTTCTTTAAGAACACTTCATGATGAAAATAAATAATTACTTCCATAGGTCAATGGCCTAACATAGTATTTCACATATAAAATGTTCTCAGAAGGTATTTTGAGTAAATGAATGAGTTAATGAATAATAATGGATTGTTTTATATTTTAAACTTTTTAAATTCATATTCTCTTTCTAATATTATGATATCTCAGTCCCATTTACTGAGTTAGGTTGAGTATCTATTAGGTGGCCCCTTTTGTCTTATGATACAGACCATTACCATTTTCTTATAATCAGGGCATCTAGTACTGTAAAACATAAAAGAACTACACCTATTCATATATGCTATTTATTTCTCCTCAAACACATGCTTTTGTAAGCAAGGAATCAGAAAACCAGAGATATTGAGTTAGAAATGTGGTTAAGTATCATATCTCACTAGGCCTCAGATGCACTATTTATAAAGAACAATAGATGGGAATAATGAAGTTGCATGAGAATGGTCTCTAATGGTTTCCTTTATCTGACACTCTACCAGCATTCTGGGAATCCATGGACTTTGTTACACAACTGACTAATACTGTCTTTTATTGCTTAAGCTATGGTATGTGTCCATAAAGTTACTTAAGACTTTGAAATGCAAAGCATGATTTCTTTTAGAACTAACATTTTTAATAACCATGTTGTACTACTCCACATTAAATCTGGAAAACAAATTAGAAATGAATTAAGCAAATATAACCCGCTGGTTATAACTTAGCAGAACAGAGGACTGCCCAGCAGCTCCCTGGAGTCTCTGCAGAGAAATCATAGGATGCTGTGCCCTGGCATGAGATTTAGACACAGGAGCCAGGAAATGAAGGAAGTTGTGGAAAAATCATTGATTGACATAGAAAAAAGGACTTTAAGCTCAATCATAACTATCAAGAGAGGAAAAAACTCACTTGGAACTGGATTTTTCCCACTGAGAAATCTGTTTTTATTTTTTTTATTTTTTCTTTCTGTTATTTTAATTAAAACAATTTCATGCAATATATTTTGATATTTTTGTTACACTCATAATTCTTCACTCTTTAAATACCAAAAGGGTATTCAGGAAGTATCCCTAATCAAAGTTAACTTGACAGGAAGAGCCTTGATACCAATCCCCACTGGTTGTCCCCTTGTTTTCACAAACAGAGGAGTTCCACTGTGACTGACACGCACCAATTTAATGAACACAAGTTCCACAAAGTTTCCTAGTAAGGCTGGTATGTAGAATATTTGCAAATCCTTCTCTATTGATACTGACACCAGCAGGTTTTCTACTGTTTTTCCCTCTGCTGAAAACAGGAAAATGGGGTAACCAGAAGGAAACAGACTTATTCAACTCTCACATTTAAGACAATGAAATAGATCTTTTGTCTCATAACTTCCATCTTAGGGGTAGATTAGGTATTGAGGGAGTCAATGGGACAGTATGTAGGAAATCCCTTGCCTGTCTCCAGGGTGAAGTATAGTATCTAGTCATTTTCATTTGTCTCGCCTTTTTTTCTTAAGATTAAGGTAAGCTCAATCTCAGAGCATCAAAGCCTGTATTTTATTTTTGAGAAAAACACATTATGTGTTCTACAAATTAAATTAGGTTAGCTGAAGAGAAGGGAAAGAATTAAAAAATAAACACATAAGTAACTTATCCTCCAACCTATTTATACTGCATACCAAAGCAGATTGAAAGAGAGAAACTACACATTTTTTCTAGCAAATTAGTACTTGGAAGACTTTCTTATTTCTAGTATATCCTTTAAACATTAGGGAAACATTATAAATTCATATTTTTGCCTGCTCTGATCTATTTTCTATATGAACTTCAAGTTTTGTAGTGTGTCTGCTACAGTAATGTTCTCTTCATTTTTCCCAGCTCCATGAAGGTGTAATCAATAAATAAAATATGCATATTCAAGCTGCATAATTAGATGATTATTATATGTATACATTATGAAATGTACATATATACATATAAACACACTCATACTCTGACACATACAGTGGATTTTGCTGACAATTGAATGTAATACTATATTTTAATATTTGTCATGAATTACCTTAAGCTGATACTTATATTTTTTTCTATAAGTATATATTTAGCTTCTGAAAGTAAAGCATGCCAAGATGGGCATGGCAGATGATGATTGTAATCACAGCACAGGAGGAATATAATGAGTTTCGGTAAGCCTGTGTTACAGGATGAGTTCCAGATCAACATGCTCTATGGAGCAAGACCTCATCTCACAAAATGAAATAGACAAAATTAAAACAAAGTGAATAGACCAAAATAGGGCACCATTTTAATGAATGGTGCAAAATTGCAAAGGAAACATGCATAAAATTTTTCCTGGTAATATCTTTATTCTCAATAAAACTAGGTTTTACTTTTCTCACAATGGACAATCTCAGAGGTAGACAAAAGAAAAACAAAACAAATAAAGAAGCTGAGGAAATGAAAGAACAAAATGAGTAACACAATTGACTAGTCACAGAAAACATGGGTAATTAAAACATGGGAGCCTTAAGTTTATTGGATAGATCAATGACCCATTTTTCTTAGCTTCCTAAACACCATCCAGCCTAACAGTTAATGATAAACCAATTACACATTTTAGTAAAGCAAAGAAAATCTATAGACACAGATTCATGCTTTTACAAGTTTGTTTGTTGAGCGAGAGATGCACTGTGTATCCAACACTGGTAAGGAACTCTATATAACCAACTCACCATCCTTTTGCCTAAGGTTTCAAGTGTTGGGATATATAGTTGCTACAGTATCCAGCTTTTACTTATGATTTTAATTTCCCAGATAGCAATGTTTATTTGGGGGGATGGGGTGGGATGAGTTAGCCTCTCATGTATCCTAGACTACAAACTCACTATGCATGTATGACAATGAACTGCTGGTCTTCTTGCCTCTACCCTGATACAGGCTGGGATTACAGGCATAAACTATTAAGACAGCCAAGTAGTTTTTCTTGAAAATAAGTCTACTTTTTTGGAAGTGGGACATCATTTGAAAACCTGAGAACCTAAAATTTAATTTCCTTGTATTCTTTTCTGTCTGCAGTTTCATAATCATAACCATCCTTTATCTATTATTTATATAGTAGCTTCACTTTGAGAATAAAGACCACTAAATTGATATTAACTGCTATTCTCAGTAATTGTTTTCTGAGTTCCCACTACACTGAAGTTTGTAATAATTACATAAAATGTGGAATATTTAGTACTGATGAACCTTATTATCTAGACCTAGTCTTTTCTGTCAGAGTTCTGCTATGTTATCATTTTAGAATCTAAAGGGGATCTATCTATACATGATCATAAAAAACACTTCTCCATTGCATTGTTTCATTGGTGTATACATTACAATTAATAACATGAAAATGTATTCAGTTTGATGAATCATTGATAATTTGCATATGTATTTGTAACCATCATCAATGATATGCTGCTCCTATCTGCTCCTATCAAATGCTAGAGATGAAAAGAAGCATTGTAACAATATAGTGCTGTAAATAGAGAATTCTAGGAATTAATTAATAATGTATCCACATCTTAATTGAGTGGCATGAAGACACTAGGAATCTCATTTGGGAGACTATGCAAATTTTAAATGGAAAGGGGGTAATGGCAGCATACAATTGACAAAGTAGAAATATTTACAACAATTAAGGATATGCAAATCAAACCTATATTCAGACTCATTCTCATACCAATCAGAATAACCATTATCAAATACCAAAATTACATAATTACATAAAACCAATCTTTGGTAGGATGCAGGAGATAAAAAAAACAAAAACAAAAACAAACAAACAAAAAAAACCTTACATAACCTCGGTAAGAACACATATTAATCTTGTCAATGTGGAAATAACTATACACCTCTTCAAGAGCCAACAAGATGACTCAGTGGGCCAAACGTGATGATCTAAATTTGGTACTCAGAACCTACACAGTGGAAAGAAGAGAACTCACTTCCACAAACTGTTCTCTCTAACCTCCACATGCACACTGTGCCATGCACATATGAGTAAACACACACATACACACACACACTAGTTAATAATGTAAACAAAGTAAATATATAAAGCACATTCAAAATCCATAAAACTAGCACAATGGAGACAATCTGGAAGCAGAAATGAGACCAGCAGTAAGGGGAATAGGAAGACAGCAAAGAGTAATAGAAAGTGGATACAATCAAACTCTATGAAATACATATAAAGAGTAAAGAGCACCAATGAACCAATCATTTGATCCACTCCCCACCCCCACCCCCGCCTCTTTCTCTGATTCTTTTTGCAAGACAGGGTTTCTCTATGTAACAGTCCTGGCTGTCCTGGTACTCACATTGTAGACCAAGCTGGCCTTGAACTCACTGAGTTCCACCTGCCTCTGCCTCCCAAGTGCTGGGATTAAAAGTATGCCCCAACACCGCCCAGCAAACCAATCATTTTGTATGATAAATATTCATCAATGATAAAAAAGTAAGCAAAAAGCAGAATCAGAAAATTATAAAACTACACCACTCCTGAGTATACACGTGAGGTTATTAAAGTCAACATGCAATAGAGATATCTGCATACAAATGCTTAGTTCAGCACTATTTACCATAGTCAAACTATGGAATGAGCCTATGTGCTCATCACCTTCAAAAAGCATAAAATAGGTTTAAAAATGAGGTGATCATTGCCAGAGAAACTAGGTTACCAGGAGGAATCTAAGAGATTCATACAAGGTCCCTCACAGAAGGGGAAAGGAAAAAGACCTCCTACGCATATGGGGATTGGGGAGACAGTGAGTGGAGAGGGGCTAGGAGAAAGGGAAGGGGAGAAGAGGCGGGCATGTGGAACTAGGAAGACTGAGTCAGGGGAGGAATAGACAAGAGAGAGAGAGAGAGAGAGAGAGAGAGAGAGAGAGAGACCATAAAAAAGGAGCCATTATAGGTTGGAAGAGAAAACAGACTCTAGAGAAATGTCCAGAGATCTAAAAGACTGACCCCAACTAACAATTTGAGCAACAGTGGAAAGGCTACCATAAATTCCCTTCCCTGATGAGAGTGATGGCTAGCTTAACCACCATCATAGAGCCCTCATCTAGTAGCTGATGGAAACAGAAGCAGACACCCACAGCTAAACACTGAGCCAAACTGGAATCCAGATGCAGAGAGTGAGAACAAATCCAGGCTACAGAAACCCACAGAGACAGCTGACCTGAACAAGGAGGAGTCAATGGGCACCCAGACTGATAGCTTGGAAACCAGCATTGGACCAACATAGACTCCCTGAACATGGGTCCCAGTTAAAAGACCTGGGCAGTCTAAGGTCTCTCTGACAGTAGAACCAATGTGTCCGTGGTGCACAAAAGGACTTTGGGGTCACATTCCCCATGAAGGGATACTCCCTTAACCTAGAGGTAGGAGGGAGGGCCTAGTCCCTATTCCAGATGACTTGACAGATTTTGTTGATTCCTCCTGGAAGGCATCACCCTCCCTGTGGAGTAGGGGGCATGGGATGGGAGGGTAGTCAGGGAGCGTGGAAGGGAGGAAGAGAGGAAGGGAGGGGGAGGGAACTGGGATTGATATGTAAAATAAGAAGAAATAAATAAATAAACCAAAAAATGAGGTGTTCTGAAAATATGAATGATACAATTTCTTATACATAAGAAAATGTCATATATTCAATAAAATGTTATTCATCCATAAGTAATGAAATAATTTCATTTGCAAGAATATTAATGAAACCAGAGATAGATCACTTTGTCACTGTGTTAAGCAAAATACACCAGTCTCACAAAGACAGTAACACATGTTTTATTTCATATTTGAAATTTAGGAGGGAATTTAGTGTATTAAAATGGAACTATTAAGGAAGTGAATGGCAATCAAGGAGTTAATGGAGAGGATAATATAGGAATCTATACAATCAAATAACTTTATATGCATGTATGAAAATTTTATGATAAATTATACAGTTAGTATATCACAACTTTAAAAACAAGAAGTAGCTGATTATGATAGCCTTTATTCTTTGAGACAAAATATCTCATATAAACAACTGTAAGGTGGGGAGATATACTTAATCTCATAGCCTCAGAAGTTTCAGTCCATGGAAATTTGGCTCCAAGCACTTGGGTATAATATCATGCTGACAAGAGTATATAGAAGAGAATTTCTTCACCCCACAAGGCTCCAGAAACAATGGAACAAGCAGGACAACATATATTCCACCTTCTCATTCCAACTAGCCTGATATTCCCTAGTTCCCAGATGTCATTATATTAGGAATCCATCAAAGAATTAATTCATTGATTAGGTCAAAACCCTTAGGATCAAAGTACTTTGCCAAAATCTGTCAACTAGCAACCAAGCTACCAATACATAAACCTGTGAATACTTAATATTCAAATGATAACACTGCTATTCCCCTACATGGACAGAGACACTTCCCACTAGCAAAAGAAGGAGGCAAAACCACATTTAAAATGTTAAAACTAATGTATGGTCTACCACGGTGAAACAGGTGTGGGAGACAGAGCTGTGACTTCTCAAGAGGGCCTGAGGACATCAATGGGGTAATGGTTATTCAAAGAAATAGCAGAAAACTGGAAAAACAAAATAATCAAATACAGAAAGTTGGAAGGTTTTAAATATCTACATTAACTCAAAAAAATCTACCACAGTGAAAATTATAATAAAGCTTTCAAGGATGAAAGATAAACAAAAGATTCACTGGTGTCAAGGAAAAGAAAAAGGGCACAAAATGGCTCAGTGGTAAACTGAAACACCTGAATTCTTCCAAAACTTAAATTTCACTCTGACACCCACCGCCAGTACTCTGCTGGAGCTCCCGCCCCCGGTCAGAGGTCAGCCTACACCCACAGGACCATCCTGAGTCCCTGCCTGCCAGATTTTTTGACCCCCCCCCCATCGCCTGGCCCCTACCTGAGGAGAGATCTCCTAGAGAGATTGGACCACCCAGACCTATAGACATTGAACTTCTGAAACACCTAAGACAACAGGGAGAGTAGCATAGAGAGAGAGACCCCACCAACACCTACTGGAAGAAAAGATGGGAAGACTCCAATACAAGAAAACACCTAACAATAGAAAGTCAAGCATGACACCACCAGAATCTAGAGACTCTACACCAACTAGAGCTGAACACCCCAAAGCAGATAAAGCAAAAGAGAATGCCTTAAAAAATATCTTCATAAAAATGATAGAGGTCTTCAAAGATGATGTGAGAAAATCCCTTAAAGAAATGGAAGAAAACCAAACAAAATAATGGAAGAAATGAAAAAAAAATCTCTTAAAGAAAGTAAGAAAAGCCAAGAAAAAAAAAAAACAATTAAACAGGTGAAGGAAATAGTTCAAGTCTTGAAAACTGAAATAGAGGCAATAAACAAAACACAACCTGAAGGAATGCTGGAAATAGAAAAACTGGGCAAATGATTGGTAACTACAGACACAAGCATAACCAACAGAATAGAAGAGATGGAAGAGAGAATCTCAGGCACTGTAGATAAAGGGGAGGAAATAGATTCATCGACCAAAGAAAATCATAAATCCAACAAATCCATAACACAAAACATCTAGGAAATGTGGGACACCATGAAAAGGCCAAACCTAAGAATAATAGGCATAGAAGAAGGCAAAGAAGCCTAGCTCAAGGTGCAGAAAACATATTCAACAAAATTATTGAAGAAAACGTTCCCAGTCTGAAGAAGGGCATGCCCATGAATGTACAAGAAGCATACCTAACACCAAATAGCCTGGACCAAAGAAAACAGACCCCTTGACCCATGATAATGGAAAGACCTAACATACATAATAAAAGAAAGAATATTAAGAGCAGTGAAGGATAAAGGCCAGGGAACATATAAAGGCAGACCTGTCAAAATCACACCTGGAAACTCTCAAGGCCCAAAGGTCCTAGTTAGATGTTCTACAAGTACTAAGAGTTCACAAATGCCAGCCCTGGCTAATAAATACAGCAAAACACTCAATCAATATAGACTGAAAAAACAAGATATTTAATGACAAAACCAGATTTTCCCAATACATATCTAAAAATCCTGCCCTACAGAAAGTTCTGGGAAAAAAAACTCCAACCCAATGAATCTAACTATGCTCACAAAGACATAGGCAATAGATAATCTCGCTTAAATAGACCTATATTCTCTAATGAAATAGAAGCAGTCATCAAAATAATTCCAACCCCCCAAAAAAACCCCAGGGCCAGATAGCTTCAGTGCAGAATTCTGCCAGAAATTCAAGGAAGAGCTAATACCAATACTCCTCAAATTGTTCCACAAATTAGAAACCGAAGGTTCATTTCCAAACTCTTTATACAAGGCCACAATGACCTTGGTACCCAAGCCTCACAAAGACACAACTAGGAAAGAAAACTATAGACCAATACCCCTCATGAACTTTGATGCCAAAATACTCAATAAAATACTGGCAAACCTAATCCAAGAATACATCAGAGAAATCATCCAACATGACCAAGTAGGATTGCAGGGATGGTTTAACATACAAAATTCTAACAATGTGATCCACCATATAAACAAACTGAAAAAGAAAAACCATATGATCATCTCCCTAGATGCTGAAAAAGTCTTCAACAAAATTCAACACCCTTTCATGATAAAGATCTTGGAGAGATCAGGGATAACAGGGACATACCTAAACATAATAAAAACAATATGCAGTAAACCAACAGCCAACATCAAACTGAATGGAGAGAAGCTTAAGGTGATTCCTCTAAAATCAGGAACAAGACAAGGCTGCCCTCTCTGTATCTCATCAATATTGTACTTAAAGTCCTAGCTAAAGCTACAAGACAACAAAAGGAGATCAAAGGGATGCAAATTGGAAAAGAAGAAGTCAAACTGTCTCTATTTGCAGATGATATGATAGTTTAAAAAAGTGACCCAATAAACTCTACCAGGGAACTCCTACAGCTGATAAACACCTTCAGCAAACTAGCAGGATACAAGATAAACTCAAAAAATAAATAATCCTACTATATACAGACGACAAAGGGGCTGAGAAAGAAATCAAGGAAACATCACCCATTACAATAGCCATAAACAACATAAAGCATCTTGGGGGTAACAGTTGCCAAACAAGTGAAAGACCTATATAACAAGAACTTTGTGTCTCTAAAGAAAGAAATTAAAGAAAGAAAATGGAAAGATCTCCCATGCTCTTGGATAGGTAGGATAAACATAGTAAAAATGGCAATCTTACCAAAAGCAATCTACAGATTCAATGCAATCCCCATTAGAATCCCACCACAATTCTTCACCGACCTTGAAAGGAAAATAATCAACATTATATGGAAAAACAAAAGATCCAGGATAGCCAAAACAACCCTGTAAAATAAAAGAACTTCAGGAGGCATCACCATCCCTGACTTTAAACTCTACTACAGAGATATATTGCTGAAAACAGCCTGGTATTGACACAAAAATAGACAAGTAGATCAATGGAATTGAATCAAAAATCCTGTCATTAACCCACACACCTATGAATACATGATTTTGAACAAAACAGCTAAAAGTATACAATGGGAGAAGGAAAGAATCTTCAACAAATGGTGCTGACACAATTGGATGATGGTGTGTAGAAGACTGCAGATAGACCCATGTCTATCGCAACACAAAACTCAAGTCCAAATGGATCAAAGACCTCAACATCAATCCAGCCACATTGAACCTCTTAGAAGAGAAAGTAGGAGGTACCCTTGAACAACTTGGTACAGGAGATGGCTTCCTGAACATAACTCCAGTAGCACAGACACTGAGATCAACAATTAATAAATGGGACACTCTTGAAAATGAGAAGGTTCTGTAAGGCAAAGGACACAGTTGACAAGACCAAATGGCAGCCCAAAGACTGTGAAAAGATCTTCACCAATCCTACATGTAACAGAGGGCTGATCTCCAAAATATACAAAGAACTCAAGAAACTTGTCAACAAAACTCCAAATAACCCTATTAAAAAAGTGCTCAACATCCTTAGCTATCAGGGAAATGCAAATTAAAACAACTCTGAGCTACCATCTTACTCTTGCCAGAATGGCTAAAATTAGAAACACCAATGACAACTTATGCTGGAGAGGATGTGGAGCAAGGGGAACATTCCTACACTGCTGGTGAGAGTGCAAACTTGTACAGCCATTTTGGAGATAAGTATGGCTGTTCCTCAGGAAAATGAGAATCAGTCTACCACAGGACCCGGCAATGACCCTCTTAGGCTTGTACCCAAATTATCCACATCTAAGCAACAAAAGCATGTGTTCAACTATGTTCATAGCATCATATTTGTAATAGCAAGAACCTGGAAGCAACCTATATGTCCCTCAATTGAAGAATGAATAAAGAAAATGTGGCACATCTACACAATAGAATACCACTCTGCTGGAAAAAAAAAAAACATGGAATCTTGAAATTTGCAGGCAAATGGATGGAACTTCTAGAAACCATCCTGAATGAGGTAACCCAGTCACAAAAAGAGAAACGTGGTATGTACTCATTCTTTTATATATTTTAGACATAGAGAAATGGTTCACCAGCCTAAAATTCACACAGCCAGAGAAACTAGGATACAAGGAGGATTCTAAGAGATTCATATAAGGTCCCTGACAGAAGGGGAAAGGGACAAGATCTCCTGAATATATGGGTAGTGGTGGGGAGGGGGCAGTGAGGGAACTAGGAAAAAAGGTGATGAGAGAAAAGGAAGTGGGATTGGGAAGATTGAGTCAGGGGAGGAATACACTAGAGAGAAAGGGAGGGAGAGTGAGAGAGAGAGGCTACAGAAACACATAGAGACAGCTGACCTGAACAAGGACGAGCTAATTGCCCCCCAGACTGATATCTGGGAATCCAGCATGGGACTGACTCAGACCACCTGAACATGGGTTTCAGAAGGCCTAGGCAGTCTAAGGGACCTTGGACAGTGGAACTAGGATGTATCCCTGGTGCTCAAAAGGACTTTGAGAGCACATTCCCCATGGAGGGTTAGTCCCTTAATCTAGAGGCAGGAGGGAGGGCCTAGTCCCTACTCCAAATGACTTGACAGATTTAGATGACCCCTCCTGGAAGGCATCACCCCACATGTGCACTAGGCTCCTCATGAAGGTGGGAAGAGAGTGTCAGTTCCCTTGGTACTTGAGTTACATACAGTTGTTAGCTGACTGACAAGCGTGCCTGAAACAAAATTCAGCTCCTCTGGAAGAGCGGCCAGTGTCTTTGACCACTGAGTTATCAATCCATCCCCCATTAATCAGTTTTGAACTCATGTAAAAAAGAAATGTGTACCCATAATCCCAGTATGAGAAGAAAGAAAAAAGGGGAATTACTTAGACTTTCTGGCTAAGCATTCTAGAAAATCAGTGAGTTCCAGATTCAGTGTTAGACTCTGTCTCAAAATTAGTAAATGAAGAAAACGGATATGTGAAAGAGGAAGACAATTGGCATTTACATCAGCTTTCCATGTGAAGATGAAAGCACGTGTGTGCAACATGCTACAACTGTAAGCATGCATGCATGTGCACATGCATGCTCACACACACACATGCAAACACAGAGGAGACAGGGTGGAAAAAGTAAAGAAGTGATTAACTAATTGTCATGTCCCATTCAGACAGAAAATAAGTATCATTAAATTGCTAGAAGAAAGTACCTAGCCAACACTAGGGATCATTGCATCCAACTGCTTCTGGATATACGTTTTTGTCATCAGTACTTAGTGTATAGTACAAAATATAACTCAGAAAATTTTATTTAAAATAATGTCGAATATCTTTGTAACCACTATATAATAAAATATCAACAAACAACATGTTTTTTAAACTGTGCAACGCATACAATCAAAAAGCATGAACCTGAGAAACCAATTAGTAAAGTACTATAAATAGAAAAATATTTTTTCTTAAAATGACAAATGAACATACAACACAATACATCAAAACAAAAGATAGAGGAAAATTAGTATGAAGGGGGATGTTTTATCAATCACTGCTTACAACAGAAAACAAGAATGATTTCAAGTAAAAAAAAATGTATTGCTGCATCTAAACAACCTAGAAAAACGAGAACACACTAAACCCAAGATTAATAAAAGGAAAGAAAGAAAAAATATCAAGAAGAAACAAGGACAAAAACAAACAGTACAAGACCCCCCCCCCAAAAAAAAACCAAATATCTTGGTCTTAAAAAAGGGAAAAAAATAGACAAATTCTTAGAAAAAGACAAAATCTCAGAAAAAAATGAAATAACAACCAGAGATAAGAAAAGGAGAAATTGCAAGAGATACCACAGAAACAAAAAGGAAAATTAATGATTATAATAACTACATCTATAAATATGCTAATCTGTATAAAATAGACAAATTCTGTACACATATAACACTTATACCCCACAAAAATTTAGTCATGAATAAATCCAAAATCTCATTAGAATAATAAGAAATGTAACTGAATCAGTACTAATAATGTATATTATCAAAGAAAAGTTCATAATCAGATAGTTTTACCAGTGTTACAGAAGAACAAACATCACCACAGTCCTTAGGTTATCTCAAAAATAGAAAAGGAACGAGTCCATGAAATACATTCCACAATGCTAGCATGATCCTGTGTGGTGACATTTTTTTTGTGTGTGTGTGTGTGTGTGTGATCTAACAAATAAAGCTTGTCTGGAGATGAGAATGCAGAGCTAGTCAAACAAGTTAGCCATAGAGGCCAGACAATGGTGGCATGCATCTTTAATTCTAGCACTCATGAGACAGAGGCAGACAGATCTCTATTAGTTCAAAGCCACTGTGAGCCACACAAAATTGATCCAGTCTGAAAGAGAAACAGAGTCAAGCAGTGGTGACCCACACCTTTAATCCCAGTACTTAGGAGTCACATGTCTTTAATCCCAGCACTAGGGAGATGGAGGCTAGAAGGAATATGGCTGGGTAGAGAGAGGAATTTAAGAAAGGAGGAGACAGGAACATACAGCATTCAGTCTGAGAGTTACTATAGACAAGATGGCCCATTCAGTCAGAAGATTCAGTAGAGGTAAGATCTAGTGGCTGGCTGCTCTGGTTCTCTAGTCTTTCAACATTTACCCCAATATCCGACTCAGTTTTTATTATTAAGGCCAATTAGAATTTGGGCTACAGTCCTGACATGAGAAACATTGCCAATATACCATTATATTTAGTTTATTAGTACTTTATTGAGTATTGCATCTAGATTAATCAAGAATACTAGTAAACTGAAACTAAAAGCTTACTAAAATGTTAGCCTTGATCAACTGTAATCAATTCCATTGATGCAAGGGTAGTTCATTTTATATAAATCAACAAATATGAGGCAATGTGGCAATAAGATAAAAGAACATGAATCATATAATTACCCTACTATTTACAGAAATTGACAAAATTAAATAAAATTTCATACTAAAAACACTGAACAAATAAATCTAGAAATAATATGACTCACATCATAAAAGTCTTATAATAAACTCTCATATAACACTATACTAAATGGAGGAAAACTCTACACTTTCCTTCTAAAGTAGGGGATAGTGCAAAGATTCCCACTTTTACAACTTCTATTCAATATATTGCTGAAAGTCCTAGCTAGACAACCGGATAATCACTGTCTTGCTGGAATCAGGTGAAAGTGGGATACTGTGCAGTAGTCCTATAGATTTCATTCTTTGTAACATACATTTTCTACTCTCAGCAAATTTTTGAGGTTACCCTTGAATTCACAATCCTTCTGCTTTTCCCTTCCAAGAGTTGAGATCACAGGTATACACCACTACCTGGTTTTCTATTAAGTTTAATTTTTCACTGTTCAGGTGGTTCTTCAGATTTATTACATAATCAAACCACCAGTGCAGAGCAATGAAAAAGAAAAGGCCAACAGCCAATTAAGCATAACCAACATTACAGACATTACTGTCATTTTCAACTTGATATGCTGAGATTGATCACTGACCCTGACTCAGCATGATTCTATTCAAGTATCTCCTGTTGGCATTGTATGTGATTTGGTACCAGGTTTCAATTGGCTCTAATGGGGATCCATTACATTTTAATGAAATGAATAGCAGCATTATCTTAGTTTCTTTTCCCGCTGCTGTGATAAAAATTCTCAGACAAAAGTAACTCAAGGGAGAAAATGGAAATTGATTTACCATTCAAGGGTACTATCCATCATGGTGGCTAAATTAAGACTGCTGGAACTTGAAGCAATTGGTAACATTAAATCCACTACGAGGAAGCAAAGATCCACCATGAGTAGTGTTGCTAAGCACTTTCTCTTACATAGATTCAGTACAGCTTAGTAAACCAATGAGTTATCAGGGTGACTTACAAGAGCAGAGATGACTCAATGAAAGCTGCATCACCAAAAGCCCACACAAGTATGGGGGATAACAATGGAAAGCTGGAAACCTTGAACCCCACAGCACAACTTGCAGGCAGTTCAACAGGTTGGAATGTCCTTCTCCAGCAGTTCAATGGGTCTGAGCTTCTTCCAGACATCTGATCAGGACTTTGCCACCTCCATGCAGCTCTACTTATCTACAATGCCTCTAGAAATGCTTGTGAAAGGAGGCCTACTACATTTGGTCACTGTCAGAGATTTTCTAAAGTTTCCAAGTTTTATACTTCTTGAGACTTAAGGAATCTCCCTTTGGAACATCCTTAATCTTAAGGAGCTTCCCAATAGAGTGGAAAGTTTCACCTTGAAGGAGAGAGGAAGAGAGGGAGGGAGAGGGAACCTGGATCGATATGTAAAATAAATTAAGTTAAAAAAATGCTTTGACTCCAAAATTTAAGTTCAAGGACAAGTTACTGGGGAAAAGGATTTCTATTATTTGTTTCCACAGAAAATGAAAAGCTGTGGATTCCTTCCAGACTAATGTGATTTGATCAAGCCAGGTCGCCTGAAACAGAGTACCAGGTGATCCTACATTCAAAACAGCTGGACAAAGCAGCCTTACAGACTACAGCCAGGATTTCTGCATCTTCTTAGAATCCCCCATGACAGTGCCCCTTACCAGCAGGATGTAGTTTGGAAAGAACGACGCCCAAATTCACAAATATTGTCTATAAATGTTTGTTTTCATTTAAATGGACTTGGTTATATAAAACAAATAAAAATAAAAAGAAAGTAATAGAAATTAATTTACTTGCAAAGGATGGTCACGTAGTGTTTGTGTAAATAATATACACAATAAGTAGCAACTACCAGGCAATAAATTCATGGAGGATATACATATCCCAGAATATAGTGTCCCTGAATGAAATATTTCCAGGTAATGCATAGCACAGAAGATAACTGAGAATTTTTCCTTTCACTAAAACTTTGTTAGTAGCTTCCCAGAAGATGCTACATTCATGTACTTAAAGTAAACCATAACAAGTTGGATTCAAGATAGGATTATGTTCTAGAGTGTAGGAAATATTAATGTGAAAGGCCTAAAAAGTAATGTTAATGATGGACTAACCTAGAAACCAATATCTGTTCCTTGGAATTTGCTAGCTTCCTCTCACAAGGCCCTGAGATAAGAAGAATTCACACTGCCCCTCCTTTCCTGTGAATCAACAGGTGGTAAATAGGGTCAAGAGATAGCTGTAACTCTGGTTTGCCCAGACAAGATTAATTAACACACCTGAAGCCCTAAGGTCTGCTGACCCTAATAGCGAGACCATCCGGCCTCCAAGGGTCACGTACTCAATGGACAGAGGGTCCCACCCCCTCCCTAAGCTTATGGGTTTGCCTTTAAAAACACCTGGGCCCAAGGGAGGGGGCTTCTCCCTAGCCTGCATGCTGGAGGAGCCTGTTTGCACAAACGTTTCCTGTTCATTAAAGCCTCTTGCGTTTTGCAGCAACTGGACTGGACATTGAGTTCTTGGGGTATCGACCGAACCTGGAAGACTCCTCATTCTGTGGGTCTTACAAATGGTAGTTTATATTTATACATGTTTGGTGGATGGGGTTGTACCTAGGGTACAACTTTTACTATTAAACTGAAAGTCCACACAGAACTGGGACTATTTAATTACTTGAGGGAGGGGCATGTGCACACACAGGTGGAAACTAGAGCTTAATGTCAAATATATTTCCCATCTCACTGTCTACTTTATGTTTTTAGAGGCCAGGATCTTCAATGAACCAAAGGATTCATGAGGAGGGGTACACCTCAGTCATACTTCACCTTTAAAAATAAAAAAAGAATCTCTCAATAAATTTGGAACTCACCAAATTGACTAGGGTGGCTGCTTAAAAGTCCCAGGGATCCTCTGTCTACCAAGTGCTGGTATTATAGGCATACACTCCTTTGCCAGCCTTTCATGTGACTGCTAAGGACCCCAGCTCATGTCTTTATGCTTGTATGGCAAGCACGTTTCCTACTAATCCATCTCTGAGTCCTTATATACTTATTATAGAGTCAAATATTGGCTAGTCTAGCAGGCAAATGAGTGTTTCAGTAGACCAAATTTTGATGGTATTCATTTGGGTTAACATAAAGGAAAAAGGAAACGGGGGAAGTTCTTTTAGTCTCATTTGCACAGATTCAAGGCAGATGGGTTCCCTTGCTGAGAGGAGGAAGCAGACACAGGCTCCCACCCCTAGCCAAAAAGCTATCTGTAAGTGACATTTGCTTGCAAAGAAAAAGATAGTTTTCTCCAGTAGAGTCTCACTGGGTAGGTACATTAACCACACTTTGGATTATGTCCTGTACCCAGCAGTAGACTACCAACACTAAAAAAATCCAATGCTATTTTTGTAGACATTCTATCTTATATTATTTGTTTCAGCATTTGTTTTTCTGCTTATTGGCCTTTTGATTGTATGTTATGGCTTCTGATTTTTTGTTGTTTGTGGTTTGTATGTATATGTTCTCTAAATTTTTAATTTTTTTTTTTTTGCTTGGTTTGCTTGGTTTGTTTTGTTTGTCTGTTTTCTAGAAAGGGGGCCATGGAGTTAGATAGGTAGGGAAGTAGGGAAGATCTGGGAGGAGTTGGGGGAGGATTAGCATATATTATATAAAAAATATGTAATAAAAATCCTAAAAGTTAAAAGAAGAAAAATAATTAAAGAGAATAATAAGAAGAAGATAATAAGGAAAAGAAAAAATCAAAAGAGAATGAATTTGTGCAAAATAAATTGTTGTCTAGAACAATGAAAATTAGAAACAAGCTTGAATGACCAAAGAGAAAAACTGATGCTCAAGTAACTACTGCATACAAATTCAGCATGTTAACATGCTATAAATACAGTCCAAAAGTAATAAATTTAAAAGCAATAGATACGTAGAAATAATTGCAAAAGGATATAATAAATGGAATAATCTGTAATTGAATCATATGTTCTCTATGGCTGCTAACACTTTAAAGTGTATGAATGCTGTTGAAGATTAAATGTATGCTTCTAGAGTACTCATTTTAATACAGAAATTGTTCTTTCTTGCCATTATAGTAAAAACTAAAGTTTATTTTTATGTAAAACCCATACTCTATACCCTCACATATCTTTGAATGTATAACAAATTGCACAGAAATATATGCTATACAGTATATACACTAATCAATCCTATAAAATTCTCCAGTGAGTTTTGAGCAAAATCGGAACCAGAGCTGATAAAGAAAAGGAGAAAACTTGACAAATATTTAATTTTTACTTTACTGGCTAAAAACTGAAGTGCAAAAAAAAAAAAAAACTAAGAATCATCTTGCATACATAGACACTGAATCAATACTCTTTGGGTACAAATTTTTACTGGTTAGTTTTCAAATTTTCAGCTCTTAAATTTTTTAAAACAGTCTTATTTTCTCCCTTTACAGCCAAAGCTCTTCTATAGGCTTCACCCTCTGAATCATGGCACAGCTTTCTACATCATATTCCTGCAATCTTGCCATATTTTAATGCATCCACTACTCTGTGCAATACTTGTCTTCAGGAGCATTGCTGTTAGCTTTTCTTTGAAGGATTGGTAGAATTTGGCAGTGAACTCTCCAGTCCAAAGCTTTTCTTTCTTAGGAGAGTATTTCTGCCTTGATTCCACTGTCTGTTATAGATCAGTCATGTGTTCATCATCTGATGTAATTTTAGTAGGCCATATTTATCTAGTAATTTATCCATTCTTGGGGTGGCAGGCTCAACAGACTGTGCTACCTTTCAAACTTGTCTCTGAATAGAAGATAACCATACTTAAGGTTTGCATGGCATTCTCACTATTAAACACAGATATTAATGAAATCTTCTTAAGAGATTTATGTGGGTAAACAGAACAAGAAGAAACACTACCACACTCATTCTGTGAAGCCAAATTTACCATATAACCTGGCCCATTGTGCTGATACATAAAAAATCCTTTAGCAATTTGTATCATTATATACATCTATATGGCCTTCCACTAAATGATTAAATGTAAATGTCATGAATACCACATTAATATCTGAACCTTACCCTATGGTAAGTATACCTGATAAGTATGCTTGGTATAGTATACTCAATGATACAAAGAAGAAAAATGTAATTACAAAAGATAAGTAAACAAAATGGAGGTATAGTTTGCATTAACTTCTTAAATAAGCATTTGAATGTTTACAGTAGGTAAGACCATTGCACAATGTTGGAGGTATTATTAGTGTATAGTGCAGCATTGCAAAGTAGAGCTTGAAAGCTATTATTAAAACACTTTATGAGAGAAATGATTTTTGTACCTCAAAATTCTGGGTATTTACAATGCTTGCCAAGGAATTGCACACACATGTCCTAAAATATAAGACTATGAAAAAGAAACAAGAACTAAGAACAATGGAAACAATTATCAATATCGATTTCATCATGATTTAGGCAAATAACCATAGACTTAAGATATCTAAGGAGACTTATGAATTCAGCAAAACTGGCTAAACTTTAATAAAAACAGGGGTCTTTGTTGCATTTTAATCTTCACTATTTTCATCCTGCTTTTCCTCACACAATTCTACCCTTAAAAATCAAGTGTGTGTTTATGATAGTTGTAAACATACTCAGTACTAAAGAGGTTAAAAGTGGCTTGACCAACCCCCCCCTCCAAAATGCCTTTTCCAAATAATTGTCATTATTTGACCAGAGTACCAGCTCCCCGTGATCACTGTTACAGAGCTGTAATTTATTTGATTGACACAGAGCTAACACAGTGGGAAATAGGCTATTCTTGGGCATTTATTTTCAAAGAAAATAACAGCAATTTGTTAAAATGGTACCTCCTGAGGTAACAATCCTAGTTGGGACAAGAAAAAAAAAGACTAACCAAAAATTTAAGTAAAAAATCTCATGGTGAGATTTCCATGGGGCTTTTTAAATAACTCTGATACAGTCCTGAAAATATACAATGCTATATGCACATGTATCATTGCTTGCATGTGCAAACCTGTGTGCTTGTTCATGAAAAAAAGATCCTAAGATCTTGCTTTGTTGTGGTTTTTGTCTTTGGTCTTACCACAAGGAAAAAACTGAAATCTAAGGCATAGTTATCAGCTAGCTGTCTGACTCAGTATTGCAGAGCTAAGGAAGAACAACAAAACATGTGGCCGGCCTATACACAGACAAATAGAATAAATAGAAACAGACTGAGAAAGTCAGGACACTGGGCAAGGTTAACAAAGACATAGCCAAACTAACCAAAAGAAAGACACAAATGAACAAAACTGAAGACAAAAGGGAGGAGGTCAGTGCATTTTCCATGCAATCCAGAGATTCCCTGGAGGACATATTGGAAAAGTTACATAGGAAAAAGTCTCAAAACTTGGTTTTTCTGTCAGCAGGATACCACTGCCAACAGCGAAGAAGGGGAAGGGGGGCTGGCTCACATTTCCAGGTAACAATCCACTACTGAGGAAAGTCAAGGTAGGAACTCAAGCAGAAACCTCAAGCAGAGACCACACAGGAACAACAAAAACGTTGTTTGGTTTTTTTCTTAACAAAGAGGAGCAAAAAACAAAAAACAAACAAAACAAACCACAAAGCCAAACAGGTATTGCACTGTATATTCAAATTCTAGAAGAAAAGATATTTAATAATATAATGTACATATACATGTGAATACTTCAGATCTTATAATTTAAATATTGTACAATATATACACATAGTAAAACACTACGTAACCCATTAATGCCTACATTCTTTCATGTTTTGTGTCACTTAAAACAAACTTTTAAAGAATTGCAGCAACTAAAACAGTCAAAAATAAACTTGAGTTTTGAATGAATTATGGCTTTCCATGTGAATGATTCTTCAAGGAAAAAACAGGAAGGTAAGACAAGCTGTTTCCTGACTTGTTATCCAACTCCGGATCCTGTTTTCTGGAACTTGTGCAGAAAAGGAGGAAACTCTGACTGTACATTTAAATGTATTCATTGTTTTTCTATTACACTAACATACTTCATTAAGTAACTATTATTTTCATAAAATATTTAAGTATTTAAGTGTGAAGAGTCATTATTTTTCTACCCAAAAATAGTATCAAACTTGCACTTGATCCCACCTAGTGGCAGAAGCTTGCTATTAATCTAGAAAATCACTCAAGTTTTCTAAATTATTTCAGAGTTTAATTCTGCCCATTTAGAATTGTTTCTTCATTTCATCCACTCCATCAAGGGTGGTTTAGGTAACCCCAGATGCTGAAATAGTGCCATGGCATCTGGGGGCGCCACTGACACACCAGTGTCCGTGAATATTGGCACGCTTAAGCACAGAAATCCATTCCTCCTGCACTAATGTTTTCCCAATGGCTATAAAGGTGCCTCCAGTTGCACCTGTCTTTTGTTAGCCCTATCCACACTATTCTCAATATAAGAATCACCACCCTCCCCTTCCCTGTGTTCCTTCTCTTTCTTCTTAATCCTGGTAAAATATTAATATAGGCAGCTTCAGGGAAGCTATAATATTCCAATGTGAAAAAACATGTAAGTTCCTTTATTTCTCCAATACTCTCTTCTGATGCCCCATTCTAAGGAAACGGTTGAAATTAAACCCTAATATTTTTTCTGTGATGTTTATCCTTGATAATCTATGAGTGCCTCTCTTTTTCCTTTTACTGGAGTGCTGAGGATTACGCCAATGTGTTCACAAATGCTCTTCCACAGATCAACATTCCCAGCCATACATCAGCTGTATAAACCAATCCAAAAGACATGATCTTGTATTTATTGGTACGAATTTATATCTTGTAGGTGTTTGGTTTTTGTTTTGTTTCTTTACTTTCATAGAAAACAGATTTATTTTTTCTTCAAAGACTATATCCTGATTACAGTTTCCCCTCCCTCTACTCCTGCCAGTTACTTCTCACCTTCCCTCCCATCCGGATCCACTCCCTTTCTGTCTCTCATTAGAAAAGAACAGGCATTCTCGGAGATAAAGAATAACAAACTAAAATACAATAAGATAAAATGAAAACTATCACATTAGGACAAGGCAAACTATTGGGAGGAAAATAGCCCAAGAAAAGGCACAAGAAGCTCACTGTTTCACACACTCAGGAGTCTCACAAAAACTGAAAACTATAGTGTATAAACAGAGGACCCTGTGCCGAACTGTGCAGGCCCTGTGCTTGCTGCTTCAGCATCTGTGAGCTCATATGAACTTTTCTTAGTTGATGTAGAAGGACTTGTCTTCTAGGTGTCCTCTGTCCCCTCTGGCTCTTACACTCTTTCATCCTCCTCCTCTCTGAGGTTCCCCTGAGCTCTGAGGGGAAGGGTTTGATGGAGAATTCAATTTAGAGGTGTGTGATACCTTGTAATTTTTTAAGTTTGTATTTTCCTTATAGCTTATTATATTGAATATCTGTTCAATAATTTATTAGTTTCTATAGATTTTCCTTTTTAAATATCTAAACTTATGTTCTAACTTTTAATTTGAATTTTTCATCTTTTTATGGCTGAGTAGTGAATATGTGATCTAGATAACAATCAGTTAAATGCAAGTACTCTTTTATTTCATGTACCCTTCCCACTTTTTGTTTATGTTCTTTGATGCACAAATTAACATTAACAAAGTCAAATTTGTGTATTTTTAGTGTTTATGCTTTGAATGTCATATCTAAAAGGGCTTTGCCTAATCCAACCAAGATTTACCCAAACATTTTTCACTTACCTGCTACTTATAAACCTATAACTTATTCATAATCTTTGTGACTTTTACATAAAACTGTGAGTATGAAAAGTTGGGTGATGGTGGTACACCCCTTTAATCCCAGCACTCAGAAGGCAGAGACAGGCAGATCTCTTTGAGTTCAAGGCCAGCCTTGTCAAACTGAGTTCCATGACAGCCAGGGCTGTTACACAGAGAAACTCTGTCTCAAAAATCCCCTCCAGAAAATGTAAATATTATATGGGAAACCTATTAAAGATCTGAGTTCTCACCCACCATGCACTAGGCACTAGTAGCTCTCTCCCCAACACTGGCTAACCTAATGTGGCAACACACTGAATCAATGAAGAAAGGAGAAACATGAGCTTAAAGCTATCTTTAGCTATGTACCAAAGTTTAAGACAAGTCTGAGCTATATCAAACACTTCACTTTTTTAAATGAATCTGAATTTACCAAATTCACAGTTGGAGGTATCAGTCAGGAAGGTGGGTTGCATCCCAGTACAAATATTTCTAACATTCTTTTTTTCTGTGACTAAAATTTCATGGGACCTCTTGCCTGATGTAACATGTAGTTCACAATAATCTGAATGCTTTTTCTACTGTCCATGGTTACTCATTTTTAGTTCAGAGTAAACTGTTTCCTTTTTCATTTGAAGCAATAGCTGACAATTTTATATAGAAAGACAATCTATGTTTTTAATATTGATTTTGTATCTTGGAATTTTTTTAAATGGTTTGAAAATTTTTGTTTTAGTTACATTTGGTGACTATATATGGGATTTTTACTATATAGATTCTTTATCTTCTTTAATAGCTGGATTTGCTATTTAAATTAGTTTTCTTCCATTTAAAGCTATGTGTGTGTTATGATATACATTTGCACATATCTATGGCATGACTTCCTCGGATTCAATGCACTGTGCCTCCCTTGTGCCTCTAAGTATCTGGTTGTCATCCTCATTACAAATAGAGCCTACTTCTGCTTTCAGGTCCATGACTGTTTCTTTGCCCATGACTTAGGATTCCTTAATCCCATAATATCAAGCCTACACACACACACACACACACACACACACACACACACACACACACACACACTTCCTTCTGGTGATCATTATCTTTGCTGTGCAGAACTATCTCATTCAATCCCATTTTACATTTCTTGAGATTATTTCCTATTTCATTCTTCTAGTCAGGCATACCTATGTTTTTCAGCACCTTTTGTTGAAGAGGTTGTCTTTTGTGGCATGCATGTTTTTCTTTTATTGAAAATTAGGTATATATAGCCATGTTTGTTGTTTATATTTCTGGTTCCTCTGTTCTAGTCCATTGATCTATACTTCTCTTTTTATGCTAATACAATTGATTTTGTTACTATGACTCTAAAGTACTCTTGAATCAGGTACTATAATAACTTCAGCATTGTGTATACTTACAATTGTTGTGAGTGTTTGGGATCTTTTGTGATTCCTTTTCAATTTTAAGATTTTTTTTCTTACTTGAAGAATGTCTTTAGAGTTTTCATGGGTGTTTTGTTGATTATGAGGTTGACTTTTAAGAATATGTAATATTTATGGTATTAATTCTGCCAAACCATACACATGGGAGTTTTTCCACCTTCCCATGTATTTCAAATTTCCTTCAGTATCTTAAAATTTTCATTTTAGGAGTTCTTTTACCTCCTTGGTTGTGTTGATTTACTAGATATTTTTCAGATGCTTTTGTGAATAGGACATTTTTATTAATTTCTATTTTTGACAACTTTGTTACAGGTATAAGGCTACCATTTGGTATTTTGAAATTATTTAATTCTATTATTTGGCTAAAAGTATACATCAGTTGTAGTAGTTTTCTGGTTAAGTCATTTAAGTATAGCATTGGGTCATTTAATAATAGGTATAGTTCAACTTTCCAGTGTGAACTATTTTTCTAATTGGTTAAGGAGGATGTGAGTACTATAATGAATAACAGTTTTGAGTGTATACATCATTGGCTCTTTCCTGATTTTAGAGGAAACTTTTTCAATTTTTCCCAACTCAGTATAATGTTAGCTACATGTTTACCATATATAGCCTCTATTGTGTTACTTTACTTACTTCTCTTAGTTTCTCTAGAGCCTAGTGCCTTGAAATGATATTGAACAGTTTCAAATCAATTTACTCTCTTTGATAAGATGACCATAAGATTGGCCCTTTTAAGTCCATTTATGTGTTGAATTTTATTAATTGGTTTGCATATTATGACACCACTTTGTATCACTTGTATGCATACGCAAGCAAATTGTTCTTAGTGTAATATCTTTGTAATCAACTCTCAAATTCAGTCTGCAATTATTTTGTTGAGACTTTTTTTGTTCATTCAGATTTTATTATACAAGCTGTTGTCACTTTCTCTATAAAAACCAGGTGACAAGACTTCAAATAAATACAAATACCCAAAAATTCTTTATGGATAACCAAGTAATAATAGCTTATTATTTAAATAGAATAATTATAGCTTTACACATGACATCAACCTTAATATTATTTTAAATTAAAAAATATTTTAACTTTATGTGGTGTGTCTGCCTTTAAGTGTGTGCATATGAGTGCATTTGCTGGCAGAATCCAGAAGCATCAAGAACCCATGGAGCTGGACCTTCAGGAGGTTATCAACCACCTGATGTGTGTGCTGGGAACCAAATCAGGAGCTCTGGAAAATCAACAAGTGCTTGTAACCAGTAAACCATCTCACCTGGATGGAAGTTCTAATGTTTCCAGGGAAATTTATCCTGTTAAATATTAGCAGGCATAATTAGAAGTTGTATTTAGTTGAGTGTAACTACAGTTTTATCATAAGACTACAAGGTCTTCCATGTTATTTGCAGATTTATAACTTAGTACTTTATTACACTTGTACCAAATAGTATAGTGACAATTGAGACTACAGGAGTATTATAATTTTAAGGTATTATAAAAATACATTCTATGACAAAAAACAAACCTGGTTGAAATGTACTCCAGAATCATTAGGGATCCTAACACTGTTCTTTTTTTAAAAAAATATCGATCCCAGTTCCCTCTCCCTACCTCCTTGCCTCCCTCTCTCCTTTCCTCTGTCCCACCATCTCATGGCACCCGACCACCCTCCCTTCCCATCTCCCCCCACTCCACATGTAGTGTGATGCCTTCCATGAGGGGTCATCTAAATCTGTCAAATCATTTTGAGTATGGAGTAGGCCTTCTCTCCTGCCTCTAGGTTAAGGGGGTACCCCCTCCATGAGGGATGTGCCCCCAAAGTCCTTTTGTGCACCAGGGAGAATTTTTGTGCCTGTATTCATAAGATATACTGGCTTATAGTATTAATTTGCTTATGTGCTATTATCTAGCTTATGGTAGATTTATAAAATGAGTTAGTAGTGTGCAAAAGTATATTTTAGATGCAAAAACAAAACTGTATACATGTATAAAAGGAAATAATTTTTATTTTAATTAAAAATAATTTTATCTTACATACCTATCCCAGTTACCTCTTCCACTTGTCCTCCGATTCCCCCCACCAAATTACTATGCCAGCCCCATCCACTCCTCAGGGTGGTTGAAGCCTCCCATGTGGGATCATCAAAGTATGTCACATCGTTTACAGCAGGAACTATGCTCTCCCTTGTGTATCTAAGCTGAGAGAGTATCCCTCCATAGGGATTGGGCTCCCATTAGTGTACTGGGATAAATACTTGTTCCACTCCAAGAGACCCCATAGACCTCCCAAGCCCCCCAACTGACACCCACGTTCAGAGGGCCTGGATCAGTTTTGTGTAGGTTCCCCAGCTGTCAGTCTGGAATCTGTGAGCTCCCACTTTCTCAGATCAGCTGTTTCTGTGGGTTTCCGCAGCATGGTCTTGACCCGTGTGCTCATCATTTCTCCCTCTCTACAACTGGATTCCAGGAGTTCTTCTCAGTGCTTAACTGAGAATTTCTGCTTCTCTTTCCATCAGCTACTAGATCAAGGCTCTATGATGGTGTTTAAGGTAGTCATCAATCTCATTATATATGTCTTGGATTCTTAGTTGGGTAACTCTAACCAAACAAGTGAAAGACCAGTATGACAAGAACTTTGAGTGCATAAAGAAAGAAATTAAAAAAAGATATCAGAAAATAGAAATATTCCCCATGCCCCTGGATAAGTAGGAACAACATAGAAAAAAATGGCAATCATACCAAAAGCAATCTACAGACTCAGTACAATCCCCATCAAAAAATCCCAGCACAATTCTTCACTGACTTTGAAAGAACAATACTCAACTTTATATGGAAAAACAAAAAACACGGTATAGCCAATGAACCCTGTACAACAAAGGAACTTCTGGAGGCATCACCATTCTTGACTTCAACCTCTACTATAGACCTATAGTGATGAAAAGAACTTGGTATTGGCACAAAAACAGACAGGTAGACCAGTGGAATTGAATTGAAGTCCCTGATATTGATCCACACGCCTATGTACACCTGATTTTTGACAAAGAAGCTAAAATTATACAATGGAAAAAATAAAGCATCTTCAGCAAATGGTGATGGCACAATTGTATGCTGACATGTAGAAAATTTCAGACAGATTCATATCACCATGCACAAAACATAAGTCCAAATGAATCAAAGACCTCAACACAAATCCAGACAAATTGAACTTCTTAGAAGAGAAAGTAGGAAATACCCTTGAATGCAGTGGCATAGGAGACCACATCCTGAACATAACACCAGGAGCACAGACACTCAGATAGACAATTAATAAATGAGACTTCCTGAAACTGGGAAGATTCTGTAAGGCAAAGGACACAGTCAACAAGACAAAACAGCAGCCCACAGAATGGAAAAAGATCTTCACCAACCCCACATCTGACAGAGGACTGATTTCCAAAATATACCAAAAAACCTCAAGAAGCTAGTCACCAAAACACCATATAATCTAATTAAAAAGTGGGGTACATTGCTAAATAGAGAATTCTCAATGGAAGAATCTAAAATGGCTGAAAGACACTTAAGAAAATACTCAAAGTGCTTAGCCATCAGGGAAATGCAAATCAAAACAACTCTGGGATATCATCTTATATCAGTCAGAATGGCTAAAATCAAAAAGAGCAATGACAGTTTATGCTGGAGAGGATGTGGAGAAATATGAACACTCCTCCATTGCTGGTGGGAGTACAAATCCATACAGTCACTTTGGAAATCAGTATGGTGGTTCCTCAGGAAAATGGGAACCAGTCTACTTCAAGATCCAGCAATTCCACACTTAGGCATATACCCAAAAGATGCACATTCATACCACAAAAATATCTGTTCAACTATTTGCAATACCCAGAACATGAAAGCAACCTCAACCGAAGAGTGGATACAGAAAATGTAGTACATTTACACAATAGAATAATACTCAGTGATAAAAAAAAATATATGACATCTTGAAATTCTCAGGCAAAAGGATGGAACTAGAAGAAATTGTTCTGAGTGAGGTAACTCAGACACAGAAAGACAAACATGGTATGTACTCACTGATAAGTGGATATTAGACATAGAACAAAGAATAAACAGCCTATAATCCACAACCCAGAGAACCTAGGAAACAAGGAGTATCATAAGAGAGACATACATGGACCCTCCAGAGAAGTGGAAAGAACAAGATCTCCTGAGCAAATTGGTAGCATGGAGGGTAGGAGAATTGAGTTAGTAGATAGAGAAGGGGAGAAGGGGAAGGAGAAAAGAAAATAAAAATATTTTAAAATATTTTAAGACATAATAAAGGTGATGTGCAAGAAGGAAAACTACCAAAAAAATGAAGAAAAAAGATGAAGTGTTAGAGCAGCTTTGTTCTGGGTCTTTGAAACAGAGGGGAAAGGGTTAGGTGAACTTACAGTTTGTAGCATTAGTATGCTTATATTTTGTCTATATTGGGAAACTCTCCAACTGTCCATCCTAGTTGCTTAAATTTACTGGTAGGGAAGGCTACATATGACATCCTTTTTTTTCACTTTTCTGGTTTTGCTAAAGTCCTTTCTATCCTTCATTTACAGCCTTGTCTTTTCTTTTGGAGGAAGGTTAAGCAACTTTATTACTGTATGTTTTTTTTTTCTTCTTATCACTTTTGATTTGCCCAGTATATTTTTTTCTTTATGGAGCTTGAGAAAATCATCTTTTGATTATAATAAGCAATTTTGAACTAACAACTAAAGATGATGATGAAGAATGAAAAAGGTGGGGTTATGGAGGTGTCTCAGTAAGTAAACTACTTAACATATAATCATAAAGATCTGTTTTTGATCCCCAGCATGAATATAAAAGTAAAAACCCAGACACTGTGACTAATACCGCTGATCCAAGTAATGAGACTGCTGAGTGCTCAGCCATAGATAGAACATTTATAACACACACATTTCTTATTCCAATTTCTTATATTTCTTTATTTCAAGTTGAAGAGTGCCCTTCGTATTTCTTTCACTTCCTCCTTGCCTCCTTGCTTTTCCCTCCCTCTCATACTTCTTTTCTTGTTTTGTTTTTTCTTTCTTTCTTTGTTCTTTTTTAGTGATTGTACAGGGCTAGCAAGTGCAAGCATTCTTCCACTGAGCTATATTCCCAGTCCTCTTTAGTAAGTCTTCTAGGACAAGACAAGGGAGATGTATTCTCTCATCTTCCTTTTGTCTATATCTCTCCATTTCTAAAAAGTTACAATCTCCTTGGTAATAAGAATTTTCATTCAATACTGAAAAGTTCCCAGGGAGCTCTCAGCTAATGATACAACTTAGACACTATAATATTATTTGTTTCTTTTCTCATATTATCTTGCAACTTTTATTTATTTCTCATATTTACATTTTTATTATAAAACATCTCTGGAGAGACTCAACTGAGTTAAATATGACTGATAACCTTTCATCTTTTGGACACATGTGTATCCCCCACAAGCTTTGGAAATTTTTCAGTTATTGCTTGAAGAAAACTTTTACTTCTTCATCATTCTCAATATCTTCTTGATCCCCAGTAATTTGAATATGTCCTTTCAGTGCTGTTCTTACCTTCTCATGAGGTTTCTTCATTTATGCTCATTCTTCCTTACCTTTCTCATCTTTCCACTATGCACAAGCTTGCTGATGCTTTCTTCTATTTAATATATATTGATAGTCATGCCATCTGGCATTTTCTTTCAATCTTGAAATATATATTTTTCAGCTAATTATTTCAGTTTTATTGTTTTAAATTTTTCCATTTAATTTCTTATTTTGTTTGATAGTCTCATCCCATAGCACAGACTGATTTTTGAACTGGCTATGTAAACCAAGATGATAAAAAACTCAAGATTTTCTTGATTTTGCCTTCCATGTGCTAGAATAACAATATATACCATTTCACCAGGCTAAGTCACTTCCAGCTCTTTGACTTATTCAGTTTATGTTTGGAAACAGCATTGTATTCTCTTTAAGTTCGTGTTCTTCCTTAGAATAACTAACTTTAAATTTTGTGAGGGTTCTCTACTATTATCTACTCAGTTTCCATCACTTGATTCTTGCTGTTATGTGAAGTCATGGTTTCTTGGAACGAAGCATTTCCCAGAAATTGAATGATCCATTATTTACTGATCATTTTAATTTGGTTTGTTTGCAACTGTCTCTCTGATAATTCTAAGCTGGTTGCTTACTTTCTCTGAGCCTTAATCTACTTCTACTATCTCAGTACTGGGTTTTCTTGGAGTATAGTTATGGTATGATCTCAATATGTGGTACTAGAAGGCAAAAATAATAGTTTCTTTTCTTGCTCTAGCAAGAAATAAGTGACAAAAGAAAATAGGTTTACTTTGGCTCACAGTTCAAGGGTATAGCATGTCATTGCAGGTGTGGCAGAGCAACAGGAGTCTGGAGCAGCTGGTCACATTTAGTCTGATGCTCTATCACGTGGAATACTGTATCCCACAGTTAGGGAGTGAGTCTTCCCACTCCAATAAACCCAGTCAAGAAAATCCTTCACAGACATGATCAAAGACTTATTACAGATAATTCTAGATCCTGTCTGAATGAAAAAAAGACATAAAAAGGAAGTGAACATATCAGAATGGACCAGTTTCTCTCTGTATCCCTCAGTCTCTACCTGTTACAGGGCCCTCCTGGCTGGCAAACCCCTATTCTGACTTAAACTTCTCCAGCCCAGGATCTAAGTTGCCCTTGATCTAGCTGCCCTTTCCTATATAATTCATTCATTTTTGTTACCTGACTTTTTCATCTATTCTTTTTGGACCTCCAGGCTGCTGTACCTGGTTCTCCTCTCTCCCCTCCCCCCATTTCACATGCCTCCGTCTGATCATGTCCACTCTGGACTCTCCCAGAAGTCCCTGCCTCTGGCTATGCTTACCAACATACCTATAATAAAATTTGTCACGTTCACTTCCTTTTTCTTTTTTTCATTCAGACAGGAGTAGGCGTGACCTCATTAATGGAGGTGTGTAACTGTAGGGAATGGCTTTGAAATCTCATATGCTCAAGATATACCCAGTGTGACAGCCTCCTGCTTCTGCCTGTGGATCAAGAAATAGAACTCTCAGGTTTTTCTCCATTTTCATGTCTGCCTGCATTGTGCTATGTTTTCCGCCCCCCCCCCCATATGTGCTCCTATGTGCCCCTCCTCCTTTCAAACTCACAAACTTTTCTACAAATATTTGGAATGATCGCTGTTGAAATATTGTTCATCCAATATAAGATAGAACATTATGGAAAACAGGATACTTGATACAGGTGGAACATTGGGTGTGTCACTCCAGTGATGCAATCTCTGTAGCTAAAACTGCAGCTGATCCGGTCTCTCTACTTCCAGTTAACTTTTCTGAATGTTTGCTTCCCCTTACAATTGATATTTCAAATTTTAAACTAATTGTGGTAGTATTTGAAGGTAGACGTATTGAGAGGTGTTTTTATTAAATGTGGTAATGTGGATAAGGTTGCCATGATTGAATCCTCTTAAGAATAAAAATAAGAAGATGCAGCCAGATAGTGGAGGCCCATGTGTTTAATCCCCAGCACACTCAGGGTAAGCGCAAGAAGATCTCTGAATTTGAGAACAGCCTGGTTTACAGAGTGATTTCCAGGACAGTCAATGCTACACTTAAAAAAGAAAGAATAAAAGGACACAGTAATTCATCTGCCATATAAGGAGAAACAAATGTCTTGTAAACCAGAAAGAAGGATATAACAATGAGGTGAATCAAGTGGTGCCTTGTTCATAAGCTTCTAGCCTCTAGAAATGCATAAAAATCCATGTCTGCTGGTTTATTTCACCAGTCTGTATAATGAATTCCTGCAGACCCAGCAGGGTAAAGTCATCAAAGTAGAATATCAATGAACATCATAAACTCAGATAAATTTTTTTCACCATCAGTGCGGTATTTTAGGTCATTCACCCAGCATATAATAAGCATTCAAGAGTTAATATTTTATCATTGTTTTTACCCTACCATTATCTTAAATCCAGGCTCTGTAAAGAGTCACAACAGCCAGAAGGGTCTCAGGAATTTGATTTGTGGAAAGATCACCATAAGCAAGCTAAAACTGCAAGAATGTGTTAACATTTATATAGAACATACATGCACATTATTTGTGTGTGGGATGTGTGTTTGCTGAAGACAGGGGACAGAGACAAAAACATTGTATGAGGTATAACTAACATAGACAGTATTTCTGGGGAAGGATGTCCTTCCCAGAAAATCTAAAAAGAGGCAACTGTGAACCTAAGGTCATCTGGACTCATGAAACATGAACCTCTTCTTCAAATACATTTTAACCAGCTTTGTGCTTTCAATGGTTTCCTTCACTGTCTAAGCTTGACTGTCCTGAAACTTGCTCATAGATCAAGGTGGCCTTGAACTCAAAAATCTGTCTTCCTCTGAATTTTGAGTACTAGGATTAAAGGCAACATTCAGCACTATGCTTCCTTTCATTCCTTTCCACAAGTTGGAAACTTAGCTAGGTGGTGTCTTACCCTGAAGTCACCACCGCCACTTCCTTTATTCCATTTAACCTCAGGATTTTCTTTAACGTTTTGTCTCCTGGAGTACTAGACTTAGCTCCATTACATATTCTTCTGTTTCTGGTCTCCTCACACCATACATTTTGTACTTTTCCTTGCTTAGCTTGTTCCTTTTCATTATAGATCTGTATAAACATGGTTAGTAATAAGTAAGCAATACAATCAATACTCAGCTGTTTTGGAATTTCCTCTGCCAAAACCATTAATCAAAAACTCTTTAATCTAGTCTCAGCAGATTTTTTTTTCAGACAAGGGCCAAAAGCAGCCACATGCTTTGCCAAAATATCACAAGAATGATCTATAGGTCACTTATTAATATACTTCTCTTAAAACTATTGAGCCATATTGTCATACTCTACATTGTTCTCAAACCACTGCCTCCCCTGCTCCTACTATTATGGCCCATTAAGCCCCATTTAAAGTATTCAAAAGCTTCACTAATCAGAAACCTCAAAATCCACATTCTACTAACAAGAAGAATGATCAAAGCAAGAACTCTTGCACATCATGTCTGTTGGTGTTCCATCATGCTTCCTGCCATAGTGATAATAGACTAAATCTCTAAAACTGTAAGCAAGCCCCAATTAAATGTTTTATTTTATAAGTGTTGCCATTGTCGTGATGTCTCTTCACAGCAACAGAACATTGACTAACTTCACAAAAGTAAAATCCAAGAGTTTATTTCAGAAAAGTTCTTCCTGTGGTTTTGAGACAGACACTACCTTGAGACACAGGCTGTAAGAAATCTACCAATCTCTATACTTGTAATTTCACCATGAGCCATTAGAATTTTTTTGGTATTTTTCATATCTTTTAAGTTTGTGGATTCTTCATACTAGTTACTTCATCAGACATCATTTGTCATATTAAGAACATCAAGATTGCTAACAGTGACAAGTAATGTGTTTTATTTTGTTCCTACATTGTCTAATTAACAATGCTAAAAGGAATGTTCCCTTTATGGGTCTTATTAAAGGTATGTTAATATAGGCTTAAACATGAGGGTTGATAGAAAAAGAAATATATTTGTAAAGACATATGCACCCAACAGCATGGATGTTGGCTTCCTTAAAGTGTTGCATATTAAAAAAAAGGATTTTAACATTCTGAAGTGGCCAGAAAGAAAGCAAACGAATGTGTTTAACTGCTCAGTCAAACGAGCAATGGCGCTTATATTGATTTACAGTATATTTTCTTTTTTCCTATGGAGATTTTATACTTGTATATCAACATAATTTCCATTTTATGCATTTTACATTCTCATTTCACCATTCCCTCAAAGCTACCATGTCGAAACAATTAAAACATTCCCCACTGGTATTTCTACTAATAGAAAACCACCCTCCAAGTTGAATAAATCTTTCAACCTTTATTCTTAGTACAGGTATAACAAATGCCAGAGGTTGTGTAATAGCTGGCCCTGTGGTGGCTAGTGACCAGAAGTAGCAATTTCAGGGCATTATCCTAGAGCAGAATTTGAAAGCAGGATTTGTGTATATACTGGGGGCCACCACTTCCAGCATGCATATACTGCAACACATAATTCTCTGTGATGGTAGGTGATGATAATAATGGTATCATGGTTCTAGAATGATAAGAAATGTCTAGTATCTATCAAATCACCAAATTGATAGTATATGGAAGGCAGATAATTTGATTGATTTGAGAAGAAAACAAACAGGACTGAACCTCAGAAGCTTTAGGTACTAATGCCAGTCTGGTCACTCACTGACTTTATATGAAACAATAGCATTGATTAAAGCTTTCATTTTCACTAAGACACCTCAACTGTTTACCAAATATGGTAAGAGGAACAAAGAGAATCATTATTCTGTACATTAGATCAAAGTAATTCCTACTCCTATTTTTACTCACATATAAGCTCATGTGCATTAATATAATAAAAGAGAAGAGCTTAATATTCATATTTTTCAATTTGTTAAAATAGAAGTCCAACTAAATCCTAATTGTTCAAAAACTTTCCAGTATCTAATATAGAAAACCATTCTCTTCCAAGAGTATGTATTATCTTGTTCCTTTGTCATCTGTAGGAAAAATATTGTTGATATTGTTGTCATGTACTCATAAATGCTATCTAACTCCATCCTCCAGATCCATAAAACACAAAACCTTGCCTATAGGAAAAGTGTGGACCATTACTAAGGGAAATTTTCCTGCTATTATCTGTCTCCTAATGAAAATCCTACAAGAGTACTCTACGGATTTACTAAAGTAGAATTGAATCCTTAAAGGAAACTAAAAGAACTACATAAGTCCTTAGGAGTCTGACCTTTCCCTCTAACTTTTTCAACTCTACTCAAAGCCTGTTTACTAGAATCACACTCCATTTACAATTATAAGGAGAGATGAAGTTCATCAAACAGCCTACACATGTGTCTCAGTAACTATTAAAAACAGACTAATTGACAGTTGACGTTTCCCACGATAAACTACCTTAATTCATTTAAGGAAGTGAAAATAAGAACTATATCACAAGTCTGTGAACTATCATTTTCTTGACTTTAAGGAGAAATTACAGAACAATTGAAGAACCTATCTGGTTATAACAGTGATTCAGTGGTTTCGAATTTCGAATCAATATATCTTGATTTGGCTCTCAGCATTTTAGGTATACTTATTTTAAAAATGTTTTGTAAAATTATGATGTGATGTTCCAAATTTACAACTACTAAACAAAGAAATTATAAGACTACTTTGGAGTTAGAGATGTGACTTGGTAGAATAGAACTTGCCTACCATGATGTAGTCCCCTATGTCACATTCACAAAAGAAAAAAGAAGGTCTCTACTAGCACCTTAAGAAAAGCACACAACAATGTGATTTGGAATCTAAAGTACCAAACTATCTGTGGGTACTTTTAAGATGATAATTACGTAAGTTTTAACATTATGATAATTTTTTTAGACAATGCTCCTCTCTCATTTTACTTACAAATAATTTTTCTGTTTTCATGATTTTCACACATTCATATCTGTTAAATAATTTTTTATTTATCTGTCTGATTTTTTTCCTTCTTGTCTTTACTAAAAACAATTGTACACCTAACTGCAAAATTAATTCTGTTTATTCTGCTATAATAATTCTTATCAAACCAGCCATTTATTGTTCATCCAAGCATACATTAAATAGTAATGCTATATTAACGGAATGTGCCATTTCAATTTTAGCTTCAGTTTTGAGAACCTCAGGGAGATTGGCTTCTTTTGAAAACTAACCCATGAGAAGGATAAAGTGTGAAAATTCCAAGAATCTGGGATAGATTCTATTCCCCATGGCCACTGTTTCAGAGTTTCCTGACCACTCCCTCCCCCCCAAAAAAAATAATTACCTAAGATTGGTGAAAGCCCATCCTGGGCCCTACAATTGGTAGCTGATATTCAAAGATGAGTATAAATTATACTGACCTATACAAACACATAGCAACCATGCACTAGGAATCATTCTTAACTTCTTAAAATTTTTACCGGTAAAGAAACATGATTATGCCTTTAATACCAGCACTTGTGATGCAAAGGCAGGCATATCTCTATGATCATGAGGTCAAGCTAGTCTACAAAATGAATTCCAAGACAGCCATGGCTACACAAAGAAACCCTGTCTTGAGAAACCAATATAATACTAATATTAAATTTTACCTGGAACAATGAGACAGAATTGATTATTCTACACATTTTAAATGTGCTTTGAAACATATATGTAATACCCATAAAGGAAAAATCGTTTGAAGACTGTTAAAATCCAAACTACACAAAATCACAACCATATACGAATATTTTATTCAAATATTGAAGTAAGCAGATATGATGTCACAATAAAGCAGCACACCAAAAAACAACATCTTTTTGGGTTTTTTATGATTTTATAATGTTATTTTTAATTTTTGAGTATGTGATAACATTTTCCTTTGATCACATACATTCATCCCTATTGCCCTATTGCCCAACGCCTCACATGTCATAACCATCCTTTTTTTGTGTTCTTATCTCCCTTTTTAAACCTATTGAGTCCCAGTAGTGTTGGATACACATACAGAGTGTGTGTGTGTGTGTGTGTGTGTGTGTGTGTGTGTGGTGAGTGTGTGTGTGTGTGTGTGTGTGTGTGTGTGTGTGTGTGTGTGTGTGTGTGTGTTTAGTCTTGGTTATACATCTGTTCTCCTTGCTGGTATTTTGTATGGCTTGACTTTACAAAGATCTTGTGTATGCTGTTGCAACCTCTATGCATTCATATGTGTGACTGTGCTATTTAATTGTAAGAACAATATTTACTTGCAGTCATCCACCAGTCTTGATTTTGACAACCTTTCTAAATGATCCTGGAGAGTTATACACAGGGGTCATATGTGATATAAATGTCCCCTCTAGGGCTGAGCTCTCCTAGTCACTTTATATTATGAACATAACACAAATGTGCATGTCAATGGTAATCCTCTTCTACTACATAATAATAGAAAAAAAAAACAACTTATCTGATAAAGTTTGAGAAATGTACTAATGTATAAGCATAGTGAAAAATCACAAGCTATTCATTTAATGCTCTGTCATATTGGAGGATAATAGTTTTAGTTCTAACTTAAACCATAGGACTTGTCTAGACATATCTTATTTATATTTTTATTTATTATTTATTTATTTTCCAGCATGATTGGAAAAATAAGTAATTCCCTCCTCTCCTCTTAATCCCACCCCAACACCCCCTCCCATCCACTCTCCCTCCATTTCTGTTTAGATAATGACAGATCTTCCATGGACTTTGACAAAATATGGCATATCAAGTTGAAGTAAGACTAAGCACCTCACCTTTTTATTAAGGCTGGGCAAGTTACCTAAAGATGGAAAGATCTCCCATGTTCATGAATCAGTAGGATTAACATAGTAAGAATGTACAGATTCAATGCAAGTCCCATTAAAATCTAAACATAATTCTTTACAGCAACACATCCATTATAGCTAAAATAAACCTGTACAATTAAAAAAAACCCTCTGGAGGTCTCACCATCTCAGATTTCAAGCTCTGTTACAGGGCTATAGTAATAAAGACTGCATTGTATTGGCATAAAACCAGACAGGTGATTCAAGGGAATCAAATTGAAGACCCAGATGTAAATCCACACACCAAAGGACACCTAAAATATTTAACTAAGCCAAAATTATTCAACAGAGAAAAGAAAGCATTTACAACAAATGGTGATGACATAACAGGAGGTCGGCATGTAGAAGAATGCAAACAGATCCATATAAATCACTCTGTGCTAAACTCAAGTTCAAGTGGACCAGACCTCAACATAAATCCAGACACACGAAACCTGATAGAAGAGAAAGTGAGGAATAGCCTTGAATGAATTGGAACAGGAGACAACTTCCTGAACAGAACACCAATAGTGCAGACACAAAATCTTTCCTTATTTAATTATTGCATTAATTTCAGGTCATCTTAGTCATGAGTATGAGCATATATATATATATATATGTGTGTGTGTGTGTGTGTATTTTGATGAAATGGAAAAATAAACATAAAAAAGTTGAATCTTTAAGTTTGAAGCTACAAATGTAGTTTACACTAGCCAAACATTCTTGTTTTATATAGTACTACATAATCTTAACACTATAGATATATTTGCTACATAAATGAAATATATGAGATATTACTGTACCTAAGAATATTATCCACAAAATGAATGTTGCCTAAATACACTTTATTCAATTTCCAAGAGCACAAACTTTAATACCAATGTATTTTCATGTGGATGATCTGTATTGAAATGTTAAAATCAAACAAGCCAATAGACAATATATGCAGTATTTTCAGTCTCTACACTACAATAAATCAGTTTTTCCAAAACTTTTGCACATTGTCTTTCAAAATCAAATATCTGAATGATTGCAGTTGATTAGAAAAATAGGGCAGATGTTGATAAGGATAGGAGTGATGAAGAGAAAAGCAAGGTATTTTACATAGTTAATACTACATCTTAAAAGTTGAAGCTACAAAATGAAGAGTAATATGATTTAAAATAACAAGCTATGAAGAGACTGAATTGGTTCACAGAATTAAATAAAGAACAAGTACTTATTCAGAGGGGATTATTAATACACAAAATGTTAATATATAACACACTAAAAAGACTTATAACAAGTTTATAGCACCCTATTTTACAAGAAATAGTATATATTGATCATTTCATTATTCATAAGAGAAATATGAACTGTTAGCCCTGGGATTCATTTCCAATTTGTCAATAAAACACAACGTTGCATAAGATGTATTGTGTTAATTTAGTTTAAATTTCAAATTTTACACATTTTCTTTCATTTTAAGTCAAGGTCATGATTGTAGAGAATCAGAACAGTGTAAAACATTACCAAGAGAATCTCAGAAGTAGATGGCAGCTTGTTATACACTTAGTTACTTAACCTGTGTGCCTTCCTTCCTCTTAGCCTTAAAAACAGCAGACAATGATATGCCAGAGTTAATCCTTGTGCCAATAGAGTTAAAAATATCAAGGAGGGTGGGACAGAAGGAGGAATGAAGGAGGGAGTGAGGTAGAGGGAACTGGGATCAATATGCAAAATAAGAAAAAATAAATAAAAAATAACAAGTTTAATTCAAATGTAACCAACAGATTCTCCATTTTCCCTTAATCTTTCCTCTACCTTTCCTACAAAAGTCATCCAAATCATATTTTTATAGTTTCTCTTAATCTACATATGAAAATGGTGTATGCATATACAAAAAGAATATCCCAGGATATTTTGATTGTCATTGTAAATTATCTTGTATACCACAAATAAGATACAGCTTCTATGACCTCTTCAGTAGCTTACAATTATGAACTCCTAATACCACTTTTGTGTTAAACCAGGCTTACATACAGAGAGAGCATACCAACTTGAATGTAGTAACTACTGAAGGTGTCAAAACAGAAAGAAAACATAAATGGTCATAATTCTCAGGTATTCTACATCATCTCCTACAAGTATTTAGATGTACAAAGATAAAATCATTTTCCCAAAAAGAAACACCACCACAAAGGAAATTCAGTGAAACATAAAAAACAATAGACCACTAATTGTGGTCTCTTATTTGATCCAGCCAATCTTTAGTTGATTCTCACTATAGATGTCACACAAGTTCCCGACTGGTCTGGTTTGATATTTGTAAATTAGGCGTGCTTAATTCACTACTATTTCTGTGGGAAACATTATGAAGATTACAGAGTGCTAATGAGTGGAGGAGGGCTTCTCGCGCTTTGGACGCCTCTATGTTCTGCTCTTGAGAGATTTGAAGGCTGATTTGATTAACATTATTCATCAGCATATTAGAAGTCATGAAGTTGCTTATAGAGATGCACCTGGTAAGATTTTCTTCCAAAAACTGTTTGTAGAGTTCATCCACCTTTTTTTCCATATAACTATTAAGCATAGAATTAGAGAGAGGTTGCTTCTGTGATAGCATGCTTTTTTCTCGAATCTCATCCCCATTTAATAATTTTGAACTGGATGTTTTCTCTAGAGGCTCAGTTTTAGGAGAATGGCCCAATGGTATATCCACTGAAAGTAAAAGAGGCCCATTACAAACATCATCATGCGTGTGTTCTACAAAGCAGCCAGAATCATACATGTTTCTAACATGATCACCTCCTATCTGAAGGTCAGGATAATTCTGGCAAATACTTGTACATGACCAAGATCTATATAAATCCAGTTGTGTTTCATCATGACCCCTCTTTGGAATGGGCAATGCAATGGATACATTTCCTGGAAGAGGTGTACTTTTGAATTTTGTGACAGGTGACTCATCCACAGATTTCGTTTTAGATGTACTATTATCTTGTTCAGTTAGACTTCCTTCTATGACTTTCTCTTGATTTCCCATCTTTAGAGGGGGAGATGAATTGTCCTGTATATCTAAAAAATTATTTTCCCAATTTTCCTTTTCATCTGATGTTTTCTTACATCTTAGTGGTTTGCAAATTTTTGCGTGTTTCTGCTCTTTGTAAAGGAATTCTGTTAGGAAGGCTTCTCCAAGCATTTTCTTAGGCAAGTTCTTCTAAAAGTATGAGAGGATTGTATTCCTACAATATAAAACAACTAATTAAGGCAATTTACATTACAAGTTAAATAGAGTTTTCTCCTGTATGCACCATGTTTTAGGGGAAAACTGTTGCTTAAAGAATAGAGAATAAGACTAGAAATACCTTGATTCTTTTTTACCACTGTTTAACAATTGGTAGTTTACTTATTTTTTGGCTCCCAATTTTCTCAACAGCTAAATGATAATATTACACCCCTGCCTTTTTTCATTGGGGCTATTGTGAGACTATTACAGAGCACCTAAGCAAGTATTTAAAAAGCACAAACTCAGGGATATATATAACTCTCTATATTTGGATATCTTCTAGTATTTACTTATGCAGTACTAAAATTCTTAGCATTTTATTGTCCAAACATCAGCTTAAAATAAAAATGTGCACTTACAAAAATTTTATGAACTAAACTATATACATAGCTATCTATTATTTCAATAATGTATGTAGGTCTCTCAAACTTCCTAATACTTTTTCTGTCCATTATTTCTAATTTTTTTCCTCTTTTTAACTCAGATCTTTCTTCCTTATTTACACGACCCATTAATACAATTTTAAAAGTTTAAAATTTCCCTATAAACCCCCATATAAAAGCCGAGGCATGTTGGTTCACATTTGTAATCCTGGCTGAGAGCACCCTGTGGGAATAGTATCATAAATTCAAGGTTAGCCTGGGCTAAATGGCAAGATCTGCCTCTTACATACAAAAATAAAAGCAAACTATATAAGAATGAAAACTATCATTCAACTTCATTTAAAATAGAGCTTTCATCTCACAAGTCTATGGTATATACTATACATGTTTCCAGAAAACCCATTTATGTTAATGTTTGAAAGAATTTGAGAAGAAAATGAAACAACACATGTCAAACTAAGTAAGAGTTTATACTTACAAGTTTTTCCAAATATCAGGATACCTAAGGATTTGGTCTTCTGAGATGCCAGCACTCCACACTCAGAAAACGATCTTTCTGCCTGGTTTGTGTCTCAATGTCTGCTTACATCTTACAAAGGAGAACAACTTTAGACACATTAATTGGTTCTGCTTTCCATTCATACCCCAGGACTGAAACCCTGATAGGAAAATTATGTGGGTTGGTCACATGTGTGGTATGGTAATGACCATTTACCAAAAGAGGATATGAAAGTGTTTATTCAAGTTCCCAATGACAGGGAGTGGGAAAACATTAAAAGCAACAGAGTTCTTCATATATGTCAAGACAGAGACAAGATTATTTTCACTTTTAAGTAGGACAAGAGTGGAAGAGTCTCAGCATTTTTTGTAAAAATGATTAATTTGAAATAAACCAAATGAGTATCAAAAAGAAAATGAATAAATAAATTGTGATGCACCATGACATGAAATATTAAAGTAAGCATTTTATTAAAAATATTTTCATTGATTCTTTCAGGGCTTACACCCTTTAAAAAAAACTCTCTCCCTTAGCCAGAAGCCACCAACTGTCAACAAGGTCTACAGTTATGGTTGGGGAGGAAGTCGTTAGTCACACTACCCCTCATGTTAAAATATTGACTAGCTTGATGTTGTACAGGTCACCCCAGCTGTCATAAGTGTACTGACCATGTCTTGTCTAGAAGATTTTATTTTTCCCCTGCCCTTTCCTAACCTCTAGACCTTACAATCTTTCCATACCCTCTTACATGATGGTCTCTGAGGAAAAAAGAGCATTTCTAATGCTTTTATGATACTAAACTGAGTGTTGCTTTGTTTATTTTGTTGTTGTTATTGTTTACAACAGGTAGCACTGGCTATCCCATGTTATGGAGAACAGACTGGTCTTAAACTTGTGGCAATCCTCTTGACTCTGCCTCCCAAGAATTGGGAATATAGACATGTGTCAACACATTTGGCTATATGTCAATCATTCTAAATTGTCATATAGATTATTAATGTAAGAAACAAATTATTATCCATTTTATAGAGGAAACAACAGCAGAGAAAGGGGTTATGCATTTGTTGACAGTCACAAAAATAATGAATAATAGAATTAGGATTTTCAGCAAGCAGTTGGATTAAGAACACTGCAGTGTGTGTTATGTATATGAGTAAAGTATGTGCAATGCAGGGGTATGAATATACACAGCTTGACTCCAACATGAATTGTGTGTGTAATGTGTCAAACACTATTCAGAATATTCCAAACACACAGTAGTTTAATCTTCATAAAATTCCAGGAAATAAATATTGTTTTTTCTTATGAAAGAAATGAAGCACAGAAAGAAGTTAGGCAACATGTTCAGTTTCAGAGAAGTATAAGGAGTAGTCTGGGCTTTAATTCAAGTAGTTTAGAACTTTCATGTTTAATATCCTTGCTGAATTAATCTTTGCTTTTCATTGCCTTAATGTATGTCAACATACTGGTAAAAAGTGATACAATTCAATTTGTTTATATCAGTTTCCTTTGTAGAAGAAGTGGCAAGAAATGGGTAAAAGGATAATTGTACAGCTTACTTTCTATATTTCTATATGATTTGAACACTTTTATAATTATTGTGTATCTGTGTTTTACGGGGAAGAGTAAAAGACAAAATAATTCACATACACACAAAGTCAAGGGAAAGACTTTTCTATCATTTTTAAAATATGCTTTACCAACCTTACAAAGGTCTTACCCATTTTTGAATGATTCTTTTTTTCTTTTTCCCAGTAACTTGTCCTTGAACTTAAATTTTGGAGTCAAAGCATTTTTTATTTAATTTATTATTTTACACATTGATCCCAGTTCCCTCTCCCTCCCTCACTCCCTATCTTCCTCCTTCCCTCCCTTCCTCCATCCCTTTTACCCTCTCTGCCATCTCACATGCACCCTAACCACCCTCCCCTCCCATCCCCCAACCACAATTCCATATGTAGGGGAATGCAATCCAGTTGGGGTCATGTAGATCTGACAGGTCATGTGAAGTAGGGACTAGGGCTGCTCTACTGTCTCTAGGTTAAGGCAGTTATCCCTCCATGGGGGATGTGTTAACAAGGTCCTTTTGTGCACCAGGGATACATCCTGGCTCCACTGTCTGAGGTCCCTTAGACTGCTCAGTCCTTCTGGCTGAGACCCATATTCAGGGGGGCCTGAGTCAGTCCCATGCTGGCTTCCCAGCTATCAGTCTGCCCGTTAGCTCCTTCTTGTTCAGGTAAGCTGTCTCTATGTGTTTCTGCCACCTGGTCTTGTCCTCTGCATCTGCATCTGGGTTCTACTTTGACTCAGTATTTATGTATGGGTGTTTGCTCCTGTTTCCAACAGGTATTAGATGAGGGCTCCATGGATAAGTTAGTTGTTGATCTCACTATCAGGGAAGGGCATTTATGGTAGCCTTTCCACGGATGCTTTTTGAATCCTTTTTTAATAACACATAAAAACTGCCAAAGACACACCAGCACAATTTTAATACAGATTATTTTGGGGACTTGAATTAATAATTCATCTTTTTATTGTATTTAATGAAATTAAATACATAAAAAACAACCTAAAGATAGTTTTTATTTTCTAAGTCTTACCAATCAACTCCTTTTAGGTTATCAAAACTATCCTACTGTGAGAAGTACTGCATTACAAGAGCACCCAGTGACATGTCAATATCTCACACTAGAAGGTAAGGGAAGAACTTAGAAGATAAATTCAATCAAAGCCACCAAAAAAGACTATTAAAAGAAAATAGATATTTCAAATTTCATCATTGGATATATTCCATCTACTTCACTTCAACCCTATATGTCTTGGGTCAAAATTGTATCAATGCCCTGTCCTTAAAATGTCTGCCTTTCAAAACTAGCATTGCCTTTCCATACTTGGATTACAATAGCTGATTCTATATCTTGTCCCCCATAACACTTGACATTCTAGTTGATCTAGGTTTTATATAAACCTAAAGTCTTCAAAGACTTCTGCTTACCCATTGTCTAGTGAGATTTTATATATATATATATATATATATATATATATGTGTGTGTGTGTGTGTGTGTGTGTAATTTATATACACATAAATGTATAATTCTGTGCCTCAAAGTATAATATTCTTTTGTATAATCATCTTTTATTTAAATTAAAAATAATCTTATTTTATATATCAATCTCAGTTCCCTCACCCTCCCACCCTCCAGGGCCACCCACCAATCCCCCATCCCATCCCTCTTCTGTACCATAGAAAGGGTGAGGCCTTCCATGGGGAATCTTCAAAATCTTTCATATCATTTGGGGCAGGGCCTAAGCCCTCCCCCATGTGTCTAGGCTGAGAGAGTACCCCTTTATGTGGAATGGGCTCCCAATGTCCATTTGTGCACTAGGGATAAATACTGATTCACTACCAGAGGCTCCATAGACTGCCCAGGTCCCCTGACTGACACCCACATTCAGGGGGCCTGATTCCATCCTATGCTGGTTTCCCAGCTGTCAGACTGGGATTCCTGAGCTCCCACTTGCTCAGGTCAGCTGTTTCTGTGGGTTTCCCAAGCATGGTCTGATGCCTTTGCTCATCACTCCTTCCTCTCTACAACTGGATTCCAGGAGTTCAGCTCAGTGATTAGCTATAGGTATCTGCTTCTGCTTCCATCAGCTACTGGATGAAGGCTCTATGATGGCATATAAATTAGTCATCAATCTCATTATAGGGGAAGGGCATATACTTAGACAAGGTTTTCATTTGAGCATCACAGCAAATCTTAAAGTTATCATTACCTGCAATTTTATACAATAGTACAAAGTTTCAAAAATATTAAAAAATCAAATCCAATGTGAAACCAGACTTGATTTCCCTGGCTCATCCCAGTTTCCACCTTTTAATTTCTCTATGTGCTCCTAAATCTCAAGTAACCAGATTACTTAACTGTGGAGACAAAAAGCCAGAAATTATCATGTTTAACAACCCTGTCATCTAACTTGGAGCCTATTATCAGTGATGTTTTATGTAAATATTTGGAGCCTAACTTTTACTGACCAGTGAAAATTGAACCAAAATGACCAGTTTCAGGAAAGATAAGTTACTCTGCAAAATTTGCTACTATGGACATATTGTACTAATAGCCCTTGAGATAAGACCAAGAACTTCCCTCTCAACTGCTGTGAAACTCCCACATACTCTTAAGCCTGTGATCTCTTTGCCATGAAATCATCAACTGTATCTTTGCAGTGTTATTTCAAAAACTCCTCTCTCTTACTGTCTGTTTTTATCTCTGGTAAATATCATTGATAAACACATTTACAGCCTGCACATTACTGGCTTTTTCAGATGCTATCTCAAACACAACATTCATGACTGTTCCTTCTACTTTAAAATGGTTTGTTCTCATAGTTTTCTAGCACTATATATGCCTCAAGTTTGTTATGTTCTGTTATTCAATTTATGAATTCTCACTCAGTTCCTTGAAAAGAAATACTTTCTCTTATCCATTGATGTGATCTCTAGCAGTACACAGAATCTGGTACCCATCATTAGTAATTGCTGTACAACCTACAAGGAAGCCTCACACTTTCACATAATCAATTCCCTTAATCTTTAAATTTAAATTGTTAGATAAGTACCACCACCCTCAATTCAACAAAAATTAAATTTTTACAAATTCCTTTGCTCCATTCCACCCCCCCCCAACACACACACACACACAAACACACACACACACACTTGTTCCTTCTTCAAGATTAGGTCACATGATATGTATCTCAAGCTGGCTGTAACTCTTAATGCATCTAAATATGACCTCAAACTTCTGCTCTTCCTTCCGAGTGCTGGCATTACAGATATGTGCTACTACCCCTGTTATAAGTGATGCTAGGCATGGCCCAGGACCTCAGAAGGACTCTACCAAGTGAGCTGCATCTCCAACCATGAATCCATTTTTATTAGTGGATAGAACCATCTAACACAATATTGTCTTATAGGAAAAAATAGGGTATTTTAGACCTTAACTCCACTTATATATCCACTTTTGTCAAACTCCTTAAGGTACAAATGTTACCAGCATCTTCCACAATTAAAAATATAAAACTAAATAAAACTAGGGGCTGGAGAGACAGCTGTTTAACAGTATGTACTGGTTGGACCAGAGTTCCATCCCCCACATCAATATCAGATGGCTCCCCATGCACACACCTTCACACCAGCGCAGATATATAATGAAAAATAATTTTTAGAAATCTAAATAAAGTTGTAAATAGAAAATATACACTGAAAAAAAAAGAACTCCGGGTGTTTCAAAGAGGAAACAGATATTTTACACAGGGAGCAGCGTGGGTGGGAGAGAAGAGGAAGTACTAAGAAGGGTGGGGAATATTGCACAAATTGAAGGCTTGGCCTCAAGAAGGAAAAGGCAGCCTGCAAAGAACATCTCAACAAGGGAGCCGGGTGAAGGGAAGGAAAAGAGAATATTCCTGTGAGGGAAATATTGCTATGTTGGTCATGTCTTGCCTGGATCTGTTTGTACTGTCCTTACAAATTAAGGCAACATGAGTTTATTTGTCCCTTTTCTTCATATGCCACACTGTATTTTAATTATTTTCCTCCCTGGTCTCTGTCCCAGAGAAGGCAGTGGTGGCCAGCAAGAAAGCAGCTGACCTTGCTCCTTAAACAGAGAAGATGGGAGAGTTAGCTGTATGTGTTTTTCCTGTTAGAGCACTTGGCAGATCGGCTGAGAAGAGAGGTGTTAGCTAGTATGTATTACTCTAGAGAGCACAGCCTGGCCTCCCCTCCCTGCAGGTGGGTGGGGCTTTCTGCCCTCTGGTCACTAGGCACCAGCTTTCCTCAGAATGGACACCATCCTGTGCCACAAGGAGCATTTGTTCCTGAGCCAATCCTGAGTGCAGGCCCTTAGCAACCCTACAGGGAATGCAAGGCAAAAAAAAAATAAATAAATAAATAACTCAGGCTCCGTGCTCAAACTTCAGGAAGTTGGTAACCAGAAAGGGAGCAGACCATAAGTCACCAGTAAAGTGTACCACCCAATACTTTTGAAGAGTAACTGCAGATTGGAAACCATGAGTAACATTATAATTTATTATGCCAGTGTGTCAGGATCTAGGGAGGTAAGTAGGAAGTGCATCAGGTGTAGGGAGGAAGCAGGAGGGGATTAGAGTCAAACATTGTAGGTGGGGACTTCAGGATTTCGCTAGGACTATCATACCCTTTCTGCCTTTTTGAATTTTACTTTATTTTACCATGTTGGATGAAGGTGGAACATAAAGGACCTAGCAAAAGGGTGGTTAACTCATTCGGGTTGTGCTCTAAGAAATGAATGATACTGAAAGTCTCTGGTATTTCAAACTCAACTACCGTAAGGAATGCAATAATTTTGTCGGTATTTCAAGTGTACAAGAAATAGTACTTGCAAGCTGGGACCCTGGGTTCCATCCTTTATCACACCATTGGTGGTGGATTTTTTATTTTATTTATTTATATATTTGGTTTTTAGGAGACAGGGTTTCTCTACGGCTTTGGAGGCTGTCTTAGAACTAGCTCTTGTAGACCAGGCTGGTCTCGAACTCACAGAGATCCGCCTGCCTCTTCCTCCTGAGTGCTGGGACTAAAGGGGGTGTGCCACCACCCACCGCCCAACTCATGCACCCCAGTCTGACAGCTGGGACACCAGCATAGGACTGACCCAGACCCCCCGAATGTGGGTGTTAGGAGGACTGGGCAGTCTATGGGGAATGGATTTTGGGAGCCCATTCCACATGTGTCTCAGTCTAGGCACATGGGGGGGAGGGCCTAAGACCAGCTCCAAATGATATGAAAGACTTTGAAGAATCCCCATGGAAGGCCTCACCCTCCCTGGGAAGCAGAAAGGGGATGAGCTGGGGTTTGATGAGCTGATAGGGGTGGACAGGAGGGTAAGGGAACTGGGATTGACATGTAAATCAACCTTGTTTCACATTTAAATTTTTAAAAAGGAAAAAAAAAGAAATAGTGAACTCCATTTAGGATGGAAGAGAAGAAAATGGCAGTAAGTATATAGCCAAAATCCCCAGAGAAAACCAAGTAATCCATAAACGGGCCAATTGATTATTTGTAAGAAGTTTTTATTTCTATGAAGTTGGTATATTTGCACAGGTCACATATTTCTTACAAAAATTAAAGTTCAGATGATTTATTTTTTGGCACTATTTAGGAAGTATTATAGAAAAGCACTGCCCAATAGAAACATAATAAAAGCTACTATGTAACTTCAATTTATTACTAGTCATTTAAAAGAGAACAAAACAGATTAATTCAGTGTATTTAATACAAAATATTCAAAGTGTCATTGCAAAATGCAATCGTTATAAATGTTGGTATTTTATATATTCTTTTATCGGATTGTCTTCAAAAGTGCTGGCTCGCATAAAAGCTAAAGGATTAGAATTTTTGCCCTTTTATGACAACCAATAAATGGTTGCCAAGCATTCATCACACCCTTGCTGCATTCCATGCACAATATGTGAAGGGAGGAATGAGATTTTATCTCGGCCTAGAAAAAGTAGATTCTTTTATATAAAGCCTGGTCAAGTAGATTCATGTTTTTGAAAAAAAAAAAAGCAGTTTTAAAAGAAAGTAAATTATGAGACCACACTAGTTTTAAAACATCAAAAAGCATGTGACTCATGCACTATTGGGTATGATAGTCTGTCAAAGTAAATGATTTCAAATAAAAATCATAAATATTGCAATATACTAAACTGCTGATCTATGACACCCGAACTGTTGCATAACCATCATCCAGCAGGGATGCTAGAACACATTATTTCTGGTACTAACCTCAGTATTTCTAATACTGTAGATTTGAAGTAAGTCTGTGAATCATGCACAGACTATCACTGCTCTATGCAACTATTCTCTTAATAGTTTCATCTGGAAAGGTTTAGAAAAAAATTATAAGATGACTCAAGTCTCCTGCAACATATTTTGCAATTTAAAGAAGTAATGAGAACATGGAAACACTGAATTTTGGAATTTTAGAATTCTCTGCTATCATTTTGTTGACCCCTCCTGGCAGGCATTACTCTCCCTGTGGAGTAGAGGGGTGGAAGGGTGGTTGGGGGGTATGGAAGGGAGGGAGGGAAGGAGGGTGGAAGGGAGGGGTGGGGAACTGGGATCAATATGTAAAATAAGAAAAAAAAAAAGAATTCTCTGCTGTCCTTTGGATACAGACAAGTATTTTTGAAGTATGACTGAGTTACACCATCAGAACATCAAACAAAAAGCTTACTGACATGCACTTTTACAGAAATCTCACTTCAATAAGTTGGTGTTGGGGCTTGCCAATGGTTTTCACATTCTGGTATCAGAAGTATTATTTGACAAAATTACTCAAGATAGTACATGAAAACACATAAACCTCAATTTTACCTAGCATATATGATGTGGTTATTCAATTTTTGGTTATAAAGAAAGTTTAAAAACAACCACAGTTGAGATTTTACTTCAGCCATAGTGTGCATTTTAAAAGAAAGTACGAGAAGGAGTCTGTTGATATAGGATAAAAATTTACCATAGTACATAGCACAAATTAGCCATCTTTAACCTTTCACTATTTTTAGATCTTGATTTCATGGTATATTTAATTTTTCATTCCATTTTCTCATTTAATTCATGATTAATGTTTTTCCTATTATATATGTAGATATATAGACATACAGGTTGCTTTTTAAAGCACATTCTCACTATGTGATCCAATCTGGCCTAGCAATTGCTCACTATGGCCATCTTTTTTTAATTTTTAGTATGTATTGATTGTACAAACAGTTCAGTATATGTGAGGTTTCTTATATTGCCACATACCTTTTAAGAGAAAATCTGTAGTCATGCTCAATTTCATATTGTGCAATATGTATGTGTGTATAATACGAATGATAAACTATTATATATATACATATATATGTGATCTAATAACAAAAATTGCCTAATTGTTTTTGTACCCAAGCTTGCCAGCAATAATGGTTGTTCCTCTTTCATAACATAATGGAGAGGCAAGACAACAAAACATAAAAGTATTAGGACAAATTGATTAATAACATTCTATCTCTTTTTAATATCTAGGTAAAACAAAGACAAGATGAGGTTATGAGGATTTTGGATACTTATAAAGTCAAGTATGAGTTAATAGACATAGCTGTCAATTCCCAAATACTAAGAGAAATGCGGACTAAGGTTGCCTCTTCTACTGCTGCACCACCTCAGATATTCAATGGCCAAGAATACTGTGGAGTAAGAATGCTCATTTTTATTGTTTATATTTCATAATGTAAAATCATTTGTGTGGATAAAAATCAATGTATGAGGTATGGAAAGTCATGTTTACTTATCTACAGAATAAATTGTGTTTCCAACAACAAGATAATTGGTGTTTAATCCTAAGAAGCCTGTCACTTCTTGGTGAGGAATAATTATGCATATTTTTATCATTCATTATAACATGCAATAACTAGTATTCTGGGGAAATTATTCATCTTTTTTTCTAAGATAGCTGAAGTTTGCAAACGTCTGGGCATAATAATTATCAAACAACACTTTAATTTGTAATTAAGAATGATCACAATTTATTAACTACAGTTTTATTTTTAGGATTTTATAACTTTCCACAATGCCAAGGAGAACAAGGAAATTCTGAAGTTCTTGAAGATAAATAAAATGGAAAGTTAGATGAATGATAAATATATCACTTACTCCTAACTGTGAAAGAACTATTCCATTAAAGTGACCACAAAAAACTAATGGGATCCTTCTCTTTCAATGTTTTGTTAAAATTATTCTTTTAACTGAAGATTTTGGCTTTTTGGGGGGGGCACCACCCAGCTCCAAATAAATCACACACAGATGCTTATTCTTAGTTATGAGTGCCTTACTTTGGCTTGTTTCTAGCCAGCCTTTCTTAACTTTAAATTAACCTGTCTACTTTTCCCTCTGGGCTTTTATCTTTTTTTACTTCTGTATATCTTATTTTCCTTCTTACGCTATGGCTGTCTGGGTGGCTAGATGGCTGGCCCGAGAAGTTCTCCTCTCCTTGTTCTCTCATTGTCCCTCTTCCTCGGATCTCCTATTTTATTCTCTCTGCTTGCCAGCCCCACCTATCCTTGCTCCTGCCTCGCTATTGGCCATTTAACTCTTTATTAGGACCATCAGGTGTCTTAGACAGGCAAAGAATCACAGTTTCAAATAGTTAAACAAATGCAGCATAAGCAAAAGTAACACATCTTTACATCATTAAATGGTCCATAGCATAAGCAAAAGTAACACACCTTAAAATAATATTCTACCCCATAACAACCTACAAAAGAGTTAGAAATTACATAATGTAGAAAAATAAACTTCCTCCCAATTATCTAGAGTTAGTTATTAAATATTCATGTTCCTAAAACCTTTCTTACATTTTAAAGCTGGTGTAAAGATATGGGGATTTAATTGAGACACCTCTGATGATTCTTAAAGTACAGTAATATCTGAGAAATAAAGGACAAAATGCAAATTCCATACATTCTTGGACACCAGCACCTATGGATCACTTTGCTCCAAGTTTTTAATTATAGCTACTCTCTTCCTCCAGACCTCTAATCTGCTCTTTGTAGATTCTTAAATGCGTCAGCTTTGCATTCTCTTGCCATTTCCCTATATTCCAATCCATGCATCCTCCTGTCATCTGTTGACAATAAATTATTAATCTTTTGGGTATAAGTCCCTCTTGACAGTCTTACTTATATCTCCCTAACAGAATATAGCTTCATTTTCCTTTAGGATCCAGGTATAACCTAATGTCTACTTCTTCCATAACACTAATAACAGTTTATACCTGTAGACTCTCTTAAAAATAGTGTCAGCCAACACTTTTTCTTGTATTTCTACAATGTCAAATTGTGTCAAATAGTAATGACAAATTCACAAGGTATAATGGTTTCACTGACAGTAATTGACAAATAGTCTTGCTTTCCTAGATTTCTTTCCTGGGGAAAGTTCTTTTTTAAATATCATTATTCTTACTGCATATATATCCTACTGAGTCCATTTAGTGTTGCTTATGTGCATATGTTTTTAGGGTTGACCATTCAGTATTGGATAACCAACTAATGGTCTCATCCCTGGGAAAGACTGGTTCTTCCCCTGTCAGCAGTCATTACTTACCCCTAGTTCTTCATCTGGGTGTGCATCCTTGCGAGAAGCAATAATTCTTGAAAATTCTAAATATTATCATTATACCCACAGATAAATGTATCTATCACTCATCATCTAAGAAATTTATTTTCTCAGCAGCTAGAGATTATAGAAAGCCACAAAAATTAGTCAAAGTACATAAAACAGTTGACCATGGCATCCCCAGCCCCAGGTAATCTACCCACAATACAACCCATACACCCAGGGTTCAGTTAACATTGTGAGAAAGGAGGGAACACAAAAACTGTAAAACCCAAAGGAACATTATATCTGTTATGAAAATGTGTTGTTTTTTTTTTATCTAAGACAAGGAAGCTGTATCTGAACAAAAACATCAGTTGACAGTCAACATTCCTTAAATAATATGTGCCATGCCCTGTTCTAAAGGACTTTGCATGACAAACTCATTGAACACTCTCAATTTCATGATCTATGTATGAGGAAAATAAGTTGCAAAATAGAAATTTGCAAAAGGCTACCCAGCTAATGAATAATAAGGATTTGAAACTTCTCCCTATGCAAAGAAGGTTTGGAAGTTGAGAAAGCAGCAAGGGGAATCTGAAGTGTAGGTCCATAAAAAGAAGTTCATAAAAAGTTTTATTTTATATGTATATGGGCTTTTTACCTGCATAAGCATCTGTGTGTCCTGAGTGTGCAAAGCCCTTAAGGCCAGAAGAAGGCATTGGATCCCCTGGAATTGAAGCAAAAGTGGTGTTAAGTTGCCACGGGGTTGTACACCAGCCATCTGTGGTCTTAACTGCTGAGCGATATCTCCATTCTAGTTCATTTTGTTGTAGGGAAAAATTCCCAGAAAGAGAGAGGAAGTGGCAGCCTTGAAAACTAGCTACTTTTAGGGGTAGTAAGGTCAGAAATGAAGGCTTCATTTTATTTTAACTCTTTCTAGAGAAGCCCAGCAACCTGTCCTTACACTATTATTGCATAGCCGCAGTGTCTAAGTGAGTTTAGTATGATGACACTGAAGGTAGCCTCACAGAGCCCTGTTCCTTCTTCAGAGTGACGCAACATTTCAAAGTTTCTCAGGAGAAACAGTACTGAAAAGAAAGTTTATAGCAAACAATACTTACATTTAAAAGAGTGAGCATATTTAAAGTAAAAATTATTAATGTTACTCAAAAATGTAAAAAACTATTATTAATCAAGATTAGTAGATGAAATGTAATTAAGATCAGGCTGTAATTAAAAGACTAAGTTTAAAAAAAGGTAAGCAAAACAGGTAATAGACAAACTCTTGGGCTAAGAAAAGGGGAGAAGTTTCTAATAATCAGGAAAGAGGGTGGCATTGTAAATGACAGTAGAGAAATGCTAAAGACTATTGCAAAAGATTATGTACAATTACTTATAAACAGACTGGACAACCTAGAAATACATAGCAAACTCTTGGACTCATAAACCTTACTAGGACTGAATTATAGTAAATAAGTGGATCTGGGGCTATAGCTCAATTGTACACTGACTGACTGCCTATCATGTGTTAGGCCTTAGATTCAGTATCCAGAAATGTAAGAAATAACAAAAGACATCTTAAACAGGTCAACACTGTACAACTATAACCTATTTTTTAATTGTTTCCAAAAACTTAAGGGGAAGAAGTCTTCCAAATTAATTCAACAAGATGAACATCATCCTGAAACTAAAATCTTGAAAGAGCACAACAAAGGAAAAAGAAAACTCCAGGCTGATATCATTGGTGAACATAGATTTTATGAAGTTCATCAAGGGACTGGAGAGCTGGCTCTGAGGTTAAAAGCACTTGCAGAGGACCCAGTTTCAATTCCCAGCACATTTGGTGGCTCACAACCATCAGGAACTCCAGGAATTGAAACCTTCTTGCCTTCATGGTCAGAAGGCACTCATATGATACACAGGCATACATGCAGACAAAACACCCATTCATTTAAAAATAATTAAAAAAATAAATATTCACCAAAATAATACCAAATCCACCCTAACAGCTCTGAGATCAAGACGAATGAGATAAGGTTGTTCACCATGCATAGGTCAGTAAATATGATACAGTTCATCAACAAAATAAAAGATAAAAAAATCATATGATTGGGCCTGCAAGGACACTCTGCAGGTAAAGCCACTTACTGCCAAGTCTGATGACTTGAGTTCAACTCCCAGGACTTACATGATAAAAGTTGTGAACCAATTTCTACCTGTTATCCTCTGATTTCCACTTGCTCACTGTAGCACATGGTGCATCATGTGCTCTCTCTCTCTCTCTCTCTCTCTCTCTCTCTCTCTCTCTCTCTCTCTGTCTGTCTGTCTGTCTTTCTGTCTCTCCCTCTGTGTGTGTTGGGGGGGTGTATTTGTGTGTGTGTGCATGCACGTGTGTGTATGTGTGTAATTGTAAAATTTTATTTATTCTTCTTTCATATATTATATCCCAACAGCAGTTTCCCTTGTGTCCTCTCCTCTCAGACCCTCACCCTAACTTCCCGGGACATCAATCCCTATTCCTTTTCCTTCAGAAAGGTATATCAATCAAATATGTCATATGAAGTTGCAATAAAACTAGGCATCTCCCCTCATATTAAGGTTCCACAAGGGAACCCAGTAAAATGAAATGGGTACCTAAAGCAGGTAACAGAGTTAAATACAGCCCCCTCTCCTGTTAGAAGTCCCACATGAAGACAAAGCTACACAGCAGTAACATATATGCAGAGGGCCAAGGTTAGATTCATGCAGACTTCCTGATTGTCATTTCAGTCTCAGTGAGCCCCTATGAGCCCAGGTTAGTTGATTCTGTGGGTTTTCTCATGATGTCCTTTTCTCCCTCTTCCACAGAATTCTCCAAGCCTGATGTTTGGCTGTGGGTCTCTGCATCTGTTCCCATCAGCTGCTTGATGAAACTTCTCTGATGACAATTGGTCTAGGCAAAGATCATTGGTTAGTCACTCCCACAATTTCTGCACCACCTTTACCCCAACATATCTTGCAAGCAGGACAAATTGTAGGTCAAAATAAATTCTTAAACTTATGATTCCAATACACACAACAGAGCAGCTGACAAAATCAACATCCTAACATGATAAAAATTTTAAACAAAATTAAGAACAGAAGGATCATGACAAAGGTCATTTATAATAAGCCATCACACAATTAACATGGTTCTGGATAGGAAAATATAAAGTCTATCATTGTAAGACCAGGTACAAAGAAAGATGGATTATTCAACACAGTGCTAGATATCTACCAAGACAAATTAATTTAGTGAAAGAAATGAAGCACATCTTAACTGGAAAATAAGCCAATTTTCATGCAAATAAATAGAATTTTATATATTGAAAACTGCAAAACCTTCAGCAAATCTATTATGTTGGTTAGTTTTTTTTGTTTTTTTTTTTTTTGTTTGTTTGTTTGTTTTTCAAATTGCCACACATCAAGACATACCGTGAAAGACAGAAACTCAATTGAGGAACTGCCTCCTTTTAACTGTCCTGTCTGTAGCAAGTCTGTGGGGCATTTTCTTAATTAATGACCCAGCCTCTGGTGGACAGTGCCATCCCTGGTCAGGTGGGCCTAGATTGTGTAAGAAAGGTAGCTGAGCAAACCACTATTCCTCCGTATGGGAAACTAGCTTCAGTTCCTACCTTCAGATTCCTGCCTTGGCTTTCCTTATCAACAGCTATGCCTGTAAGTTAAAATAAAGCCTTTCTTTCCCTGAGATTCTTGCATTCAGTGCTTTATAACAGCAACAGGAAAGCAAACAGTGGCATGAGGCAAACACAGAGACTTAATCATATCCATATGTAGCATTCAGAAAAGTTGACCTTGCAGAACCATCCCCAAACTCCAGGCCTAAATCTACTTGTTCAGCCTGTGTTCCAACAGAGTCTGGTGAGTCGCACAGACCCCTGACCATTCATGTCACCCTCAAGCACCAGGTTTAGCCTGAGTCCCTCAGCCATCCAGCCTTTTGAATTCCCAGAGCCTTATTCACCTGTTCCATGCCCGGGTCTCAGGCTTAGCTCCAATTGGACAGTCTATGTGCTGTCCTAGCCTCATGAGTGCTCAAGATTCAAGCTTGCCTGTGCCATCCTCACACTCTTAGGAATAGTTCCTGTAGCTCAGCTACAGATCCAGTCACCAGTCCCATTCACATAATTTCTTGGTTACCACTGAGTTGGAATCACTTTCAGACTTCCAATCAGAAATTAACACTGAATAACTGAAGGATTGGCCTATCATCATATCTGATCTGAAACCAAGCAAGTTTGAGCAGCAACAAAATTAAAACCAAACATTCACTTAACAGAGACAGGCTAGAAACTTACGTCTGATATACAACCAATGAATGAAGTTCACATACTTATGTCACACCATAAAATCACAAATACAAGATAGTATGTCCCTTTCCCCAAACCCATTATCTCTATATTCTCCGGTGGGAATTACCTAAACGAGAATGAGAAATGTTTTCCAGTGAAAATTGCCTAGATAAATAAACCCAAGGCATGCAATTTAAAAGAACAATCATGAATTTTAAAGAAGACCAAAACAGCTCAATGGACTTAAAGATAGTAAGACTCAACTGAGTGAAGGGCAAGAAATTACAAATATATGGCTGGATGAAGTGACAAAGACAATTGTAGAAAGAATACTAATTGGTCTTATTAATAAAATCTCAGAGTCAGCTATCAGGGGTGGGGGGGAGTAGAAGAATCAGAGATGCAGAGCAGCCAGTCACTAGAGTTCTTACCAATGCTCAGACCAAAGGGGCGATCCTGTCCCTACAAATTCTCAGACTGTATCTTAGACTGAATCCATAGAGTGCATCCCTCTCTATGAATCCTCAGACTGCCCTGAGTTCCTGTCTCCTACCACCTTATATTTCTCTTTCCCCCAGTCATATCACTCCTGTCTCCACCTTCCTAGTTTTGGGATTAAAGGATGTGTGAGCTTTATTTCTCTTTTAGGCACATACAGTACCATGTAGCCCAGGGTGGCCTTGAACTCACAAAGATCTGACTGTTCCTGTCTCCCTAGTTCTGGCATTAAAGGTGTGGGCCACCACAGACTGGCCTCTATGGCTAACTAGTGGTTTATCTCTGTACTCTGATCTTCAGATGAGCTTTATTTATTACAATAAACAAAATATCACCACAGACAATTCAGTATTTAAAGACTAAATTCAACAATGAGGTAAAAACACTTTAAAAATGAACAAACAAACAAAACACCAAACTCTGAAGCTTAAAGATAAGACTTAAAAACCCAATAACCCAATTAGAAAACTCAGGAGAAAACCATTAAAATAGGTAACGTAGAAGATAGAATATCAAGGCTTGAAGATAACATAGGGGAATTGAATCACACAAGCAAAAGTTATGAAAAAAATATTTCAAACATGGGAAATTAATATATTAGAAGTATGTAATTTGCTTTTAGATTTATAGGGGGTTATAGTTAAGAGACCCCCTTAGGTTTGAAATAGATATTAAACTTTTAAACAGTGTGAGACTGTGAAAGAGTATGGGGATGTCTGAAGTTGAACTAAATTCATTTTGCATTATTATATGCCATAAGATTCTAGGGGCCAGCAAGTAGAATGTGGAGGTTTGAATAAAAAAAAAGAATTCCCTTGTTTCTTTGTTAAGTTTCTGACTGGTGGTCCTGTCTAGTGGTGAGAGTGGCATGTTGAAATCCCCCACTATAAGTGTGTGAGGTTTTATATGAGCTTTGAGTTTTAGTAGCGTTTCTTTTACGAATGTGGGTGCCTTTGTATTTGGGGCATAGATGTTCAGAACTGAGACTTTGTGTTGATGGATTTCTCCTGCAATGAATACGAAATGACCGTCTTCACCTCTCTTGATTAATTTTGGTTTGAAGTCTAACTTGTTAGATAATAGGATAGCCACACCTGCTTGCTTCTTGGGTCCATTTGATATGTTTCTTGTATGCAGCAGAAGGATGGATTCTGTCTTTGTATCCATTTTGTTACCCTGTCTCCTTTTATAGGTGAGTTAAGACCATTAATGTTGAGGGAAAGTAAGGACCATTGATTGTTAATGCATGTTTGTTTTAGATTTGTTTTTGGCAGTGGTATTGTAAATATATTTGTCCTGCTTTACCCTTGGTTTCTGGTAAAGTGGGATTATCTGTTGCCTATGTCTTTGTGAGCGTAGTTAACTTCCTTGGAGTTGGAGTTTTCCTTCCAGAACTTTCTGTAGGGTGTATTCCTGGTGCACAAAAGGACCTTGCGGGCACATCCCCCATGGAGGGATACTCCCTTAATCTAGAGACAGGATGAAGTCCTAGTACCTACTTCAAATGACTTGACAGATTTAGATGACCCCTCCTGGATGGCATCACTCTACATGTGGAGTGGGGGTGTGTGTGAAGGAAACAGTTCAAGACTTGAAAACTGAAATAGGGACAATAAAGAAAATACAAACTGAAGGAATGCTGGAAATAGAAAAACTGTGCAGATGATTGGGAACTATAGACACAAGCATAACCAACAGAATACATGAGATGGAAGAGAGAATCTCAGGTGCTGAAGATAAACTAGAGGAAATAGATTCATCGACTAAAGAAAATCATAAATCCAACAAATGCTTAACACAAAACATCCAGGAAATGTGGGACACCGTGAACAGGCCAAACCTAAGAATAACAGGCATAGAGGAAGGCGAAGAAGCCCAGCTCAAAGGTACAGAAAACATATTCAACAAAATCATTGAGGAAAATTTTCCCAATCTGAAGAAGGACATGTCCATGTATGTACAAGAAGCATACCAAACACCAAATATACTACCAAAGAAAAAAGACACCTTGACACATAATAATCAAAACACCTAACATACAGAATAAAGAATGAATATTCTGGGATCGATATGTAAAATAAAAATAAAATGTTCCCCATAGACTATGGTATTTGAACATCTGAGTTACTGGTGCTGCTTAGTAAGATGATGTCTTCTTGCTGGAGGAAGTACAACATGAGGCATTGTACATGAACTTTGAGAGTTCATAGGCTTACCTTTCCTGCAGTTTTCTCTCTGTTTTGTGTTAGTGGTTGAAGATGTGATCTCTCAGCTTCCTGTTCCCAGCTACCACCTACCATCATGTACCCATCATTGCTAATTATAACCTTCTGGAACTTCGAGTCCAAATAAACTCTTTCTTAAAGTTGTCTTAACTATGTTACTTTATTATAGCAACATAAAAGTAGCAAAAACTGGGAGGAAGGGATTCTAAGAGGGGTAAAAGGGGTATAAACAGAGGTAGACAAATATGATGACGTAAGTTACATCGCTAGGACCCACATAGTGGAGTGAATCCTTCTTCAGGTTGTTCTGTGACTTCTACACGCTTAGGGCAGCATGACTGCATGTTCTCTCTCACAAACGTATATATGCAATAGCAAAAAAGTTTAAAGGTTGGGACTGGAGCAATAGCTCAGTGTTTAAGTGCATATATTGTTCCTGTTGACAATGTGATTTCAGTTTATGGTACACACATCAGGTGGCTCACAGTGGCCTGTAACTTCAACTCCAGTGAGATCAATGTTTCTAGCCTCCAAAGACGCCTGCATTCATGTGCACAAGCTCCCCCCTGCACTTCCCCCCAACACACACACACACAAAGTAAAAATTAAATCTTAAAAAAATTAAATGTAACATATTTAGAATATAGTTAAGGACCATTCTGAGTTAGTAAACTGGTGGTTGAAGTCCCTCCTCCAAGAACAATGGCTTCACTAGCCCTGGGTAATTGCCTAGGTTTCTAATAATAAGAATGATTTCCCTTTTGTTGATTGTGTTGTAAGACATAAATGCAATTAAAGAGCTGTTATACATATTTATGCAATAGTACTAATGGAAAAAGAGGCCATGAATTTGAAGGACAGAGAGGAGAGGTATATTGGAAATTTTCTGGGGGCAGAGGAAGAAGAGAAAAACAATGTTATTATATTATAATCTCAAAAATATTTTTTTCAAAAGATTCAAGTGTTAAAAATTACCACAAATGGAATCAAGAGAATAGAACTAGAGACTTGGAAAGGAGAAACAATGGGGAGATGTTGACTAATTTTGGTATAATGTAGTTCATCAAGAGTAAGATGTCATGGTGTGCTGCTGTCTTCTGATGTTGATACAGTATTGAAATGATTTCTCAAGTATTTGCCATAATGAAATAATTTAAAGCATTTGTATGCCTACCCAGATTTAAGCATTGTATATGTTTGCATGTATACATGCTCTGCAGGTACTGTATTCACAAGCATATACACGTAATTTTAAAATAAATTAAAAAGAATCACCCATAACTCAATACACCCAGAGATATTGCATGACTATGTTTAGTTGCAGCACAGTTCACAACAGAACTTAGTCAAAGATGATTGCATAGAGAAAATGTCAGGAGTAAATAAACAATGTCATCTTCAGAAATATGGGTGCAATTGAAAATTATCACACTCAGCAAAAGGCAAATGTTACATGTTTGTTTTCTGTCATTGGAAACCCTTGTATTTGTGTAGACACAACTATTTATGGGATATACATCATGAAAGTAAAAAAAAAAACAGAAGTGAAACTGGGTGGGGAAAGGAAGGAGATATCAGGAAGGGGAAGAGGCTAAAGGGGAAGGGTTGGAGAGAGCAAGTATGACCAAATATATGATATACTTATTTGAAACGCATTACAATATACAATGAGCATATGACAAAAAATAGAAATTATACAATTGCAAACCAAATACATGTAAGAAAGATGTGTATGTATGTATATAAATGCATATATAATAAAATATATAATATATGAATTGATGGATTCACAAATTCTATTCATTTAGACATATTTAAAGCCATGATATGTAACATGGACTCCTTACTGTTAATACAATAAGTTTAGGATTCTCAAATGGGTTGTAGAAAATAGTTCATATTTAATTTATAGCATCTTTGTGTCCTTAGAGGACTGCAGATGGGAGTAACTAGCTATATAGTTCAGATTTGACTTGTTCTGTTTTCCTTGGATGAAGGAGATGTCACTCTAAAGTTAGACTATATTGTAAAAACAGTTCTGAAAAGTGACAGTACTATAACACATCTGTACAAAACAAATTTACTATAATAGAAATAAATGAATAGATCGGATGTATTGCAATAATAATACCTTATTTACACAGCATTTCCATATTTCAGTAGCCTATACCTGAAATAATGATCCAGTATTAAGGCAAACAAGTCAATCAGAAACAAATCTGTAACAAATTTATATTAAATTGTTTACCTAGCTAACTGGTTCTACCTTCCAATCTATCTGATTTAATTATCTAACCATGCATCTCTACAATCAATTGGTTTAATTTTATGGTGTGATTAAAGCATCAATTTATCAGCCTCTAAGTTAGAATAGTGAAATCTAAGAGGAAAAATGTTCAAAATACTGGATATCCAGGCCTCAGAAATGGCTCAAGCATTAAGAGCACTTGCAAAGAACATGAATTTGGTTCCCAGAAGCAAGAAGCCTACTGTAATTCCAACTCCAGGACATATGACTTGCTCTTCTGTCTGCCTCCTGCACCCACGCATGTAGAACATACATACACACAACCACAGAAATATGTAGCAGGTATTTCTTTGGACCATCCACTGAGACTTCATTAATTTTGAATGTTTGGCATTAACTTACTTAGGCTTGCTTCCAACTAGCTCTTAAAACTTAAATTATCCCCTTATATTAATCTTCTTTTTGCCACGACTTGTTACCTCATCTCAGTATCATATGTTCAACTTTCTCCACATCTGGCTGGCAAATCCCATGCCTCAGATTCTTTCCCAGAGTTCTTATCTCTGCCATAAAGTCCTGCCTATTCTCTTCCTGTCTAGCTATTCTTTTCCTGTTCAGCTCTTTATTAAATAAATCAGAAGGCCCCTTATACAGGTGAGATAAAAGAGAGATATCTTCCCACAGTTTAAAAAAAAAAAGACTGTCCCAACAAAAAGAAATAATTTTAAACTACCTAATATGTTAGTTACCAGTATCATGGATAATTCTCTGTTACTCAGATAAAATATCTCAAGAGAAACTTGCAATATGTCTTGAAACAAAACAAACACCACTGTATATCTTCAGCACTAGCGTTACCCATCATAATTCTTGAAAAGTTTTAATGAATCAAATTTTAAAACCATTATCTACTGATTGTTTCAGAGCTAAGTTCCTCTGGTGCAAGAGGAACTCCCAGGAACCTACAAAGGTGACCCCAGCAAAGACTCCTATCAATAGGGGATATGTAGACTCAACTGGCCATGTCCTGTGACCAGGCAAGACTTCCAGTAGAAGAATTAGAACACCAAGCCAGCCACATAACCATCAACATACAGTCTATGCTGTCTTTGGGATGTGCAGGAGTAAGGGTGGCTCAGAGAAAACAAAAATTAAAAACCAGTGGAATGTTATTGTTTGTGGATTTCCCAGAAGCAGACACCCACAGCTAAACACTGAGCAGAACTCTTGGAACCCAGTTTCAGAGAGGGGTGAGTGAAGAGGAAAGGGGTCAAGACCAAGCTGGAGAAACCCACAGAATCAGATGACCTGAATGACGGGGAGCTCATGGACACCAGTATGGTAACTGGGAAACCAGCATAGGACTGAGCCCAACTACCTGAATGTGGGTGTTATTTAGGAGGACTGGGAAGTCTATGGGGTCTCTGGTAATGGATCAGTATATATCTCTAGTGTATGAATGGACTTTAGGAGCCCATCCCATATAGAAGGATATTCACACATGAGGGAAGGCCTAGGCCCTGCTCTAAATGATATGACAGACTTTAAAGATCCCCCATGGAAGGCTTCACCCTCCCTGGGGAGCAGAAAGGGGATGGAGGGGATGGTGGTTGGGAGGGACAGTGGAGGGAGGGAGAGGGAACTGAGATTGACATGTAAAACAACCTTGTTTCAATTTTAAATTTAAAAAAGGAAAAAAATATTAGAAAAGACAAAAATAAAACAAGTGGAATGGAAAATAACATTTCAGAACATGTCTCCAATAATAAACAAGTAATTCTACTATAAAAGAAAATATTATAATACAAGAATAAAGACACCAAAACTTAACAGAGGACTAGGAAAGTAATTGTTCCAAAATAAGATACACAAACAGCCATGACTACATAAAAAGATGCTCCACATATTTAACCACTGAAGAAATGTAAACACAACTCTAATGAGAAGCTATATAATAGCACCTACAATGACTACTAAAAGAAAGATAAAAATAAACATTTCCCCAGCATTAGAGAATGTACCAAATTTATATACACTGCTAGTGAGAATGTAAACTAGTGAAGACAATTTGAAAATATTTGGTAGTCACTTGAATTGTTAAATAGAACTACCACATAAAACACATCTGCACATTCATGAAACAGAATTGAAAGCACATGCTCAAACAAAAAAAGAGTACATTGGCATTCATAGAGGAATTATGCATAATAAACAAAGGTCGATACATTTAAAATATGCACCAAATGATTAAAGAGGCAAAATGTGGTTCTATCTATACAATGAAATATTATTTGACAATATAAAAAAAGGATGCTGAATCCATCAATGACTTATTACAAGATGTGGCATAGATGAAAATCAAAAGCACAGTAACCAAAAGAACCATTAACTAAAAATCAAATGCTTTATAATTTCAGAACTGTTATGTCCATAAAGATCAAATTAAATTACTTGTTGTGTATAGCTGAGGAAGCAAGAACAGGTAAAGATGTTGGATGCTGTAATGTTTCACACTATATTGATGGCTGTGCAAAACCCTTGGAATTTTATATTTTTAAATGGGCAAATTTTAAGGTACATAAAATATCTCAATGACCACTTAGGAGTGAGTATATACTGTGTTTGTCTTTCTGGGTCTCGTTACCCCATTCAGGATGATTTTTCTAGTTGTATCCTTTTGCCTGCAAATTTCATGGCAACATTTTTCCCACTTAGTAATACTTCAGTGTACAAAGCAAAGGATAACCAAGCTACGATCTTCAGCCCCAGAGAAACTAGGTAACAAGGAGGACCCAAGGATCTCCTTGGGAATAGGAAGTAGATTGGACGCCCTGAGTAAACTGGGGGTAAGGGGTAGTAGAGGGGAGGCAATAAGGGGATGGGAACCTGAAGGATCAGAATGGTCAAGTTGCAGGTGGGATGGAGGGGAACAGGAATAAAAGAGACATCATGATAGAGGGGGCCATTATGGGGTTACAGAGTAACCTGGTGCCAGGGAAACTCCCAGAATCTCACAAGGATGACCCCATCTATGACTCCTCACAGCAATGAAGAAAGTGCCTGAGCTAGCCTTCCCCTGTAATCAGATTGGTGACTACCCTAATTGTCTTTATAGAGCCTTCATCCAGTACCCGATGAAAGTAGATGCAGAGACCCATAGCCAAGCACTGGACCGAGCTCGGGGAAGAAAGGGAAGAGGGATTATATGAGCAAAGAGGGTCAGGGCAAGTCAAGATCATGACATCATGACGGGGAAACCCAGAGACAGCTGACCTGAACTTGTGGGAGCTCATGAACTCTCAATGGACATTTAGGAAGCAGGCATGGACCCACCTAGGGCTCTGCATCTGGGTGACAGTTGTGTAGCTTTCTTTTTCTGTGGGGTCCCTTGCAGTGGGACCAGGACCTATCCCTGATGCATGAGCTGGCCCTTTGGAACCTATTCCCTATGCTGGGATGCCTTATTCAGCCTGGGTGCAGGGGGTAGGAGCTTGGCCATGCTTCAACTTGATATATCATGCTTGGTTGATTCCTGTGGAAGGCCTTATGCCATCTGAATAGAGACTGAGGAGGTGTGGATGGGCAGAAGAGAGGAGTATGGATGGGACTGGAGGAGAGAAGGGAAGGGAAACTGTAGCTGTTATGTAAAATAAATACAAAAATGATGATTGAAAATTATTTATATATAAAAAAATATCTCAATGAACATGTTGAAAAACGAGCATAGCAAAATAACAATTACATTAACAGAATGGTTACTCTTTCAAAAATATTCTACTTTATATGCACGAATGTTTGTTGATGCACTATGTACATGCCTGGTGACAACAGAGACTGGAAGATGGCATCAGAAACCCTGGAACTGGAGTTATTGACAGCTGTGTGTGCTGGAAACAGAACATGGTTTCTCTGGAAGAGCCATAAGTGTTTAGTCACCTCCCCAACCCCAAGAGTTGTTACTCTACATAGAACTTCAAAACAGTTACAATGGGATAATTAGTAATATTCAGAAACCAGAATGGTGGAAGGTGTTGGGGCAGACAACCAGTAGATACAAATTAATCAAACATGAATCACTTTAATTGTTTTTATTGGAATTCATCAGAAGAAAAGAAGACCTGTGTTATGTAGACAAGGATTCATGATGAACCCTATATATTTTAAACACCAACAAGTGGTTAACAAAATCCATGTGAATTCTGCATTTTCCTTTTTACATAATGAATGACATCTGATTTCACCAAAATTCCCTGAATGTACTTATTTTCCAATCAAAACAAACTTTGTTTCAAAATTCTCTGTTCACCTATTCTCAGGATAATGAATAAGTGTTTACATTTATCAATACCAGTAACAATTTATAGTATTTCATGAAAATTGAACTTTCTAAAGAACAAAAATAAAAGCAACTTGAGATACAATCTTACTCCTGCCAGAATGGCTAAAATTAGAAACACCAATGATGACTCATGCTGGAGAGGATGTGGAGAAAGGGGAACACTCCTCCACTGCTCGTGAGAGTGCAAACTCGTACAGCCATTTTGGAGATCAGTATGGCGGTTCCTCAGGAAAATGGGAATTAGTTTACCACAGAACCCGGCAATCCCACTATTAGGCATATACCCAAATGATCCACATCCATGCAACAAAGACATCTGTTCAACTATGTTCATAGCAGCACTATTTGTAATAGCAAGAACCTGGAAGCAACCTAGATGCCCCTCAATTGAAGAATGGTTAATGAAGATGTGGCACATCTATACAATGGAATACTACTCTGCAGAAAAAAAAAATAATGGTATCTTGAAATTCGCAGGCAAGTGGATGGCACTTGAAGAAACCATCATGAATGAGGTAAACCATTCACAAAAAGAGGAACATAGTATGTACTCACTCATATATGGATTTTAGACCTAGAACAAAGGATCACCAGCCTATAATTCACACCACCAGAGGAACTAGGATACAAGGGTTATTCTAAGAGATTCATATAAAGTCCCTCACATAACCAGGAAGGGACAAGTCCCCCAGAGCACAGGGGAAGTGGGGGGGCAGCGAATGGAGAGAGAAGTAGGAGAAAACGAGGGGGAGGAAAGGAAAACACGTGCGACCAGGAAGATTAAGATGGGTTAAGAATAGAAGACAGGAAAGAGAGAGAGAGAGAGAGAGAGAACATAATAGAGGGAGCCAATATTGGTTTGAAGATAAAGTTGAACACAAAGAAAGGTCTAGAGAACTACAAGACTGCTGCCAACTAAATATGTGCTTCAGTGGAAAGGCTATCATAAATGCCCTTCCCGTGTAGTGAGATCAACAACTACCTTATCCATGGAGCCCTCAACTAATGTCTGTTGGAAACAGGAGCAAAGATCCATACATAAACACTGTCGAAGTACAACCCAGATGCAGAGGGAGAGGACAAGACCAGATGGCAGAAACACATAGAGACAGCTTACATGAACAAGGAGGAGCTAAGGGCCCACCAGACTGATAGCTGGGAAGCCAGCATGGGACTGACTCAGGCCCCCCTGAATATGGGTCTCAGCCAGAAGGACTGAGCAGTTTAAGGGACCTCAGACAGTGGAGCCAGGATGTATCCCTGGTGCACAAAAGGACCTTGCTAACACATCCTCCATGGAGGGATAACTGCCTTAACCTAGAGACAGGAGAGAAGCCCTAGTCCCTACTTCACATGACCTGTCAGATCTACATGACCCCAACAGGATGGCATTCCCCTACATATGGAATTGGGGTGGGGGGATGGGAGGGGAGGGTGTTTAGAGTGCATGTGAGAGGGCAGAGAGGGTAAAAGGGAGGGAGGGAGGGAGAGGGAACTGGGATCGGCATGTAAAATAATAAATTAAATAAAAAAAATGCTTTGACTCCAAAATTAAGTTCAAGGACAAGTTACTGGGGAAAAGGATTTCTATTTTTGTTTCCACAGAAAATGAAAAGCTGTGGATTCCTTCCAGACTAATGTGGTTTGATTAAGCCAGACCACCTGAAACAGAGTACCAGGTGATCCTACATTCAAAACAGCTGGACAAAGCAGCCTTACAGACTACAGCCAGGATTTCTGCATCTTCTTAGAATCCCCCATGACAGTGCCCCTTACCAGCAGGAAGTGGTTTGGGAAGAACGATGCCCAAATTCCCAAATATTGTCTATAAATGTTTGTTTTCATTTAAATGGACTTGGTTATATAAAATAAATACATAAATCAATAAATAAAATTTTAAAAAAAAGTACCAGGGCAACAGGATATTTTATTATTGTTCAAAGGTTAAACAGAAAGATTTAGGGCATGCCACCTTCAGTAACAAAGAAAAATAGAACAATTTAATTTATGCCTGAGCTATATTACATTGTCAATCTGATATACAACTTTATATTCTATTAACAGCTTTTAAATTAATTTTAAATTTTTATAGGCAAGAGCCCCAACCTGAGAAAAAAAATAAAAGAAAATCTAATGATCCTGGGATTATGAAGAAAAAAGCAACTTCTACAAGCAAATCATGTTTCTATATTACTTAATTGCAATTGCCATCAGCCCTTTACCCCTTAATATGCAATGTCTATAAATTAAGTAAGTTGGATGCTTCATTCTGAATTTGTCATGAGTTTATGATAGTGAACATAATAAATTAAATGAATAAATTACTAGTTTTAAATAGAGGGCACAGTGAGTATAGTAGTTAATCTTCAGAAAACTAAACCTGAGGGTAAAATAAAAAGAAATATAGCTTAAATTTGATTTCCATGTTTTCCTTCCCTATGGACACATTGTTTTTTAAACCAGTGATGATGTAGAGCACAGAGGCTTATGAATTATATTTGAAATATGTATGGAAACATCACAAAAACTTTTAAATGCGGAATTGTAAAACTTAAATTTCTCTAGGGAGTTTTACTCTAAATAATACATTTAGGATTCTAATAGATGGAAGGCTAGCACTTTCCTAGTACAAGTAATTCATTTTATTTTTCTTTAACTACATTATTATAATATGCTAATTTGGGAACAAAATTATGATTACAATATTTAGAAGCAAGTTTAAAGTATTTATTAGAGGTCATGATTGGATATGGTGATATGTTACTATATGTCAAAGAATATTAAAAACTAAGATAATTAACCTTAAAAAAGAACAAAACTTCTAAAAGGCAAATGAGCTCCAAAATATGAAATTACCAAATTATCAAGTCTGATTTATTAACACAAATACGCCAAACATAATATCAAAAGCATCAAGAATTTTATTTCCCAGGCATGTACTGTGGAGCTTCTTTCAAAACTCATCTTAATCCTCAGAATTTTATTTCCTTTTCTTTCATCTCTCAGGCATGTTTCTCAGTTGACAAAACAGAAGGCTTCTACTGGAGAAGACTCGATCTAAACTTTCATTTTAAATGTACAGATTTAAGTTGATTTCAGGTTATTATCCCATGGATATAAACATCATCCAATGCAACTATTTTTGAATAACACCTGTCTGAAACAGTATTATTTAATACAAAACAAAAGTTAAATTGTCCACATAGAATATCACCTGCTGCACTTAGCAATGTTAAGGAAAAATAATAGCTAAAATTATTTTGCTCACTCCAGAATCCATTAAAAGCACTCTATTTCCCACAGAGTTCTCTGAGAAATATTTTTTTGTAAAAAGAAAAAAGTAAAAAAGGATTACTTTTGACTCCAATACATAGTCCAAAATTTATGTCACTTTAGTTTTTACTGGGAAATTGTCTTCAAATTGTTTTGCTTATTTGTTTTGTTTTGTTTTTCTCCTTTCTAACCAACAATAAAAGAAAATTACTCATCAAAATTATTGTACATTATTTAGAGGCCAGCGACACATAATTTCCAAAAACATTTATTTTAAAGCATCAAATCAAGCTTGAATTTCAGTAAACAAAACTATTGCTTCATTTTATAATGAATTTTTGTGGAGTGCAGTCTTACAACAGCAGATATTACACAGTAATTTGAAGTAAAGCGTGATTGCATTCATAAAAATAAAGTAACACATAGAAAGATACAGTATCAGTACCTTCTGGTTAACTGAATTGGGTCATGTTTATCTTCAAAATATTTCAAATGTTCCTTTTCTTTGACACTTGAACTTTCTGGCAAAATAAAACCATGCCAATGATTCTTTCTGCTTGGACTGATGCATTGACACAATCTGCCTAAACTGAAACAAAAAGTTCAGCTATCGAGAGAGTGGCATTCATGATCACTAGCTATATTAAAGCAGGAGAAGGTAGCCATTAAGATTTCTTTTAGCAAATACCAAAGGAAAGTAAATGTTGAGCAAAGACAATCAAGATATTATATAATGGTTAATTAAAAGCCTGAGCTCTTTGCAAGAAGGGCCAATTTAAAATTAATTGCAATCTTCTTTCCCTGACTTAAAATTTCATATTTTTACTGATGCAAACAACTTAGAAGCATAATTATGTTATAACTGTATCAGTAAACAAGGAATCTGCCAGTGGAATGCATTCAATGCTTCTCTTGTGGGACGCCAACTATTTTGATCACTGAATGTGCAATAAAAGGTTACATTTGAAACCAGAAAAACTTGTGGTTCAGGACATACACATTGCTTCCATGAAAGAATGAGAATTTCCCAGTCACCATAGGAAATTAAAATGCCTAACACATCATAAACATAACTTGCAAATACATTTCAGCAACATCACATCAAAATATTCATGATTATTAATGAGGCAATTTTGGAATTAGTTTCTTTCTCTCTTTCTCCTCTGTTAATTCCTCAATGTTGAAATGAAAATATCTTTAAGCTACACAGAAATATCAAAAAAAAAAAAAAAGAAGATATGTTTTTCCTTTTTTTGAAAAATCCTTACAGAACATAAAATATCTTGGCAGATAACAATACTATTCTATGATATCTACTTAAAGTTTTAACTTCATCTCTCATTTTCTCACTACCATGTTCACATTTAAATTATGCTTGTTTGCATGCGAGAACATCAACTAATCTATTATTTCAACAGTATTGCCTATTTCTTTTGAAGCCAAGGTTTTTAGAAAAGCAATGGAGATTCACTCTTTTTCAAGATGCTGATGGAAGAATGCATGACACTCAAGCTTGCTGTTTTGCCTGGGCTTCTGCTTCCTGGAATACAAAACAAACAAAACATACATTTAAATATCACAAAGCAGATACTCCTATTCATCTTGATTAAAACAAATTAGCAATTACTAAGATTATTCAAAAGCACAGTAATGATTTCCATCCAGAAGGGAAAAAAAGGCTTTAAAATAATTAGCAGAGGCTTTCATCATGCTGAAAAGTGCTATGCAGGTTGCTTCAAGAGAACAGGCATCAAATTCTTATTCAGTTGTGAACTCTGTATGCCACACAACCAACTCACCAGGCAAGACAGGACCACTCGGAAAATGATGGTGTGACTTTTATGGGGGTTAGCAACACCTTTCTAATTGGATTTGAAGCTTGCTCCACAAGAGGAAATTCTATCTGGTTCTGTGATCCTGGTAAGAAGACCCTGGGTGGGGAGGTCACAGGTACTAGGAAGAGCCTACTATTGTTTTATTAAATGTTTATGTTGTATTCATCAAACTGCCTTCTAAGTGTTTCTGTTTATCAGCATGGAATTGGTGTTCCTTACAAACTTGGTTAAAAAAGGTTCTTTTGCAGTGAGCAGCAGCTAGTAACTGGTAAAAGTACTACTGAAAGTGACTGTTGAATACTCAGTCATCAATGATACATCTATACCACCACCCCTTCCCCAAGTCTGAAAAAGCACTTTGGAAGACAATAGAAGGAAAGAACCATAGGATGGGAATGTTATAGAATGCCTTTTAGGCACAACATGACCTTCCCACTGATCTCATGAACTCACAGGGTGGTTACCTATAGAAGAAGGGGCTCTGACAACATTCCCTCATGGAATTAAGGGAGGGGTTTGTGAGGCCCTGACTATCCTTGAGAAGAGATTGGTAGTTATCTGTTAATGGTTGCAGTTAACAGCTACTGAGGGTGGGGGAAGGTAAATTTTCTTAAATGGTGTATATGCTCTGGCAAATGCCTCCCAAAGTATGCTCATATCAGCAACCCTTTTTTAAACACAAAGGCATAGAAGTAAAAGTGGAATTGCATGGAAAAAAGAGGTTTTGGGAGAGGGAGATGGGTACTGGGATAAACATGATCCAAATACATTATATACATGTATGATATTATTTTTAAAGTAGTTTGTTAATATAAAACATGTCTCTAACCATAATTCTCAACTATGGTAATGGGTTACTACTACAAGAGACTTTTCTAGCCAAATCATTTTCTTCTTAAAGACAAATAACAATGGATTTATTTTTTCAGCAAAGTGTAAACTACTTTATTATTTTCTATCTTAAAATCATCACTTTCACTACAAGGTAGGAACTGCCAGTGCTAAGAAGTACTTTCTGAATTGGTTAAAAAAAGAAATTAGTAGTATCCACTCCCTCTTAAATGCCCTGGTACACAAAGGGAAAATAAAGCATATTTATTTGTCTTCCACATTAACATGCTTTATCAAATTTTTTTAGTGCTGTTCTTTAATGTAGCAAGCTTTCTACTGCATTAGTTTTCAATAATTTTAAAGGGTATGCACTATTAGCTGTATGAAAAATAAACAATAAGAGAAAGTCTTTTCTATTTCTATTGGCTATGATTCCTTCCAGGCTCTTTTTTATCTTGTGCATAGGTTTTGAATAGAATCCGAGAATTATACAGTAAAAACAAAATCTATACTATAACTCATTTGCATATATTTTGCCACAAGCAACCATAGTTCTCTCTTATCAATACAGGAAATATTCCAACTTCCAGTGGACACCTTATAAAACTCATAAAAACAAGCATAGCTAGAAACTACCAACCATAACTAATGATAGTGCATTAAAACATTAGACTCTATTAAAAGTTATGTGACCATAGTTTTCCTCCTTCTCTGCTGCTACTGAGCAGGTGGTGAAAACAGACTAGATGAGCTTGGCAAAAGGGCAATTCAGATCCTGTATGGAGTGGACTGGGATGCTGAGGGATTGATTGCAAATCACACTATTCAGACTGACAAAAATACATAGGTAGCTTGCTTAGGAATTTTTAAATTATTATTTCCAGAGTGAACAGAACTATGGAAAGTGAGAATGTATAAGAGGAAACCATGATAAAAAACTTTTCTAAGTATCAGCATGAGCTCACTAAATGGACTAATAGTTTTTGTTGGATCCATTGTTGCACATTTGTTTCCAACATTATAAATAACATCCACATACACAAAATGTATACATAAATTATATGACTCTCTTCTTTTATCCCTAAAGGCCATTAATGAATTAATGTAGTTGACAATACTTTGAAACACTGAACTTTTCTACAGAGGTTTGAGAATATGGATTATATTTTGATTCATGCTTTTATCCATACAGTTGTTCCTACATCTAGAATTACTTTATCAGACTATATATTACTCAGTGTGAAATTTCTGGGTGAAACAGTAGAGTAACATTCTTGAACTTTTTTGGCAAATATTTGCTCTTCTTTTTTCAAAGGAGAATGAGAGCTTACAATTCCTAAAGTATTATTTGTTTCAATATACTTTGCCATCAAGAGTCTTACCATTTTGTTTTATTTTTACTAATTTCACATGTAAAAATTTCATCTCACGTTACTACATTTTATGGATTAACTACTGAATTTATTTTTTGCACAAGCATCTTGTTAATTGTCAAAGCTTATAATGTGACTCTGCTTATCTTGCCTTCCAAATCCATCACCCTCTTTGTTAAAGTTATTTTACCTTAAGGACCTCTCAGTTGTTTTCATGAAATCTTAAAACATCCTAAAATAGAAATCTGGTTATAAAATACCATCCCTCTAATGGTCCCAGTGCATAGTATACTCCTGCTAAATTTAGTTTCTTAAGACAATTTTTTTTTGTAGCAAAATGGACATGTAATCCCATTACTGGGGAAGTCAGGTGCTAGGATTAAGGCAACTGGAATAATATCCTGTCTCAAAGTAAGAATGGGAAATATGTAGATTACATTGAATTAAACCATGTCTTTAAATACTGAAATAATCATACCAGTAACCAGGTGTAATGGCCCATACCTTCAATACCTCATGAGACAGAGGATGGCAGATAAATGTGAGTTTGAGAACAGCCTAATCTACATAGCACGTTCCAGACCAGCTAGGGACAAAGTATGACAGTGACAGACAAACAGCAAAACAAAAATCATACTATGACTTTCCCGATTTTCCATAGTGACTTTTGGGTGCCTAACATATAAAGGTGAAGCTACCATACACAGCAATCATTACCTGTTATCAACCTATCTATCCAATCTTAAACCTCTTAACACGGTGTCCTTTGTTTAATACCCCCTATTCTGAACCTACACTGCACCCCTATTCTGAACCTACACTGCACTACATTCTGTTCCCTTGATGTAAGAACATAATGTGCAATTACATGCTCCTATACAATGCTTTTCATTGTTGTCCCTATGAAAAAAATGACTTAGTGTCATTCAATATTTTGAAATTTCCAACAGCTTTCTACTGAAAAAGTCTCCAATCTCCTCAATAAGAATTCATGACTATCTTCATGAATTCCTATAGCACTTTATTTATTAAAGTAGAATAGAATTTACCATAGTATGTCTTCAATTATAATTATTCACACATTCATTATATATTCCTTGGCACATATATACTCACTAGGTTATAAGAAAAATGTAAGGATTATGTCATACTTAGTTTTTTTCCACCATCAACTTTATTGTGTGACAACTGATAAACATTTGGTGAGTGGATAAATTCTAATTTTAATTGAAGGGGAAAGTCATCAGCGACAGGAAATAGACTCCCCTTTCTTTTGCACTCCCTCTGATCTGCATTAAACTCAATGGCTTAATTGGGCCTCACCAATTATTTGTCTAAATAATTAAATTATTTGTTTAAATACTTAAATATAAAACCACTTTTCTTCTGACTTGATTCAGTTTTTACAAAGCCTAAAATATAACGTTTATCCATGGGAAAGGAATGTTTGGCAAGGAAGTAGAACTTCATAGTGAGACAAACATATTTACAAACCCTGTCTGGTGAAAACCTAGATGGTATTATAGGTTCTCAAGATTGAAAAAGGAACTGGAGTTTAAATAAATTGCTCAACCTAAAATCTATTGCTAAAAGTGGAACACAGATTAGTGCCACAGGGGTAACATATTTTGATTAAATGAGTTGGAATGAAAAAGAGCAAATGGAAAAGACAAAGGTCTACTTAAAGTCTGTAGCTTTGGGGCATTTTACTGGACAGGCAATTTTGTGTGTTTGCTTTCATTCTTTATTTGGGCTCCCCTGGGAACACTGTCACTTCAAAAATTAATTTGTCTTGGCAAGGAACAAAACACCAAATTTAGCTGGCAATTTAATGACCAGTTTTGTAACCCAAATGTTCATCTCACACTTGAATAGCTTGGTTCTAGCATATTCTCTCACTCACAGCTAGGAAATGCTGCTAAGGAGATGGTCATAGACTAAGATGCTTGATGTCCGTGTAGAACTGTGCGTGAGAACTGGAATAATGGAGCTTTAATGTTGGCAATCACTTATTTGAGAATGAATAATGATATATCTACTGCCTTAGGCAGTTTGATAAAGAAGTCACTTAATAATCTACTTCCTGCATACACTGTGTGTTTTATGCACGTTTGTCTACCCTGTTAGGGATTAAGCACACATATAACAAACACTGTTCTAGACTTAACCTGAATATTTAACAGGGAGAACTTCTACTGATTAAAAAAACTCAGTAGCAACAAGATAACCAACAATGAAGTAAGCAGAGGAACCATACCTTTGAACCAGGTGGTGCAGTCAAGCCCAAAAAGGCATAAACTGCATTATTTTCTCGGGCTTCAAAGAAGGCATCATAGTCCTTTGTGGAAAGAAAATAAGAATTAGCAGCCTGCAACCCAACAAAAGAAAGAGATATGTCACAATAGATGACTGGATCAGCTGTCTTCTTGGGGGCTAAGCTCCGTAATGCTAAAACTCTGGAAGGGGTAATAAGGAGATGGGCAGGCTTCTGAGACTACATTTGTGTAATACCAACTTCCAACTTCGGAAGCTGAGGCAGAAGGATCACTAATTCCAGGCCAAACTCTGGGTAAGTAGGAAAACACTGTATCCCAAAAAAAAAAAAAAAAAAAAAAAGAAAAGACCTGTAAAGTTAATGTTACAGGAGGTAGAAGAAAGAAAAAGAAGAAGAAAAGCCCAGACAGCATTATGAGACCAAAAAAAAAAAAAAAAAAAAAAAACCAGTAAGTCCATTTTGTGATAGTTTCCAGTTTTGCCCTTTTAATGACAGTTTTGTGTGCAAATGTGTGTGTCTCTGCATCTACCTGTTTTTTGTGTTTTTTCTTCGACTTTTTTTCCTGTTTGTTTATTTCTTTATCCTATTTGTTTGTCTGTTATTTAATAATGTTTTATTTCACTTTACTATTATTTTTAGATAACTGTTTGTTTCCTAACAACAGAAGGCAAGAAACAGTGTGCATTTGGGTAAGTGGACATGGGAGGAGTTCAGGAGGGGAAACCACAATTGTATATTGTTTGAAAAAAATCTATTTTCAATGCAAAACAACAACAAAACACAAACAGGAGAGGGTGGAGGAAGGGAGGAAGGGATTCTGGGTACCATTTAATGTGTACTAGAAGGAATACTGGTCTTTTAGGCAGAAAATACAAAATGGTTTTTTGCACATTGCACAGGATTTACATCTGCTTGCACCTTTCTACCCTACCAAAAGCAAGCATTACTCAGCAGTAGATAACTTATTTCTAATGGGAAACCCATTCCAGTTCACCATATTTCTCTTCTGTTACTGACTTTAATAGTGATTTCCTCAGCCTGAAATGAAACCAGTATTAGCTCCATATGCATAAGGTCAGAAGACCAGTGAGACTGTACTGTCTTTTCAAAGAAAGCAAAGTGTTCTTGAAATAGCAAAAGAAGCTTCAACACTGAGGATACAAAAGAATCTTGCCATGTCTCAATTTGATTCTGCTTTACATTGCTGTCCTAGAAGCCAATAAGCCTTCACCAAAAGCAGCAGCTAGACTTAGTAGCAAGTAGACTAGTCTACAATTGTAACTTGTGATCAGCAGCAAACACAGTTAAATGTCTATTTTCTCTACTTTGCCTTGATTAGTGTGATTTGGAAACAGGGACTCTTGACATTTTGGTCGATTTCTTAAAGCTCAACTTGCTGAAATCTCTAGATAATGTTGTAGGTTTTATAGCTCTGAGGGAAAAGGTATCCTGTCAGTTGGACAATAAGGCTAAGAAGTAGTTTGGGGCTCGAGCATTTGTCTATCATGTGTATAATACTGACTGAAACATGCAACAACATAGAAAAAGGACAGACACAAAACTTCTGACAATACCTACAGCTGAAAAGAAAGCTGAATATCAGGAACCCTTAAACAAGAATGCAAAATGGCACAGTCAATCCAGAAACATTTCAAATCCTTTATAAATTAAAAATATAATCACTGTGTTAAGTAGTAAACACATTCCTGGCATTCAATCCTGAGAATAGAAAATTACAGAAAATACAAAAATCAGAAAATAAATTCTCAAAGTACTTATAATCACAATGGCTCAGATCTGGAAACAATGAAACTGTCTGCCATTGTACTGTGGTTAAACCAAATATCGTATAATGATATACCACCACTCAGCTACATGAGTGAACAAGTCCTTGGTGTGGGCAACAACCTGAATCTCAAATACATCTAATTCACTGAAAGAAGCCAGTATCTAAAAACTACATACTGCATGAATCCATTTATATGGCCTTATCAAAAAGACAAAGTTATAGTGATAATGATATATTAGTATTTGCTAGGCATTGGAGTAGGCATAGCATATACCTATAAAGGAATATCATGAGAGTTTAAGAAATGGTTCTGTATTTTCATTGTGGCTTTAGTTACAGAAACCAGTGCAATGTTAAAATTCATAGAAAACCACACACCAAAAAGTCACTACTATAGTCTAAAATTTCAAACATTAAACTTATAAAAAAGACAAGTAATAAAAGTACATTTTAGGGAAAAATGACAAAAATTAAAATATACAAATGAAACAAAAATAAGTACTGGAAGTGGGGGGATATGTGTGTGGGGTGTGTGTGTGTTCTACCAAGCTGACTGTGAGAATTTAAATATAAAAGTTGCCAAAGCTAAAAATACAAATAAATGTAAATTCAAGTTAACTCAATTAAAAATGAACTGAAATACCTGACTAAGACATGCAGCAAATGAATATCTACAAAAGGCCATTAGGCTTATGAAAAAAACTGTCCATCACAATGAATTATTGAGGAATTCACAATTAAAATCACAGTGAGAAACCACCTTTAACCATACAAATGTTACGCTTTTCATATGAACAAAAATTTAGCAAGTGTTCAGAAAGATGTAGAGTAAGTAAAACCTTCCACATGATTGCACGTGAATGTAAATTAGTATAACCATTATAGAAATGTGTGTGTGTGTGTGTTCCTTAGAACATTAAAAATACAGCTGTCTTAGGCCAGCCTGTTTTACATAGCAAGCTCAGGGACAGCCAGGATTGAATAGAGAGGCATATCTCAAGAATAAAAGTAAAACTATCCAAAGGAGATGAGATCATTATGGACATAAGTCTTATACATGTTGTACCAGTACTCATGGTGAAGGCAAGTGAATTGCCTGAATTTGAGGCAAGTCGGGCCTATAGAGAACCCTGAGTTCTTTATTGAAGAATAAAATGAAAAAATGCAAAGATAGTCAAAGAGATTGCTATAATCAGATATTTACTCCAGCACTAGTCACAATAGAAAAGAAATGGAAAGAGCCTGTGTCCTGCAATGGATAAAAGAAAAAAGAAAATTCAGCATGTGTACACAGTAAAACACCATTCAGCCTTTAAAATAAAGTACTGTTATCTCTGACATGGACGAACCTAGAGAAGACATTAAGCAAAATTAGAAATACAACTGTGGAAAGTTTACCATAAATGCCCTTCCCGGATAGTGAGATCAACAACTAACTTATCCACCATCATGGAGCCCTCATCTAATACCTGTTGGAAACAGAAGCAAAGACCCATAACTAAACACTGAGTTGAACTAGAATCCAGATGCAGACGGAGAGGACAAGATCAGGTTACAGAAACACATAGAAACAGCTGACCTGAACAAGGAGGAGATAACGGGCGCCCAGACTGATAGCTGGGAATCTAGCATGGGACTGACTCAGACCCCCTGAATATGGGTCTCAGCTAGAAGGCCTGAGCAGTCTAAGGGACCTCAGACAGTGGAACCAGGATGTATCCCTGGTGCACAAAAGGAACTTGCTAACACATCCCCCATGGAGGGACACTCCCTTAACCTAGAGACAGAAGTCCTAGTCCCTACTTCAAAAGACTTGATAGATTTACATGACCCCACCTGGATGGCATTGCTCTACATGTGGAATTTGGGTGGGGGGTTTGGAAGGGAGGGTGGTTAGGATGCATGTGTGGGGGAAGAAAGGGTAAGAGGGAGGGAGAGGGAACTGGGATTGACATGTAAAATAAAAAGAAATAATAATAAGAAAGAAAAAAGAAAAAGAATGAGACAGTCACATGATCAGACCTGTTAACATTCCCTCATCAACAGAAGGTGAGAAGGATCATTAAACCTTTACCTGAGACTGCAGCCACACATTTCTTCCTGCTCCCTCTCCCAGGAATATGCAACTTTTGAGACTTTTTGGTGATACAGCTGGTTTTAGGTTATTAACTCTCCTACAAGTAACCTTTAACCCATGTCCCTATAAGTAGACCCAATGAATCCATCAGTTCACCAAGTTGGATTTGGAAATATTGTTACTTTGGTCTATCATTTGTGACAGATCTGGGGTGAATAGACATATATTTTCATCTCCCCAAATCACAAGAGTGTGGGGTAAATTTGTATTTCAATGAAAGGGGTATTCATTTCTGATGGACATGGGTAAAGGAATATTGATAGTGACGGAAATTGGTTATAGGGAACATACAAAATTCAATAAATCAAATTTGTGTAAAAAAATACCATATTTTGACTACTGAATTAATGAATTTATGTACAGTGCTAGCATTTAATGAGTATATAAAGTGAAAGATTTTATTATAAAATCTGTGTGTGGTGTGTGTGTGTGTGTGTGTGTGTGTGTGTGTGTGTGTGTGTTGTGTGTATGTGCATACAGGTGTGCATATGTGTGTAGCAGTAAGAGGCCACTCTCAGATGTGCTCTACCTTATACTTTGGAACAGGGTCAGTCTCCTATTGAACCTGGAACATCTCTTGCCAAGCATCTTAACATGGGAACGGGGGTTATGAACTCAGGTTCTCATGCTTGTACAGTAAAAACTTAACTGAGTCATTTCCCCAGCCTCACATTATGGGATTTTCACATGTAATTTTTGTTGCTTTGCTTCCCCTACTCCCTTCCCCAACCTGCCTGCCCCCTTCCTCCTCCCACTATTTCTCTTCTGCTTTTATGTCGTATATGCACTGCTACCTTCTCATTTGCTTTTTTAAAATCCCCTCTATACTTGACCTTTAAAGCTTCTTCCCCCCTTCTCATGGTCTTTTGTCTGTTTTATGACCTGTGTCTACACACACACACACACACACACACACACACACACACACACACACACACACACACACATACAGCATCCACATGTGAGAAAGAACATGAGTGAGTATTCACCTTCCTTTTCTGGATTGTTGCTTAAGGTCAAAATGTCCAGTCCTAACACAGAGACACACAACTGTACAATGTGCAGAGAGTGAAAGACTTTGCCACACCCAGCCCCAAATGGGTTGTCTCCATCAAATACCCTTCTCTCAGGCCTCAGGGATCTATAATGAAGATGGGGCAGACTATAAGAGCAAGAGGGGATGGAGGACACCAAGAAAGCAAGGCCCTCTATATAAACCTGATCAAAGCTTATATGAAATCAAAGAGACAGGGCCAACATAGTTCTAAACCAGATTGGGTCCTAGTGATGAGAGGAGAAGTGGACATAGCCCCCATCCCTAAGCCAAAAGCTATCTCCAACTGACAACAACTTGCAAAGGACAAATTAATTTTCTCCAGTATAGTCTCACTGCGTGTATGAGTCACATTTCTGGGCAGGCCTTGTGCCCAGCAGCAGATAGCTAAAACAAAATAAACTTGATGATATTTGGGGAGATACTTATTTTGTTTTGTAACACTTTGAACATTTTTTTTATCTTAGTGGTCTCTTGCTTCTATATTGTGGTTTCCAGTTTTGCATTTTCATGGTGTGTGTGTGTGTGTGTGTGTGTGTGTGTGTGTGTATGTGTGTGCATTGCTAGTGCTCTTAGTCTCTTTCTTGCCTGTTTGTTTTCTAAGAAGCCAGAAAAAGAAGGTGAAGTCAGATGAGAGGGAAGATGAACATGATCTGGAAGGAGTTGGGGGAAGGGAAACTATGATCAGAATATATTGCATGAAATATTTATTATTATTATTATTATTATTATTATTATTATTATTATTATTGAGACAAGGTTTCTTTGTATAGGTGCCCTAGAACTGGCTGTCCTAGAACTAGTTTTGTAGACCAGGCTGGCCTCAAACTCAGAGAGATCCACCTGCCTCTGCCTCCTGAGAGCTGGGATAAAAGGTGTGTGCCACTTTACCTGGCTGAAAAAATTCTTCTCATTAGAAATAATAACAGTAATTACTAGTTCCAATTAGTTTCTTGCAAACATTGTGACTTTGTTTTTCATTATAACTGGATAAAATTCCATTTCCTCCCATTTTTGGCCATTTATCTATTGATAAATATCACAATGTGTATTCTCACTCACATGTGAAATTTGAACAAATCAAGCTTATAAAAGCAGAGACTAGTACCAATAGTACCAATGTATTTTTCTTACTTCCTGTATATACTTTTGAGTTCCTTACTCCAAAGTGAAACTAGCAGGGTTCTGACAACAATTCTATGCTGAGACTGGTAAGTTACTCAAGGTTTAAAAAACACACAGTATCTACACTTCACCAGTTGCAAGTAAACAAAACATAATTCAAAAGAATCCAGTGTACCATACATCGTGGTACATGCCTGTATTCCTACCACTTGGCAGACAGAAAACTAATCGTGAATTCTAGACCTTCCAGGAGCATATAGCATCCTCTAGGTCACCCTGCACTGGATCTTGGAGACCCTGCCTGAAAAGGGAAAAATGTAAGAGCCATACAGCACATTATTTTTATTATCAAAACATGATAAAAAACAACTTAGATAAGCCTTCAGAGTCACATGAAATAAAGCAATTAAGTCTCCAATCTGTATAAAAATCTGGTAATATAGTGCTATGTAGAGGATCTAGTTGCCTATCTCAAGTATTTCAGCATCAACTTATATTACCACATGTTGGTTCCAGACATAGAAAGAATAAATGTATTTGTGAATCTAAGAAGAAAAAGAACATTTCCTTCAATTAAACCAGATCAATGTAATTGTTTCACAAATATTTATTAAGTATACAATTATATAAAATTAATACTGTTTTGTTTTCTTTTCTTTGAGAAATGGTCTAACTATGTAATCCAGGGTAGGTTCAAAGTTCTTATCTTCCAGACTTTATCTCCAAAAATGAGCTGGAATTTCAGGCATATGCCCCCATGCCTGGCATAAATAGTGTTCTTGGTATTAAAAGCATAACAGTAAGCAAGATATTTCAATTTCTGGAGCAATTCTCTTAGGGAAAAACATGTAAAGAAACTTTATAACTCTGGAATGTCAATAACATTAACCAAGAATGTATGACACTATATTTTGTATCATATTAATTCTCATTCTTATGTACAGCAAGACTTTCAGAACAAGGATACTCCTTATAAATTTTATATCTTCTATAACAGAGTTTCACATGCCTAGGTATGATAATAGCCTCTGTCACCATCTAGTCAGATAAGAAGAGTCTGTGCCACAGTCCAGTGACATTCAGTAGGAGATAATTCCCACACAAGAGCTATCTGGCAATGCCTACTATCATTTTTCATTGTCCAGAAAGTGAGTACTACTGCCACTGCATGGGTAGAAACCAAAATTCCTTGCGAAAGATCCTACAATGCACAGGGAAATTGTCCTTCAAAGGTGGCAGTGAGTACCAAGATTGTGAATTCCTCACACAAGTAAAAGCAAATTAATATGGAAAACTGATCACTCAATATCTCTAAGTACAAAAGACAAACAGGAGACAGTGAGGATGCAGAGATTTGCGATAGTAAGACATTGCTAGCAAAGCTGCTTGGTACTCAGGATTGGTATGAGAATTAGTACAATGCACAAAGTGCACACCATAATCACTAGCAGATAAGTTTTCTGTGAATGACTGCTGCAAGTTCTTCTCTCTGAGTTTATAAAATCAAAATCTTAATTCGTGTTGTCATTAAACTATTAGGCACAAAATGGCACTAAGGAGAAAATGGATTCCATTTCCACTAACAGATATGTATTTGGCTTACCAAGTCTCACTTCCTAGGGTTTTACTTCCATCTTTGTAATTCTTAGTGATACCTGCCTTTTTTTTCCTGTAACCCATTCCCCTTAAGTGTGGCTTCCAAGAAAGAGGTAAACCAGACAACTATGGCTTCCTAATGTACTCTTGTGATCCACACTGTGTTTGTTTTCAAAAAAATCAAACAACAGACATTTGAAAAAGGAAACTGCAATAATATGTTTTATGTTTTCCAAGAATTAAGGGGATTTTGAAAGTTCTCAACACACACACACACACACACACACACACACACACACACACACACACACACACACACACCCCAAATGGCTGAAGACAGAAAATGTGTTCATCTTTTTTGTGGTCTAGACACACTTGGATCAAAACATCACATGGCAAAATAAGAATATGTACCAACTTCTATGCCACTAAAAAATAATAGTTCTAAAGTGAACAATCAAGATCACATATTGGATTAAATTGGACTGACTGACCATTTTTAAAATTGTTTTTAATTAAAATATTGATTTACCCTTTCCATGCATTCCCTTGAATTCATGACCTCTATTTTAATTGTGTGCTTGTGTGTGTGTGTGTGTGTGTGTGTTTATCTTAAAACGTAAATACAATCTTGTCATAAGCTGATTGATATCGGCAGCCCCTTCTAGCTGCTGAGATTCAATGATTTCAAGAAATTTCAAGAAAATGGCCTTCATCTATCTTTCAGATATAATTTATAAATCGGTCCTATGTTTGATAAAATATGAAATCTGCAAAAGAACTGACAAATTCAATGATGAAAAATATTATGCCAAAGAACTTTCCCATTTTGGTGTACACCGTCCCCTTAGATAGCACTAATTAGCAATAAGAGGTTCTTTAAGAAAAGACATCCTCTCACTATTTATCCCTAGTATACGAATGGACTTTTGGGCCCGTTCCACATAGATGAATACTCTCTCAGCCCTCAAGGGGGACGGTCTAGGTCCTGCTCCAAATGACATGACAGACTTTGAAGATCCCCCATAGAAGGCCTCACCCTCCCTGGGGAGCAGACAGGGGATGGGATGGGGTTGGGAGGACAGGGGAGGAGGGGAGGGTGAGGGAATTGGGATTGACATATAAAACAAGCTTGTTTCAAATTTAAATAAAAAATATTATCATAAAAAAGAAAAGGATCCTCTTCAGTGTTATATAAACCAGCATTGCATAGGCTTTGTACTGGTGCCTCTGAAAACATTTATTCAAGCCTGGGTATGGTGGAAAGCCCCTGCAATATCAACAGTCAGAGACCAAGGCAGGAGGATCAGTAGTACAAGCTCATCTTCAGCAATATAGGAATTTGAGGCTAGTCTCAGCTGTCTCAAAAAATACTAGATCTACAGAGGAACACTCAGAGGAGAGAACAGAACTGTCCTTAAAAGGAAGTCCAACAGAGGAGTAATTTTCAGTAGACAATCTACATCCCAGAAGCCAGGAAAGCAACATGAGAGAGCCCAGATGATAGCCAATAATCAGGCCATGGCCTCATTGAAATCAAATTGAGGAAATATAAAGTCAACTGCACATCCAGTATCTTCCCTTATCCATTTACATGTTTTGTTTGTTCATTTGACTTTTATTCCTGGAAGGCAAAATGCTGTGTAACTGCTTAGTGTGGCTGCAGAGGCAAAATGACTGTGTGCAGAAAAAAATGCCTCTACATGGGCTTGGAGGTAAAAGTGAAAGGTGTAAATTCATTTGAAGCAACATATTTCAGGAGTAAATTCATTTGAAGCAACATATTTCAGGAAACAAGATTTAAATTGCTTCCTTACCCCACGGTACTGGGATTCATTGAAAATCTGAGGTGGCAGAGGATACCCTGTAGCTGGTCGACTGTCTTCAGGTACATTTTCTCTCATCCACTTCCGATTCTCTTCATTAGCTGCAATATCTTTTTCTTCAAATCCTATTTTGTTGGCTTCCAAGAAACCAAGTACATCCTGCTGCTTCTTCTTAATCTAGGAGCCAAAGGGGATGGGCAAAATGATACTGTTAGTTTTATTCCTTTCTTTTCTTCTGTTGGACACAGCAGATTTTTTTAACAATATATGTATATTCAAATCATATATGCATGCAATAACAGTTAATGAAAAAACAAGCCATGAATTTGAAGGGAAGTGGAAGAGGATGTGTATGGGAATGTTTAGAGGGAGCAAAATGAAGGAACAAGTATAAATTACAATCTCAAAAGTAAACAAAAAATGACAAAGTTTTAATGAAAAGTAATGAGATCTTCACTACGAGGTCAAAATAATTTACTATTCAATTCTAGTGATAGAGATTTCAACAAAGTCATTGCTTAGGAGCCAGCAGACACGAATTTAGATACAGATGAAATTTGTGGTGCAGAAGATACATTTTCCCTCAACACTGTCTTGTTGATGATGTCTCACAATGAAGATCCTTTTACAGCTCTATCTTTCCCCTTTTTTTGCACTAAAAGTTCCCATATAGAATAATGCTGGTACAATTCTTGCTCATTCATATCACTAACTACACAAGAATGCCTAGTTCAAGAACCTTGATCAGCAGAAGTGACTCTATATGCCTCAGAATCACCCAAGCCTCATTTTTATGGTTCAGACCGAAGAGCTGAGCCTGCCTGTACACTAAGTTTGCAACATAACCTATACTACTCATTAGCTCATAATATGCACAGTTAAGACAACTGCCACATGTCTGTGCTACCTCATTAGATTATTATGTAGAGAGTACATACTTGTTTTGTTTCCTTATCACACCAAGTAACAACTTCCTAGGATTCTCCTATGAAATGCATTTGCTTGAGAACCTGATTTCACATGCCTATGTTCATATAACTATGACACTTCTTAAACTATCTGGACTATATAAAGAATACGTAAGAAAAATTATTTTATTCTGTCATGCTCAAAGGACACACAAAGCAGAGGCATTTAAAAAAAAGTCAAAGTAAAATATATTACAAAGAAGTATTACACACAATGGAAATCAAATTGTAAAGAAAGTCATATGCAAAGCCCTTCCAAATTCACATTTCCCTCCCATAACTATGTATACATGTAGGACTTGTACTTTGGTCCAAATTATTTGTAACCATGGCTACCTAATTCACTTTAAAGAATACAACTCAAGAAAAGCTTCTCAATTTACCCCAGTAAATTTCTAGTGCCTATTTAGGTGGACGATTAGAAGTCCTTTCAAAAAGATCAATTACAATCTAATAAAATATACCACAAGATGAATTATCCTAATAGTGCTATTTCTTTACTAATATATAAAATTAAACTTTCATTTCTAAATAGAAATTTTAAAAAATCACGGCGAGCCAAAAAGTACAAACATCTAGTGTGCTAATGCTGGAAGGAAGTCTCAAGTCAGTGACTTGCAACCTCTGTCACACAGTAGTGGAGTTCAGTCAACATGAAATGCACCAAGTAATTTGTGACTTGTCACCCTATTTATAGATCTGAGTAGATACAAAATGTGGTACTTTCATAAACCTAAAATTTCAACAACAAGAATTATACATACTAACAGATTATCATCAGAAAGTGTACCTAGCAATGATTTAATAGTATCTCTTAGATCCATCATTAGTGATAAATAAACACTTTGAGTCTTTATGCCTAAAGAAAAGTAGTACTTCTGCCTCTCTAAGTATTACAATCTACTGGGAGACCTGAGACATACACACAAACTCAAATGTAACACACTATTAAGTTAGATGCTATGAGAACAACACGGGATGGTTAAGTGAGAAGGGACCAGTGAATTCCAAAGCCAATGACAGAAAAGGAAGAGTAAACACTAGTTACTATCAGCAATGCCTTTAGGCTAAGTGTAATAATGTCAGCACCAAGGTAAGAATCTCTATCCATCTTCATGTTTTTAGTCAAAGAAGGTGAACATAGTAAAGATCAATAAAACTGGGCCTGGGAAGCAAGCATAAGATCCTGAATTTTTATCCAGAAGGAGTTTTTTAAAAGCTGAGCATGATGGCCTTCATATATAATGTAAGCATTGGAAAGGCAATGCTAGACAGATCCCTGCAGTACACTACTAGTCCATTTGGCAAACTCTGGGACAGTGTGGACCTCTCTTAAAAACAAGGCGAACTGTAACCGAGGAAAAACATTCTCTCTGCCTCCATTCTCTCTCTCTCTCTCTCTCTCTCTCTCTCTCTCTCTCTCTCTCTCTCTCTCTCTCTCTCTCTCTCTCTCTCTCTCTCTCTCTCTCTCTCTCACACACACACACACACACACACACACACACAAACACACAGGCAAGTTATGAAAACTCAGCCCCAGAGTGACAACACACTGTACTTAAATTGAAGGCTTAGTTTTATAAAATAAGCTTAGTAATGTGCTACATTACTGCTAATATATTCCTTACAAATAACTGAGATCTACAAATAAAAAAAAAATTGTGTAGTTAAAGATTTTTTTTTCTTTTCGGCAAATTCTAATTTGTAATCCAGTCAACTCCCTCATTTACAAATTCAGATATAAAAATTCTCCCAGTTGTTCTCTTTATTTCAAACTGTACTCAGAAGGGCAACTTGACAACAACAAAAAATCCTGCCTTTGCATAACCTGTGCAAAGCTATTTAACAGTGCTTGGAAATGAACTAATAGCAGCGAGAGTTTCCTTTCCTCTCGTTTTATTATATTTTCAAAATTCTTGGGTCACAATCAACCATGTAAATAAAGCCTGCAACGCATACTGGTTTACAACAATGCAACAATTCCAAGTTAAGGTGAGTATTAAGAATTCCCCAATGGCAAGGGCAAGCTGGTTAGCAAACTGGATTTGACTGAGTGACTTTGCCTCAATGACAAGGTGGAAGAGCAAATGAGGATGATTTCCAGCATCAACTTCGGGCCTCTACGTGCACCCACACACTTATGCATGTGTGCCTGCACTCAGTCAAAAATAAGCAAACACACATATGGACCCCACACACATACACAAAAAACCGAGGAAGGAAGGAGAGAGACAAGGTTAAGAAAGAATTCCCCTATCCAGGCACAGTGGTTCATGCCTATAATCCTATTACTTAAGGACACTGAGCCAGAAGATCACTGGTTTTGAGGCCAGCATGGGTTAGAAGTTGAGATTTTTGCCTAGAGAACCCCCTACATAAATTCTAAATGTTATTTGATAAAGGTACAGAAAATGCCTTCCAACGTAATTCCAGGAAGCTATTTCCAAGTTTTTCTCTATGCTAGTATTAAGAAGGGAGACTACTGCTTTGCTGTAGAACAATCTTTGTCCACTGTAAATATGTATTGTTTTCATTGAAAAATAAAGCGGATTGTCTGATAGCTAGGCAAGATTTTCCAGGCAGACAGAATGCTGGGAAGAAAGAGGGCAGAGTCAAAGGAGTCTCCAGCCTAACAGAAAAGAAGCAGGCATGCAGGAGAGGTAAAAGCCATGAGTTTCCGGGTAGCACATAGATTAAGTCGTAAAAGCTAGTTAGTAATAAGCCTGAGCTATGGACCTAGCATTTGCAATTAATATTAAGTCTCTGTGTTGGTTATTTGGGAACTGGCAGGTGGGAAAGAAAAGACCTCCTACAGTACTTGTCCCCACTAATGCAATTCTAACCTATTCCTCCAGGTCCATTCCCTGTGTGGAGTTCTCAGTAGGGTCTCTACTATCTCCTTCTGACTTCAAGCAGTCTACAACAACCAGCCTGCAGCAGTCCCACCTAATCCTGCGGCAGTCCCACCTCATCCGCATAGTATTAGGCTCCCATTCATCACTGAAATTGTTCATAGGATTGAGCTTTTATGGTACAACTATGTATTTTCACAAGAATTATGTAATTGTGCTCTCTCTCTCTCTCTCTCTCTCACCTAGCACACACACAGGTAGTGCATAGGGCGTAAAGATACTGGACAGAGATTGCTCACACCCTGTCTGAGACTAACAGGATGGCATGAGATCTCATCACACTATTCTGTATGGCAATTTAAATTTTATGAAATATTTTTTCTGGATTCATCAATAATTTGCATCATGGTTTGCCACAAACAGCTAAAAAGTGAAATCATGGAAATGAGGGGCAAGGCTATTTGTCACATTGTCAATCATTCCATACACTGATGTTTATAGCCCTTTGGTGAGCTGATAAGGTACCTGAGCATAGGGGCCATACCTTTCTCTTCTGCCTTCCCATACAGTACATGCATGAGTCTGATAAGAAAGTTAATGTTAAGTACTTAATTATCTACAACAGTTTTAAGTGTAGCACAGCCAAACAACCTGTTTTGGTTCTTTTAAAATTTACATCAAATTTAATTTGCCCATTATCTTTATCCACACAGATTCCCATTCATCCATTACCCAGTTTCTCCTATTATCGATATCTTATCTCAAAGAACTACATCTGTTTTAAAGTAAGAAGCTAATATCAGTGCCATACTATCAACTAAACCCCCGACTATTTGAACCTCATCACTTTTCCCTTTAATTCCATCTTCCTGTTCCCTCTCAGGATTATATTTAGTCATCATGTCGCCTTAGTTTCCTCTGGTCTGTGACAGTGTCTCATACTGTTTTCCCCATGATCTTGGCAAGTTTGAAGTACACTGGTCAGATGCCTCTCAGGACAGACTTTACCCTATGTTTTTCTCATATGGTTAGACTGGGAGACATTATGAATTTTGGGGGAAAGAGTAAAAATGATATACAACTTTCACATTCTACCATGCCAGAGAACACCTGATAGAATACTAACTTACTAGGGTGACATCAACTTTGATCACTTGGTAAATAAACCCAGTATGTGTAGGATTTCTTCATGGCTTTTTCCATTTCCACATTGTGTATTTGAAAGTAAATCATTTTATCATTCTACACTAAGTATTTGGGAATCAATAAGACAAACCTACACTTGAAGAAAGTTTTATATTCTTTATAAAACTCTAACTTCATTGTTACTCAATCCGGCTGTACTTCTTAGTCAGAGATCCTAGAATATTCAAGAAAATATCAAGTGACTATAATTAGCAATATATGAGAAATTACTGAAAAGTGATATTCATCATCTTAGAGGTTAAATGGGGTGGATTTCTCATAATTCAGTTTTTATTTGGAAACATGTCTTCAAAAAATCCTTGAATTAAACACCTCAAGTATCATATTACAGTGATGAAAAATGAACTGGAGACATATTTATTAGTGCAGTTTAGTTATGCCATAGTCACCTTTCTCAGTGTAAGATATTCCACCTATTTTTGAAGTAGAGGTGCCTGTGAAATGTAAAATATGCTAACTTACATTCCTTTTAAGCCAACATACATTCCTTCTAACAATGCTTCTTGTACACTGGTAATGATCACTGTTTGCATACAGATTTTCCTACATCCTTATATTTTCCAAAATAACACTTGAAAGTCCCAGAACAAAGTTGATGAAAAGTTTGTACCTTTAGATATCTCCAAAGCTCTATAAAGTACCAAAACCTTAACATATTCCACATCAGGGAGACTGAAGCTGTTCTTAGCAAAACCATGGAAAGAAAAAGCCCAAAAGTTTCACAAGATTTAGAGCCTCTTGTCTTAAAAGCTATGAGTTCACTTGGATTAGAGAGAAACTTTGAGCTATCAGAAAATATTCCCTACTATTATTTCCAAATTCACTAGATTACAAGTTGCAGCTATTCCAGAAAAAACTGGGAGGAGTTGAGAGATGGCTCAGCAGTTAAGAACACTGGCTGCTCTTGCAGAAATCCTGATTTCACTTCCCAGGACCTACACAGTGGCTCAAAACCACAAGTAACTTCAGTTCCAGATGGAGATCCAACACCTCTTCTGCACTTCACAGGTACCAGGAAGTCATGTGGTGCCCAGACACAGATGGCATGTAAAAGATTCATATACACAAAATCAAAAATACACAAGCAAAATTGCTGGGAAATAGATTTGGCCTCTTATTCATATCAATAATAGTTATCATGGTAGATAACAATTAACTGAAAGTTAACTATAGTTAGTGCTTCATGTGTATTTTTTCACAAAATATCCATAATACCCTGTAGTGTATGTATTCTGATTTTCATGTTATGGATTCGAATACCGGGTTTCAAAAAGACTAAGGAAATTTACCCAAATTCATAAAATCAGTATATGACAGAACTAAAATTCAAATTTAGACATCCTTTAACAGCAGCAAATCTTATGTTATTTCACTACATTTGCCAGTTTTCGCTTATTTTACCTTCTACGGCTATTGTTTTAAGAAATTCTTGGGCCAGCAATATGGCTAACTGGTGTATACCTGCAATCAAACCAGATAAACTGAGTTTGATTCTTAAGTCCCACATAGTGGAGAGAGAATCACATTCCACAAGTTGTCCTCTGGCATTCATACATGCACAATAAATAAATAAGCAAGCAAATAAATCAATAAATAAACTTAAGAGAAATCTTTATATAAGACTGATAAAATATTATAAAGATTAATACTTCCTGACATAGTGACATGTACCTATAATCCCAGTTAGTTGATAAACTGAAGGATGATAATTACATGAGCCTAAGACCTGAAACCAGCCTGAGCAGCATAGTGAGAGACACTATTTCAAAGGTAATACAGGGTTTCTCTCTATTTTTTTGGAACTTGTCCTGGAACTAGCTCTGTAGACCAGGCTGGCCTTGAACTCACAGAGATACCCATTACAAACACGGGATCCTCTAATGGTAGAAAGGGTTCAGTATTTGACCCTGTCTGTTAATGTTATGGAGTTACTGTTAATTAAAAATGTTACTCTTCAATACAATCTAGGCCTCAAGGTCACTCACTGCTTTTAAACAATAAAAATAACATAAAAGCCAGGCAGTGGTGGCACACACCTTTAATCCTAGCACCCATGAGGCAGAGGCAGGCAGATCTCTGAGTTCAAGGCCACCCTGGTCTACCGAGCATGTTCCAGGACAGCCAGGGTAGTTACACAGAGAAATCCTGTCTCAGAAAACCAAAACTGAAACCAAAAACAAAAGAAAATAATAATAATAACAATGACAATAATAAAATTTAGATACTTAAGGAAAATTTAAATTATAATTATAAAATATAAATCCTAAACTAATACATGATTTTAATTATTAGATCTAACCAGCCCTTAATCAAAGTCTGAAATAACTCTGCTACAGGGAAATGGATGAATTAAGACTAGAATAATAAGGGGAAAGAATAGATGTACTGAATGTGCTAGCAATAGGCTCTACATATCAGGTCCCTTTTGCATTGCAACACATGTAAGCTGATTGTAAAGTACAATGTGATAATTAGTATTTATCAAGTGTTTCCTATGAGCCAGGCACTGTGATAAGCTCTTTACATGTTTATTTTATTTTATTCTCACAATAATCTTCTGAAGCAGCTGGTATTATTTTCATTGCAGACACTCTGACAAAGAAACTAAGGCTCAGATGGATTAAAGAACTTGTTCCAAATCACATACTTGTCCAATCCCTGATAGAGTAAAAATCACCACTTAAAAACTAAGTATACAGAATAACAAATAATGTACTACCATGGTTGATGCCTCCTGCTAATTAGATCATCTGTTGACTTATTGAAGTTGTCTTGAGCACAGATGTGGCTCATTATAAATTTTGTATCATTCTTCATTTCAAAGCCTGCTCTAAAGTAATAGCAAGAAAACCTGGAGATTATTTTTAGTGTCATTTTTTGTTTATTTTTAAGATTATCATTTAATTACAACATTTTCCCTTCCCTTTAAGATTTTCCTATTGTTGTTGCTCTTGTTTGGCAGTGCTGAGGATCAAAACCAAGGTCTTGTGTAACACAAGCAATTATTCTGTCCCCGAATACCATCCCTATTCCTTGATACACTTTTTTTTTGAGACAGGGTATCAATACATAGTCCACACTCATGATCCTTTTGCCTCAGCCTCCAGAGTCCTGGTGTTAGAGGCATGCACTACTGTTACCCATCTCCCCAGGAGTTTTATGCATACTGTTAGTGGGTTGTGCCTGTAGGTTTCTGAAGAAAACGGCTGTCATATGAATTATATTGCCTGTTCATAAAACTGTCTCTATTTGGAACCTTTTTCTTGTACATGGACAAATGCAAGTATATAATGAAAACATTATGACATGCTTTCACAAAAGTGTCAGTGACATAAGACTACAGGAAATGACTATTCAGGGGAAATGGGGCTAACAAGTACCCTAGGCTATTCTTGCAACTTTGGGAGTATCTTTAAAGAAAAGCCCTTCCTTCAAATAAATCACACTGTTAGAAGCAACAGTCAAAGCACAATAATTGGAACAAGTAATATTCTAACATTATAGATCTTCCATTCAAAAATTCCAGACTGGTGTTACTCTTAAGATTTTGAAAATAAACTGTTCATCCTCCCACTTTCCTTCCTTAATCACTATCATTAAGAACTCAGTAGAACTGTTTTCTGTATAGATTTCAATCCTCTTTGGGAGAATAGAATCCTGATAATAGAATAAAAGGAATTTGAATGATTATAAGAGCATTAAAAACAATGGAATGGTGATTTACAGACAAAATAAATGTTTTCCATCCTGTCACTTTCTCTGTGTAACAAATTCCAGCAGTAAGGAAACTGTGTCCTAAAGGCACTTCCTGCTAATGTTACAGGCCTTCTAATTCCGGTCAGTCAGTCACCAGGCAGCCTTCCCATATAAGGATAAGCAAAAACACAAATCCTCAAACAGCTGATGTGAAGTCACAGGGCAGGCATATGAGAACCAAATATGGTAGCTAAAATCTGCAGTTCACAGGATGCCTTTTTAAAAAAGAAGGCTGTAAGCATCTACTCTATCAGTTCTTGACTCACAAGAAAAGCAATACTAGTGTTAACCTGATAACAACTCTTAGCCAGTCTATAGTGTGTCACATTAGCTGGCCATCTTTCCTTTTTCCTTTTCTGCTGACAGACTATTGAGAAACGTGTGGCCAAGGGGTGTGCATATAACATCTGTAAAGTCATACAACATACCTCCTCCAAAAGAAGCAAATGCATTTCCCAAGTGTCCCAGGAAACTAGCTCTGTCCCACTACAGAAAAAGCTCACTGTGACAAGAAAAACAAATCCACAGGTATGACATAAATCGATAAGGCTAAGATGTATGTTGTCTTCACCTACAAGTAGAGCCAGATTCTAAGAGTTGTTCCACAGCCCTGAAGATTCCTCTCCAGAAAATCATGAGAATTAAAGGGCACACACAAGCATCATCTTCATTTTCAGTGATCATAATGTTCCTATCATATGATCAAAGGAGTTGCTGGTGCTGAGGGTGGTTAAGTCAGAGAAGGTGAAGTAAAATCAAAGGCTTTTGCCCAGTGTGTGCCAACAGCCATGGAAATGCTCATAATTCTTAATCTTGTAATTTCATGTTCAGATTCCTTATTTAAGTAAATAAAAGAGAGAAAATTATGTCTCTGAAGAAACTGGTGAGTTTAGTTCTGTTTCTTTTCACCAGTAGAGATGCGAAAGTTTTCTGTATATATACCCATTCAGACTCACGTAAATGTTTGTGATGTGGTTGCTTGAAAGGGTACTGTGTGCACACTGAAAGCAAGAACATACTGTATTATTGTGTAGCAACGTGGGGAAACATCAACAACATCAAAACGAAATGCTAGAAAAGTATGTATTTTTGTGATTTCAACTGTGAAAAGAAAAAGAAAAGCTTATTAAAAGACGAGCAAGAACTTAAAGACTACTATGCGCTCCTTCCTCAGAAACCCTACCAGAGATGTACTTCTTTGTGAAATCCCTTCACTCTGATGATGGTAGGACTTCTTGTTTATAGTCCAGAGAATATGGCAAAAGGGGATGGGATACCACTGTAATATTATGCTAGACCAGGCTCTCTTTACAAGATTAACCCTGGAGTTTCCTTTGTCTACAATGAAGGAAACAAAATCTGGAGTCTCAAGAAAAATGAGTGCTATCAACAAGCACACGAATATGAAAGTAGATTCTGACTTAGCGCAGCCTCCCAGCCAGAAGCCAGTACTAGCTCACACCTTGACTGCAGGTTTGCAGAGAATTCAACGAAACTATACCAGAACTTCTGACCCACAGACACTATAATACAATGAATAGATGTTGATTTCAGATGAAGAACTTTCAATAATCTGCTCTATATCACAGAAAACCACTACAGGACCAAACTGACTTGGCCTTGAATCTCAGATAATTTCTGCTGTTGTGTATGGCTGAGCAAGGCGATTAACCCTTTGAGTTGCAAATTCATCATTTGTTTGCTGAGAATAATAATAGTAATAATAATAATAATAATAATAATAACACCCATCTCTCAGAAATTTAGCCCAAAAATCATAAATAAGAGAAGCTGTGGGCCTATTGCATTACCTACTAGAAAATTAGTTGGGTTGTAAATTATAAGTTCTCACATGGCTGAGACCTTGCCCTTTTGTTCATCATGTCATTTAGTAGCTACTGTATCTGACTCACAGCTTATTTTATAAATATGTAGCTAGTGAATTAATAAATAAATGAAAGTAAGCTCTAATGTGCCAGAGAGAGAGAGAGAGAGAGAGAGAGAGAGAGAGAGAGAGAGAGAGAGAGAGAATTAGAAAGAATCACTGCCCTCAAAGTATTAAACATAATGAATGACTCCATGGTGAGAAAGCCACAATACAGGAAAAATCACTTCTGGGGTTTTATGAGAATGAAAGTGTGTAGATGAGGAATCAGACTTTTGAATCAAACATAATAAGATTTACATGTATAATTCAATAAAACCTTTCTGAAGATGCTATCATTACCAATAAAAAAACAACCCATGAGGATATAAGGTGCTAAAAGATCAATGCAGTTGCTAGGAAGCCACTGTGAGGCAAATGATATGTGACATGCTGGCAAATGTTTGAGCAAGTAATGTTTCTCATTCATATTACAGGGCTCTGAGTAACCAAAACCCAGTAAAAAACTAAAGGACCACTGGCAAAACAAATTCTCCTTCCAAAGCTTTGAAAGCTGCAAATTACAACAAAATTCTTAACGTTCAAGGCTCACAAGTTATATCGTTTAAACAACAGTTGATAAGATAGTTGTAACGTAACAGTCTATCAGAAAGCTGACTGTAAAGTAAATGTTGTCAAACAATACTTTCATTAAACAAAAAATTCTTAAGCCTCAAAGTCAATCGTCACATAAAAAAATATCTAGCCACATTATAAAATTGCTACATTTTTTTTCCTGAAATTGGCTATATCACGTGGCAATTCACTCCAAAAAGAAAAGCGCTGCCACCCCCCAGCATAAAGATAAGTATGCAGCAGTAGGAAAAGTTCCGAAGTCAATAAGCTTCGATCCTCAAGGCCTGACAATTCAATTTATCACTTTTGTTCATGGTAAAAATTCCACCAATATTCATGTCTGAGAAGAAGAGGTAACAAAAAATATTGTGAAATAACAAGGAGTTAGAAACTCATTGCCCAAACCTCAAAAAGTTCCCCAAACCATTCTGTGAATAATACAAATAATACCCATACTACCGCACAGAGCCGTATGCAAGTTCTCAGAACTATAGTTCTTCATTATTTTCCACCAAAAGAAAATAAGCCACTGTCCTCTTTTCCCCAAAGGAAAAGGAAGATGTTTTTATATTTGTTTCACTGCATTTCATGCCCTATGAAATGGTTTTCCCATAAACAAAACCTGCCCCAATATAAGAAGCATATTTTTAAGACATTGACTTTCTAAAATTCAAAAGGAGTACTACAGTAGAAAGAAAAAAAAGAGGTAAAAAGAAAAAAATTCAAGGACATTTGAACAATTGCTAATTGCAACAATCAAGTCAGGACAGATAGCATCTCAGCCAGCTTACTCTAGAAAAGCATTAAATGCAGGAACAAATTGTCCAAATTGTCATCATGATCAAATTCCTAGAAATGAATCACAACTACAAATCCATTTATTTGTTATTGTTTGGATTTTTGCTTGTTTTCAAGGGAAGATTTTGCTATCCATCCTTTGCTGGTCTAGTAATTGCAATGTAAAGCAGGTCATCCTAAATTCCTTACCTTAGCCTCAGGGAGGAAAAAAAAAGAATGCTAGGAATAAAGTCATGCACAAATAGTCCTGTCTGGCTTTCAGTTCAACTTTTATAATTCAGTTTATTTATCCTTAATCATTACTATATAAAGGCCCAATAACAGGAGACCTCAAATCTCCATATGTGTTTTATAACAGGATAATATTTGCAAATACTTCTTTCTGATTTTGTATATCATGTGTTCAACTATAAAGCTATAAAGCAAACTATAAAGCAAGCAATTTCATTATTTATTTTTGTGAACAGATTTTATTTTAGCACACTGGAAAATTTAAAAGCTGCTGCCTAGTTAAAAAGTCATCATCAGACCATCAGGTATAGTTGACTTACAATAAAGGAGTTCAAATGGCTTTATGCAAACATTTGACATTGTAATTTGTTTTACTTCTAAAAGAAATTCGTTGGAAATCCCCACAGGAAAATATATATTGATAAATGTTTAACAATCTATTTTTTTATTTCAGTGTTTCTTTGAGACTGCACAGGCTGACTGGGGAAATGATTATTGGTCTAGTTACACAAACACACGGTATGCACAAACAGGAAAAAATGAACTAGAGGCATCATTCAGGTGACAGAGTGATTGTCTAGCACTGGAAGGTAAAGGCAAGAGGATCATGGCTTTAAGGGTAAATCGGGAGCTAGTTTAGGACATGTGGGGTCCTCTCTCAGAGAAGAAAAAAGGAAGAAATCAGCATGTCCAAAATCATTTGCCCTAGGCTTTTCTCAGTAAATACTAAATACATACAAACTGGTGGTGAATCTCTGTCATACTCCTCATATTTAAAAGACTACACATTTGTTCAGAAAGCACTTTTTAACAGAAATAAAATACCAATTTTTTTTTCTGACTATCTCAGCTACAGTATTGTACCCCCACTCCCAGCCCCAGTCAACAACTGATGAGGTGCTATCATTACAAAGAGAATGAAAAGATTTTACTTCATTAGACCAGAAAACTCTGTTCCCAGGATAACAAATTCATTTGCTGCAGGAAAAGTAACAAGTCTGAAGCCTGAGCTGAACACAGTGCCCCAGATGACATTCCAGAGAGCACCACAAATGTACTCCCACACTCAGGCCAATAAAACATGCTCCGAACCGTCTGGCTGAGAAGAGCTGCCATATATCGCCTAATTAGTTAAGCAAGACCAGAGTCAAATGGTCCAAAAAATTAGTAAGCTCGTAAATAAAGACTGCTAAAACAGAAGTTTGAGCACTGTACTTGCAAATTTTGTGCAATGTAATTGCTGCCAAAAGGAACAGTCTGTCCAGCAATAAGTACTACTGGCAGAAGTACTGAAGGGCCTGAAACATTAACCTACTTGTTATCAAACAAGCCTGTCATAATTTTTAAGGTATTGCAAGAAAACATAGTACACCCAAGACATAAGTTAGAACATCAACATGTCCTTGTACCTCTTTCCTGCTCTATGGGGTGACAAATGTGGTCCAACTAAGAGACCTGTATCTTTTATAATGAGCAGTAAGCACACACGCCCTTTGCTCTGGAAGGAATCACAATGTTTCAATGCTGTTTGTATGTATAATAAGAGAATACTAAAACCAGTGGCTCTGCCTACAAGTTGTGCACAATAGCAAAAGATCAACAAAGGATACTGTTGCCAACAACTACCACTTACAATATACTTTGGCTATAAAATAGCTTCTCATTCTTGTCCTACAGGTTTTCCAAGGTGAAGCTAATCTGATAATCAAATGCTGTGTGGGGTGATGAAAGCCTATAATTTTACCACCTGATTAAGTAAAAACATTGTGGGAGTTAATTTGTATAACAATTCAATTAAAAATATAAATCATGGATGCTTCAAAAATTCATTGAGCAGACTTAACTTTCTACCTCCAGACATAATGCATTCACTCAAGAGTCCCTTGTAAGGTAACCTACCTTTTGTGAAATTGATTCTTGTCAGTGATGTTACATTTTAACTTCTCTTATTATAAAACCAAGTCTCTTTGTGTGTGCCAAAAGATGAGAGTGAATCATGACCTCACTGAAAGTCTAGACAAGCTGAAAAGCATTTATTCACTTAACAAACACTTCTGTCTTAGGCATCCTGATCCTGCTTCAGTGTAGAGTTGCTGAAATCAATCTAATTTTATTCAAGTTAAAGGACAGACAACTGGCAATTAACAAAAGAAAACCCTTACTAAAATTAATATACACGGGGTTAGTGATGTAGCTCAGTGGTAGAGCGTTTTGTCTAGCATGCTCTAGGCCCTGGGCTCATATCCCAGTGCTAGAAAAAAAAGTGCTAATAAAGGATAGGAAAGAAAGACTAATGACTGGTGTAAGAACTAAAACTTATGCAAACAAAACTTTTTTTTTTACTTTGTTTATCTATAAGAATAGGCATACCTTAAAGAAAATAAAATTACAGGAACTGAATTATGCATTTTATATTTTTTTAAGTGTGCAAATGATTGCTATAAATGTGCCCCAATTCCCTTTAGGTTCCAATAGGAATCAATAAGCCCCCAAAAGAAAGAAGCTGGCGAATATATGGGCTAGTTTTATAACAACACAGAAAGATCTGTTTCATTTTCTTCATTAACATGAATACTAAGGGGAGTGACTTATTCTAAGGCATCACCTAGTGATCTGATGACACCAAATTTGCTGAAAAGTATCTAATTGCCATAGCATCAAACTACCTGTCTTTCAAAGTACCTTATGTATAATTAACCACAGACAGATGTCGTAAATATTATGTTGCTTTGTTTCTCAGCAAATACAGTTTCCTCAAACATGTATGGATCTTTAAAAATATCTATATAACAAATGTTTTTTAATAATTTGTTATAGAATACAACAAGCTTTTAATACTAGCCATTTGATGACTTTGTAGGAAAACAGAGCAAAAGCAACGACCTTCTAGAATGAATGAAACTCCTTATAAATAACTGCACTTTTGTCTTGATATAAAAACACAGAAAGTATTGGAAAAAGAATACTAACTTAACATTCCCTGCTTGACGAATCTTACCTAAATTAGGGCTTGATAAATAAGTAGCAATTTTCATTTTTCCCTCAGCCCATGTTTATATGCAACACCCAGCAAAGTAACCACTGCCCCCATATTCTATGGGGAGAATAAGATATGCAAATGCTATTTCCGTTTCATAAACATTTAAAATTTCAATTTGCCATACTTCAGTGAAACACTTACAAATACTTCCCTGCCTGCTATTACACTAAGCACTTTGCCTATCTCATATTAGTTAATGAGAAAACAGTTTGCACAGTAGTTAACTTTCTGCCAAAACAGCACAGCCAGAAAATGGTAGATCAAAGGATTCAAACCAAACAGATCAACATTTAAACATATAATGAAAGCAAAAATTACCATGTTTACTTGAATATCACACTTGAAATAGTTACACTCAAGTAATATACATCTTGTCAGACACATTTTCAAGCATTAATTTGTTTTCAAATCCAATTATGAAACTAAAAATAGACTTTAAATGCCATTACATGAATTTATACACCAAACTTGTTTTATGATCATTAGAAGAGCATTAGGTGCTTCTTGCTTCAGGAAAAGTCTTAGGAAATTTCTTTAGTTATGTGGTGTTTATTAAACCCAGTAAGATTTTAAGATCTACATCTTAACTCAAGACTGGAGTTTGGTGCAATCAAATTATATTTTTCCTCTTTATCTAATGGTATGGTACTAAATACTTTTTCACCTTGAGGCTACACTGAATACATTCATTTCTCAAATAAAGACACACATTCTACACATTCAGAAAATGGTTTGCTGAAATAAATCAAATTCTACTTGAGAATTTTATTCAAAGAAAAAAAACTGGCCATTTTCACTACAAAAGATTTATGAAAAGTAAATCTTTGATCAGTTTTGAATTCATATTCAGAGTTCATCTACAACAAGTACTCAGCTGAGATGAATAGTCCAGGTACTATTTTGTCACTGTATCCCTCTGGGATTCATTTAAATGAAGGTATAATTTGTAAGGACCTGTAAATTCTACTACAACACCCTATGCAGTTTATTTTACTTAAATTAAGTCACAAATATATCCTGTAATTACTACATGTTTATGGAGTTTATCGGTAATGTTATAAATTTTTCCATGCAAAAAGGACGGCTGCAATCATTTTACACTTTTCTACCAAGATGCTTTGTGAATTGCAGTAATTTCCCATTTGGATTTGCAGAGGGGAGAGCCACACCTCCCTTGGGACTAAAAACATATTTCCTTGGAATGGTTTACTCTAAAAAGCAAATGCCTCTGGCTTCATCAACATATCCAGTCACAGGGGAAAAAAAGGCTCCTGTGCTCTTTCATGCAACCAAGAGAGAGGACAATTTGGGATATATACACTGCATGATTAATGCCAATAAATCTGGTACCATTTTGTAGCCTTTGCATAAATCAGGCTGATACATATAAATAAATGTATACAATAACTAATAATTTATTTTTAAAGTGGAAGAGGAACTGGGAAGCAGAGTACATGTCAGTAATTCCAACAATCAAGAAGCAAAGGCAGGAGGATCAACACATGATCAAGGCCAGACTGGTCTCCAAAACTAAAGAGGGGACCAAGGGCTAGGGACACAACTCCCTGGTAAACTGTTTTTCTAGCAATTATATGGCCCTGTACTCAACTCCCAACTCTAAAAAATGGGTGGAAGGATGAAATGCCAAACTTGAGTTATTTTGCCTGAATTGGGAAGTGAGATTTTTGTCATTTTCATCCCCATTACTTTCTATTGCCCCCTTCCTTCTCTTGCTGAAAACCTTGTCAAGATATTAAATTGCCCTCCCATAGCCCTCTTCTTATTCCTGTCTTTTGTGTGTGATCCACTGAATTTAATTAGAGTTGCTTCTATGAGCATGAGTGGAAGGTTATTTGCTGGCAACTTATCAGTGTTCATGTCACTGAAAAATTAAAAAAGGATACTCCGTGTCCAGGAAACATTAACTGCCACTACTCCCTCAGAAGTGGCTGGGCCTTACTAGCTACCTGACCTATCCATAATGAAATGATGATAGGCTCATTATTGTGCAAGTTTTGCCCTGGTAGCCACAGCTACAGTAATTTCATGAGTGCAACAGCTGTCCTGATGACTTTTTGCTGCACATCACGCATATTTCTGCTGCCTATTGTAAGATGTTTTCCTAGAGTTGGAAAACTTAAAAGGCTTCTTTGCACTATTACTCTAACTTTTTGGCCTCTGTAAGTTACATATACCATGACCAGCACTGCCATCACCACCACACCACCACCATGGTTTACTGGAGTTGATTAAGAGTAATTTCTTTACTTTTGTCATATAGACCTATGAATTTTACCTCAACTTGTTCCCCCAAACAACATCAACTCCAAGCATGGACCCTTCTTATAGAAAGACACTACTAGTTCTCAAATGGATACTGTTTTCAGCCTTTCAGCTCTAGTTTTCTCAAGTCTTCAGCGCTCTCGCTCTCTCTCTCTCTCTCTCTCTCTCTCTCTCTCTCTTGTTCTCTCAAGTCCTCAGCTCTTTCTCTCTCTCTCTCTCTTGCTCTCTCAAGTCCTCAGCTCTCTCTCTCTCTCCTCTCACTCCCTCCCTCCATCCTTTTGTATGTGTGTGTGCACGTTCATGTGTATGTGTTGCATAATTTAACTAATTGATTTTTCCCCCATGGTGTACCTATTGTTCAAAACACAAAAGGATAAAAGGTGAATCACATTCACATGGATGCTAATCTAATAATTGTATACCACTTATGAACAAAATTTTAGTATGGCTTTCCAAGATTTCACAAGCTGATGGTCCTCATATTGCACAGTAAAAGACAATGGAATGTTTACAGGACACTCAACATTCCCTCCACCTAATAATGAAAGTCTTGCTCAATTTCTTTGCTCTAATTCCAAAGCAGCCTTCTGGACCATTTCTCCCACACCCAGTCAGTGTACTCTTTCACAGTGACCAAGATACTGGACATTGTCCACATGGAGCACAAAGAAGTACATATAGAATGATTATAAAGATTGTGTCCTTGACTTGACTATTAAGGTTCTAAATCAGAGTCACAAATAAGAAGAAATTAATACTGGTTAAATGACCGGTTGATAGAAACCCAGACCACAAAAAAAGCGGAGACAGCCAGAAGCTATGTCAAGACCAAAGACAGAGGATGAGGAGTAAAGAAATAAAAATAATTATTAGTCAGAAAACTGTACCCCATCAGTAAGGCAGAGTCAGTGATAATCCTTCAGTGGGCTAAGGACAAGTGATGGTAGGCTGCCCAACTACTTAAATATACATAATTAGTATGCTTTATAATATAATGCTGGAAAAGTGAAGACAAGTAGGCAGGAGCAGAGTAGGCTGTGGCACAGAAGGAAAGAGGCCACAGGTCAGGTAATAAGTGGCCAAAGGAATATTTGAGCCAAGGGCAACATGGTTTCCTTGACCTAACTTACTTTTATACCTTACTATGACCAGGAAGTATGAAGCTAGCTAGAAACCTCCATTTTAACATCTTCTAGGTGCTGACAGACAGGGAATGCGTCACACATAGGAAACAATGACTACAATACCCTATTTTTCACTTAAAGCACTGCTTTTCTCCTCTTTTCTTACTAACTTTGTCTACAGACACACTCAGCTACCTACAAAGTACAGTCATTAAAAAGGCACCTTTCCTTTTCATGCCACTTAAGTGCTGAATTCTGATAACTAAACTCTCTCAGAACATTGTCAATATGTACTTGTTTACAAGAACTTAAACTCACAAGCATGTAAGTTCATTTTCTGTGCTGAAGTTAAACACTATCACCACTATAATGATGCTAGTCTTGCATTTATTGAGTGATACTATATACTATACACAGTGTAAGACACATCACATTACCTTTTAGTCGTTAAAAAAGAGTTATGTAATGTTACCATTAGTATCTTCATTTGATAAAGAAATAGTATCTAAGCCAGGCATGGTGGTACATGCCTGTAATCCTGACACTCAGGAGAAAGAAGCTTTGGAGTTCAAGGCCAGCCTGAGCTATGTAAGTTTGAGATTTGTAGGGACTATATAAAATCTTATATAAGGAGACAGACAGTCTCTAGGATGAAAAAAAAAAAAAATGAACCACCAGTAAAGAGTAGTTTGAACTACTAAATAAGACATGACTCTATGTAGCCAAAGAAGTCCTCTGAATTGCTCAATTCCATGGTGTGTGGAAATCGAAATGTCTCATGACTACTTACCAGCTAACAAATATCAGCAATAACTGGAATGAATTCAAGGTACTACCATCCAACCCTTGTACTTCCACACTCACTTCCTCACTTGTCATAATTACTAGGAAACAGAACCAGTCTAGAGGTCCATCAATATAGTAAGAGATAACAAATCCAGTACATACATATAATAGAATTATTCACCCATGAGGAAAAACAAATGACATTCTCCGGAAAAAAAAAAAAGAAAATAATGGAACTATAAATCATTATGTTAAGTGAACTACAAAAACCAGAAACGCAAATGCTGTGTGTTTTCTTACATGTATGAAGTATAAATTGAAATCTGTGTATATGTGCATGCGTAGATCATATAACTGCAGTGGGGACCACGAGAAAGGAAGGTGAGATATTAAGAGAAAGACGAAGAGTGGGAGAGGAACGAGAATACATGTGGCATGAGTGCTAAAGACAGGATTATTTGGGGCACAGGAAGAGACTAACAAGAACACTACAGGCAAGACGGAGTGGGGCAATGAGGAAGAGACATGAATAAATATATTCACATATTACGCATGAAAATATCATAAAGCCGATTATACTGTATGCTAACTTTAAAAAATAGTGTACACATTTTTAACAAAAATGTCTGGAAGGCAACAAAAAGGGACATAGCCCAAAGCCTCAAATTACAATCCTTCATGGTACTTGAACATACCCAGGAAATAAGTGTATCTGGGTACATATGGTCTTGATCACACGGTTATTTATATGCCTTGAGGCCAAAAGTGCTTTAATGATTTCAAAGGGAAATAGAATTTTTTTCAAAATAAAAAGACATGAAAAGCTCTTAACAGAACCTCATCTAAGAACTTTGAAATTCCTGCAGAGTCAACTCTTCTTCAACCTCACCCATCCCCTTACAGCACACGAAGTTTATCCAAGTTTGGGGTTAAAACATCCATAAAGAACATTTTGCTTTTAACATAAATGATAAAGCAGTATTATTAGCAATTACTTCTTCTGGCCATATGTACTAAAGGAAAATCAAAATAACACTGGAAAAAGAAAATTATTAAAATCTTAAAAATATCCAGGTATGGTGGTGTATGCCTTTATTTCCATCAGACAGAGGCAGACAGATCCCTAAGTTTGAGGCCAAAATGATTTATAGTGAATTCTAGGACAGCCAGTGTTATACAGAGAAACCCTGTCAAAAAAAAAAAAAAACCCTAAAATAAAAGTTACATTTAACTGTACATAACTGTACATAAATGTTTTTTGGGAGTGGATGGGAGTGGGAAGAGGGGAAGGGAAGGGAGGGGGACTGGGGTTAGTATGTAAAATGAATATTTTTAAATAAAAATTGTTTTGTGCAAGTCATGAAAGAAAAGGTGGGCCAGTGAGATGGCTTAGCAAATAAAGACAATTGCCACAAAATGTTATTATCCCAGTTGAATTTTGAACCCACACACTAGGAAGAGAGCTGGCTCCTGCAATTTATCCTCCGACCTCCACACATGTACTGTGAGACACATACACATACACATCGCGCGCATGGACACACACACACACACACACACACTTCATACACATGCTATTATACATGTTCTTTTATATTTAGGCATGCGCTAAATATAAAAACAATTTCTTAAAGAATTAAAGAGAATCTTGGTGTAGTGGTGCACATCTTTAAACCCAGCACCCAGGAAGCAGAAACAGGTGGATCTCAGTTCTATTTTATTAGTACATAACACAAATTTGATTTTACTTCCTTTATCAATTTGCTTAAGTGAGAATATTAAAGTGTTTCTAAATTGTTCAACTAATTTTAATGGGAACCCACTCCTTCAAATGTAATTAGGACACAGATAAAGGCCTATCCAACAACCATCTACATTTGTATGATCTACTTAAAATAGCCTGTGGGGAGCCAGGCATTGATGGTGCACACCTTTAATCCCAGCACTCAGGACACAGAGGCAGGCGGATCTCTGTGAGTTCGAGGCCAGTGTGGTCTACAGGGCTAGTTCCAGGACAGGCTCCAAAGCCACAGAGAAACCCTGTCTCAAAAAACAAAAGGAAGGAAGGAAGGAAGGAAGGAAGGAAGGAAGGAAGGAAGGAAGGAAGGAAGGAAGGAAGGAAGGAAGGAAGAGCAAACCTGTCGGGGGGGAAAACAGATCATTATGAACCATGTTCATATCTTAAAAAAGAGAGGACATGATGGCACACCACTATAGTCAGAGTCATATGTTTGAGTCTATGCCTTTAAAAATCCCGAAAGAATTTAAAAGGGTAGGAAAACTTGCTGAGGGTGGTAGCACATGCTTGTAATACCAGTAGCAATTAGAAAAGCTGAGGTAGGAGAATTGAGGATTTAATAAAACTGGCCAGACTACAAAGTGAAATTCTGCCTCAAAAGAAAAAAGGGAGGTTGCCAGGGACATAGCTTAGCAAAAGATCACTTGACCAGCAAGCCTGAAATCTTGCATTCAACCCTCCCTAGTGCTTTTCAAAAGATCCTAAGGAGCAGTTCCACATTAATAGTAAAGTGGATGAGAGATGAAAGAACTCATCAAGTGATGGGACAGAAGAAACAGATGTCTCAACAGGGTATTCAAAAACATTGAGGCAATAAGATGTGCCTGCCAAATGAGGAAATATAAAAGCAAACAATTTCTGCACATTCCAAGCTTCTCAGGTCAAAGTAATACATTATTTACCAGCATTAACTGTAGCTAACTTCAGCCAAGTGCTAACTTTTCAACAATGCCAAATCATAGATATGGATCCTAGATCTGCTATTACTGTATATAAGATCTTAGGCTACCTGAACGTTCCTGAGTTGGTTTTCTTTTGTATAAAAATCCATACAGATGTAAGGATTAAATCTGGGAAAGAATGGAAAGTGTCTGGCTTTGTGCCTAGAACTTGAAAGCAACTGAGTAAGTAGGAAGTCTTACCATACTCATTACTCCTTCTCTCCTACTTGTGCTTCAAACTTTTGCCAAAGTCCTATCATGCCTAGACCATATTTAGATACACTTTTTCCTTCTATCTGGATGGTTTTGAAAATTATACTTTCTGATATTATAATACATCATGTTCTCCTTCCCTCTCCTCCCTCCAAGCCCTCCCACATACCACCCCTTTGCTGGTTTTCTTTCAAATTCATGGCCTCTTTTTCTTTAATTTTTGGTGTGTGTGTGTGTGTGTGTTCCTGAATACATAAATGCAACCTGCTCTATCTGCATAATGTTATTTGTAATGAATTATTTTTTCCTGCACTTTCTTTTTCTGTTTCCATTTTAATTGAGCATATAGTAAACACCATGATATTTCAAGCAAAGTGTATCTCATGGTTATCACAGCAGTGGTTTCTAATCTATGATACCAGAACTCTGGAGGCTCTGGCAGAAGAATTGTGAGATTTATAGACAGTAGTGAGGAGCAGGAGTTGGGGGAGACAGTAGAGAGATGGGAACAAGTTATTATAAGGATTTGTGAAGCTTTGTATAAACACAAGGTATGTTTTTCATTTAAACACACAACTGTTATTTATAATTCATATATATATATATATGTGTGTGTGTGTATACATATATATGCTATTCTATTAACTAAACTCCAAATTCATTTAGAAGTGTTACAAAGTTAATTGCAGCTTTATATTATTATTTATTCTTTCAATTACTGGATTATAAAAAATTCAACAACTGTATTTCTAAATACAGAAAAACTGGATCCCAGCATACAACTGTAGGGATCCTGGGAGGCTTGAGATAGTCACCTTAAACACAAAATTTAAGAGGGTGCCAAATTCAACAATCAGATTAAATGGACTTAAAGAAAACATCTTGGTATAGTTTGTGCTGCTACAACATAATATCACAGAACAGAGAGTTTATCAACAACAAATTTATTTCCCAGTAGATATGAAGGCTATAAAGTCCAAGGCCAGGGCTTTGGCATCCACTAAAGGCCTCCCTGTTGCTTCTGCAAAAAGTATCATAAGGAAGAGAAGAGAGAGAGATAAGGGGAGATGCAAAGAGGGAAGCAGAGAAACAAGAAGGCACACAAAAGAGGCTGAATGCATCTTTTCATGTAGAACTCACTCCTGTAAAAGCATCAAGTGATGCACAAAAAGCAGGGATCTCTTGAGCTCTTGAAAGTCCCCCTCTTAATACAACCACAATGACAAATGTCAACACAGATTGGGAACAGCTAAAACCATAGAAGAGCTAGTCAAATTAAAATTTTGAAGCAAAAATAAATATGGGACAAAGTTAGAAAATATTAAAGGCATAGTGTAGCAGAGCCAGCATGAGCACGAGAGGAGAGCGGTGAGTCATACAATAGAAGGATTCTATTGAGGAGTTGACTGCGAATGCCTAAAGCAGCATGAAAGACTGGCTCACATTTCACCAGACAAAAAGTGTTAACTAGAATGTCCAGCTGGACCTCCAAAAAGTAAGCTGATCCACAGCACAGGTGCTTTCACGGAGAAAAGGCTTCCTTTGGTGAGAAAGTAAGAACAAGAGACAAGAGGCAGCATGAGGGAGGACAGGGTATTTATGTTGAGAGCCTGAATTTCTATGAGCAGCAGCTGAGGGAGAGTGTCTATTAAGTAGTAAATTCTTGGTATTCAGAAAGCCTGCCAGGTTACCTACATTTCTTTTTCAGAAGGCAAGCAACAACCTCCTTTCCTTTATCATCACCACCACCCACCCACCATTAAGACTGTTTAGTGTGTACTGGGTGCAGCAAACTACATAGCAAGCTTAATCTTGTTTACTCACTACAATTCTGTTATGTATGTATGATTCTAGGAAAAGTACAAAATTTTCAGACAGACCATAACAATAACTAAAATGGTATCAAGTAACACCATTGAACAGTTATTGTTTTAAGCACTGTTAGGCACATTATCTGATTTCATTTTTTAATAGTAAGGTATTATATCTTCATTTTTACTGAGCCTTAGAGGGGAGTTTAACACATGCATATGGGCAGAAATACACACACATGAAGATGAACATGAATATTTAGGAGTTTCTGTATAACAAAGAGTAAGCACTATATTGTGTACACAACCATGTTTAATTTTACTTGGCAGCACCTAGTCAATGCTACTGCCATATTTCTTCTAATCTGTTTTCTGCTGCTGTGATAAATATCATGATCAACAGCAACTTGGGGAGGACAGGATCTATTTCAGTCTATAGCTGACAATACATCATTCACGGAAGACAGAGCAGGAACTTGTTCAGGACTAAAGCAAAAACCAGAGTGATTCTGCTCAATGCTTTTCTTGTACATACCAGGTCCACCTACCTAGTGAAGATAATGCCCACAATAGGCTGGCCCACCTACATCAATTAGCAATCAATAAAATGCCACAGAGAAACACTCATAGGCCAATCTACTAAATGCAATCCTCTAGTTGAGACTCTCTCAGCTCAGTCTGACCTGGCCAGGTTCACAGCTGAAGCTAACTAAGAGATCCTTTTTACTCAACATCACTGCTTTTGTAACAAGGACCTACTGCAGACCTCTATGAATCATTTTCTGCCTTCATTCATCTTTCAAGATACTATTATAACCTATGGCAGCCAATAAAGGCAACACAACCAGAAGTGAAGAAGACCTTGGGAATTTAAATGCAAACTATGTATTGGTGGTCCTTGAAGCTCAGGCCTGAAGATGAAGTAGAAGGATCCAAACTCAAGGACTTCTTAGGCTACCAAATGTGAGAACGAGTTCCAGAGCAACTTAGCAAAACCCAAAGAAGGGAGGGAGGGGAACCAATGAAGAAGCAAGGGAAAGAAGGAGCGTAGGAGGGAGGGGGCAAGCGATGTGTAGCTCTGCAGTACAGCCCTTGTTTAACATGTGTGAGGCCCTAGAGTCACTCACCAGTTCGGGAAGGAAAAAAATCTAAACTCTTTAATCCAGATTAAAGGATCATAAAGATTGTATGTTTTCCCCTAACTCCAAATGTGATAAAGATGTACCATAGCTTATTATATATTGGTGGAGAATTTCCCCCCAATAAACACAAACCTCCTTCCCCTCTTCTACAATCCTACCCTGCTTTCATTTTATTTTCATATACTAGCAAACTAATTTTCCATTCTCTGCTACCAACTGGGAATCCACTAATCAAATTACACTGTTTGAGGTTAATATCAGATTCCACAGGTATAAAGGCTCAGTGAGGAAACACTCTCCACGTAAGAACACACAAGTCCAAAGTATGATCTTACAAACTATATTTAAACTTCTCAATTATAAATTATAAATCCAAGGGATTCCATATCCTCTGTGGTGGTATGAATGAGAATGGCCCCTCCTCATAAGCTCACTTGGTGCCTAGTTAATAGTGCTTCTTTGGGAGACTTAGAAAGTGTGGCCCTGCTCTATGAAGTATATCACTGGGGAGGGGCTTGAGGTTTAAAGGCCAGGATTCCCGATTTTCTTTCTTTGCTTCCTATTCAAGACATGGGCCCTCAGCATTCTGCTCCCATCTGCAGCTTGCTGCTGTGTTCCCTTGCCATGATAGCAACAGACTCTTAGCCCTCTGGGACAATAAGCCCAAACAAACGCTTCCTTTTATAAATTGCCTTTGTCATGGTGTTTTATCACAGCAATAGAAAAGTAACTAATACAGCCTCCACTTGAGATCAATAATCCCCTTCAGCAACTCAAAAAAACTGAGAAAAAATGTTCTATTTACCATTACAATCTACTGTAAGAAACAGGAATGCGCAGCCAGATGGCTAGGTATAGGAGGCTCTGTATCTGTAGTCAGAGTACTTTGTCCTCCAAACATATGGAGTCATGGGACTCAGATTATTCCTGAACCTAGTCATTGTCAAAAGGACAGCCCCACCTTGAAGCCATTGAGTCATAACTCAACCATTTCATTATTAGCATAAAGTCACAACAACTAAAAAAATAAGTCAATACTCTTACCACCAAGAAAATTTCAAGGGTTTGAGAGCTTTGTGTCAAACACCAGGAATGAACACACACACACACACACACACACACACACACACACACACACACACACACACAAATGAAGACTAAATAAGTAATTTTCAAAACTATTAACACAGATTTTTTTTTTTTGAGACAGGGTTTCTCTGCTGTGTAACCGTTCAGTTTGTCCTGGAACCCAGCTGGCCTCAGAGATTCGCCTGCCTCTGCCTCTCAAATGTTGAGATTAAAGGCATGTATCGTTATGCCTGGTGACATTTTATTGTTAATACAATTGAACATTGTCAGAAAAACTTTGGCCGGTTCATCAAGAAATTGATTATCATCATCTAACATGAGTAATTCAATTAAATGGACAACTGCTAAGCAGTATTAACAAGAGTCTATGTAATTTTTTAAATCAGTATGACTGCTTCTTAGGACAGGACAAAAATTCTGTAATGTACTGCTACGTTGTTTTGATCCCTAAGTCCAGATGTAATTGATCACATACATAAAATGAACTGCCCAAAACAATACCTTGGTTCCTCCATTATAAAAAACTATGGAAACTAACATCTTATAAAGTTAGCAGTATAGGTAAAATAAATTCTACCTCTCCTCCTTTACAAAGAAGGCCAATGGAACTGTTGTCCTGCTATTTCAAATGATAAACTAAGTTAGGACTTATGAGTATTTGTTGACTCCAAATTTACAAACTTCAACTTTAAGTCCATCTTTTAGATATTTGTCTAGTGAAATGTCAATCTCTCCATCAGAAAACACTTTTCTTGAAAGGTTAAAAGCTACCAAAAATTCTGTTGATAGGCTTCTACTAAAAGTTGAAATGTATTTATATATAACAAATTTCCAAGACAACCCAATGTGGCTTCCCTAGCTTCTCCCTGAAGAAACACAGAACACCAACTAGTGAGTGGCTTATTTCATCACACTAACATATTGTTCCAAACAGAAATAACTCAGTAAACTAATTAGAAGGATACAGAATAAATACAGGATACTTTTGAATTTACATCAGTGAGGGAAATTCAGTTTTCCCCTATCTCGGCTCAGAGTCAAAATACAAACCGCAATCCACCAGTTTACTTTATGTATAAAGAGTCAGCTGGAGCCACTCATTGCAGATAGGAAAGAACACAGCCTTATTCAACAGCACCAATGTAAGTAGTACTAGCAATGTTTTCAATGTGTAGAGGGCTTTAGAGCTCACAATGTCTGCCACTATGGCTACAGGGCTCTACAGAGCTCTGCTCTGACTTTCACACCAATTTTATTTCATATTTCAAGCTTTTCCAGCCACAAAAGATATTGCTGATATTCCTCAACTATGCCAACTTCATTTCTTTCCCTTGATGTGTCAATGGTGACTCGTTTACCCAAAATGTTACATTTACAGCATAGTGTCTGCCTATTTCTTTGTTCTTTCCTTACTAGGCTTCAATTCCTTCACAGTATAACTTTGCCAGATCCCACTAATTAAAGCAAATCTCATGTTATGCTCCCCTACTAAGCATTGTCCCATTACTTTACGGCACTTATGACAACTTGAAATTACAAAGTTGAAATCACATTCTTTCATTTATGCATTTACTTCTCTAATGTCTATGATCTCCTTGGGAGTACACACCTAAAATAAGGACTGTATTGATCTTGTTCACTGATAAACCTCAGGGCCTAACATATACCAAGCACATTGAAAATACTTAAAATATACTTGTCGTTATGAAAACAATTTCATGGAATAAGTGTGGAAGTGCTTGTATTCTCATTTTCAAGTTGAAGTCATGTGGGTTAGTAGAAACTGGGGAACTTATGAATCATGGTATTGAAACTCAACCACTAAACTTCCTACTCACTGTCCACAGTCCTTACCACCATGACAAGACTAAAATCTCCCTAATTACTAGCAGCTTCACACCATATAATTCCTGACAACTTTTCCAGTCTCTAGAAATTAGTTCTAGGGAGCAGATGTGAAATCAAATCACGTAGTTATGGTTTTTAAAGTTGTGTTCTTAATTAAGGGTATGCTTTCAGGGAACTAAAGGTCAGAAGCAGGCATCAGACCCTTGGTACTGGAGTTAAGATGTAGGTATTGTAAACCAAACTCTGGTCCTCTGCAAGAGCATCAGGCACCATTAGCTGCTGATCCATTTTCCAGTCCCAGAATTCTTTTTAAAAAATCCTTAATTGTAGTTGTTTATGTCCTTTTCAAAAAAGGGAGGCAGTGTCTAAGGGACCTCTGACAGTGGAACCAGGATGCATCCCTGGTGCAGGAAAGGACTCTGGGAGGACTTTCCCCATGGAGGGATACTCCCTTAACCTAGAGGAAGGAGGGAGGGCCTAGTCCCTACTCCAAATGTCTTGACAGATTTTGTTGACCCCTCTGGGAAGGCATCACCCTCCCTGTGGAGTTGGGGGGATGGGACAGGAGGTGGGCATGGGAAGGAGGGAGAGAGGGAGGGGGACATGGAGGGAGGGAGTGGGAACTGGGATGGATATGTAAAATAAGATAAATAAATAAATAAATAAATGGCTGCACTTACATGCAGACCACTTAAGATCCCTCATCTAGCCAGGCATGGTCGCATGTACCTACAATCCTAGCTTTTAGAAGGCTGTGTCAGGACCATCCCTACTTTGAGAACAGCCTGCACTAAAAGGCAAAATCCTGGTGTATAAAATAAAATCACCAAACTTCATTAATAGCTAACATCATGACCTCTGGCTTATATATATAAATCTCACAAGCTAGATTTCATAGAGGTGTAGCCATAAAGCATGTGTGGAATGAGACTGAATGACATTTTTTAAGAAATGGAGCTCAGAATATCTACTTTAAACAGTTGAATAAAGAAATACAAATTAATTATATATTATGACTTAAAATGTGTTATTTGTTCTCAAAAATTATTAATAACAAGTATCACCAGAAAGGAAATATAAAAATTTAGAAGCAGCTATGAAAATCCTACTTTCTGAAATTTATTTACTTAAACCTGTCTATATACTGGAATTCATGACAAAATGAGAAATAATATAATCACATACTAATCGGGAATAATGTGAGCTTGTCAGAGAGGACAGAGATCTAAAACAAATTCTTTGGCCATTGGAGTTAATATACTCTTAAGCATGAACCCACCATTCATTGCATGCAGCATGTTTTTGCTTTGGGCTCCGACAAATGGCAAGTAAGGGTCATCTCAACATTGCCTATATCACAGATTTCAAGCCTGCTGTGAAGAACGTTATAAAGTTGCATATGGAATAAATACTTTAAGTTTTTCAAAGAATATTGTGAAAAATGAAATGGCACAGGTCAAACATTAAATAACACAGGTTGTTACACATCCACACCAGTTAAAAACATGGTACAACTTATTCATTTTAAATATTTAAAACTGCTACATTTGGGACTGGGGAAATAGCTCAGTAGGTAAAATACTTGCCTCACAAACATGGGAACCAGAGTTCTGTCTCCACCACCTAAATAAAAAAAGCCAGGTATGGAGATGCACTTGGAATCCCAGTGCTGACAATGTGGAGAGAGGGAAATCCCTGGGGCTTCTCTGAACCAACCAGCCTGGCCTCGCTGGATAGCTTCAGACTAGGGAAAAGCTATTTCTCAAAAAAGGTATATGGTTCCTGAGGAACAACACCCAAGATTCCAAGATTCTCCTATGGCCACCAAACACAACTGCACACGCACACAAGCACAAACACACACACTTTCTTTAGATCTTTAGAAGGGCATTAGAGACACTTGGGAGTCCTATTTTGTTTGTCTACTTTAAATCCACTGAAATCATCTCCTCTGCACCCTTCTAGTCTCATATGCCCTTACTCTGCCATTCTACCTCATAGTAGACAGTGCAGCTTGAAACAACTACATAACTACAAACATAGATAAAATTCTATGATTTGAAAAACAGTTTAACATTTACAGATTATTACTTCTATCTTTCAAAAGAAATAAAAACATCATGTCTTTTGGAGGGTTATCTAAAAAAGGAAAACTGTCAGCCTAATTTCCTTTAGGCTATGAAGCTGATAATAGTCCCACCTGACAGTTAGCTCAAATTTCATTTTTCACAGTCTTCATGTCTTGAAGCCCAAGGGTTTGCAAGCAAGAGGCAAGACTCTGTGTTCTAAAATAGGATCCTACAATGAAGGGTGTGGGAAGTGTACACAACAGAACGTTTTGGTGGACTGAAAGTAGAAAAATAAAATAGAAGTCTCAAGAGACTGATTGCTTTAGTGGTAGCTCATGTGGTCCCCTTCACATCAAAATAAAATATAGGAGTTTTAAACCCATGAAGTAACTGAAAAATTCACATCATCTTTTACTGGTATAGAGGTCTAATAACACAAATTATTTAATATTTGGCCTTTGTATCTCCACTTTACAAAATAGCATTCTTTGGAAATGACAAAGGAATTTCTTCACAATAAATTTCCTCACAATAGGCTTGGAATCCATCATAAAGAATTCTAAACAACTTTACTTGGAAGAACAAAAGCAGTGGCAGAGTTAAGTGAAACGCCCAAGGATCCATGAGCTATCTATGCTATATAGATACAGCATATCTATTGTTTCCTAAAAGATCTACAGCAAACTACCACCAGCTGTGTGACTTAAACCAACACATATTTTATCCCCTTACAGCTCCAGAGGTTAGTTTGAAATAGACTGGCAGGGCTAAAATCGAGGTGATGGCACAGCTGTTCACTTCTAACACCTCTGGTGTAGATTACATTTTCTTTGCCTTTACTAGTTCCTAGAGATTGCCTACATTCTTTACCTTGTGACCTCTTTATCACATAACTCCATCTCTAATCTCCTGAGTAATATCATCTATTTCCCTTCTGTCAATAAATGTCTCCATGGCCTCTTATAAGAATACTTCTGATTACATTTATGGCTCACAGAGACAACCCAGGAAATTTATCCTATCTTAAAATCTCCAATAAAACCTTCACCATTTCCTTTGCTATGTAAGACACTGAGACATGTTCCATAAATTAGGACCTGGCTATCTCTGGCAGACATTATTAAAGCAAGCTACAGAGTAAAACTGAATCCATGCACACTCATAATGCATCCACTTAGCTATGAGTCTCATGCCCACAGACTCATGGTTGTTGCAGGTGGTTACTGGTTTCCTATGTGGCTTTGTTTCTCACAAAAAGAAAAATTTCACCCTTCCCCTCTCTAACACACAGATAGATTAAAAATTACTGATAAAAAATTTTAAAGCATTCTTTTGAAAAAATACAATAATGAAAATATGGACAAAAATGTAACTGAGCAAATCATTTTCATGATAGAAGAAAATAAATTCTTTTATAGTTTCAAAATGGCTGTAAATACTTCAGGTTATATTATGTAAGCTATAGTCAAGCCTATATACTAAAAAGTAAGGAAGTTGAACCTTAATTATCTGATAAATTCAGATTTTGCAACTTCAAAACATATAGATGAACTGAAAAATTCCTCATCCCTACTCTACCCTCTCCCCCACATATCTATATTTATGTATGTATATTAAAATTATAGACATTCAATCTGAGTATTAAAAATGGAATGAAGTTTTACCATCAGCAACATGTGTAAGATTTATTTTCTTAGCTGATATTATCAGTAAACTATGTGACCTTGACTAAGTTCCTTCTCTAAGAACACAGTTTCAGGGAAAATGAGATGGCTCCCTACCTGATGACAATAAAATTTCATCTCCAATCAAAAGTTATTACAGTGAATGATGCAGGTGGCCATCAAGAATTTTCTTATTGTAGCAAAATATAACACAATCAAAATATTCTTTTACCCACCCCAAGTTGTAAGCATCAATCTACTACTAAGATTGTAAGAATGCCAAGGCTGGGACTTAGCATAGTGACGTTCACATGCAGTTCCAGCACTTAGAGGGAGAAGGCAGTAAGTCCCGGAGTTTAAGGTCAGCCTAGGTTACTTGTCTCCAAAAGCATCCAGGATTAGTCATTTAATAGCTGCCATTAAGTGCTAGATCAACTGCCTTCATATTAACTAAATTCTCTATTACTTATCTTTTCCATAAAGCTTTAAGATAAGCATGTGTTGGGATCTATACATAAATTCAATACTGAATAGGCTCAGTAGGCTCTCTCTCTCTCTCTCTCTGTGTGTGTGTATGTGTGTAGGTATCTGTTTTCTGTGTGTGTGTACATGTTATGCTAATAATTATAGATGATATCATGAATTTAAGAGAAGGAAGAAGTGGTTGTGGAAATTATGAAAATACAGAACTTGTAAATCAAATTCTCAAAGACAAAAAAACATTAAAAACTAATAATGATTCCAACTTTAAAAAGATAGGCCAATGTTTTATTACTTTTGCCAAATTTTCTCCATAGTTAACTATCTGTATTATCAAGTTAGAATAATTAAGTTGCATTGATAATCAATAAAATATTGACTGTTCCTAGAGAGATATGTCTTCCTCATAAAAAGAGGCACAGCTAATGTGAGATCAGATTAGATATCCCAGAGCTTTGTTCATAGTCCTGTGTGGACAACTAGAAAATGAACAAATCATTGGAAAATTTCTTAATCATTTCCTAGAGGAATCCCGTTGTGCCTCTTCATTACTGGTATCATCTAAAACCTCTTGATTTTAAGTCCCAGCAGTATGACAGAGGAAACATGATAATCTGAACATTGGCATATTGGTTTTTTGTTGTTTCTGTAACAAAGTATACAAACAACACAAATCTATCTAGAAGCTCTGGAGTTCAAATTTCCAATTTTGGTCTCACTGAGGTAAAATCAAGGTATTAACAGAGCAAGGGTCTGTAGGGACTTTAGGTTAAAATAGTGTCCTTCTTTTTTATTTCCCAGATAACACAGGGTGCTTGAATTCCTTTGCTCATAGCCATTATCTCCATTCTCAAATCAAAAATCCTTATATATTTTTTCTCATATATTATCACCCTGACTATGACAGTTTGGTCTCCATCTGTCACTTATAATGAAACTGAACTCTCTTGGGTAATCTAAAATATTTAATTTAACAGTATCTGCAAAAATCTATTCTGCCATGGAAGATAGTAATATCACAGAGTTCAGGGATTAAGATATAGACATCTTTGGGAAACTATTACAACTAGTCCTAATCCTAATAATTAAGTCACTATAATTGTATACAGACATTCATTCAGTTATGTAAATTCATCCAAGGAATTTAACCAATGGGCATAACCAGGACACTGATCATAAAACAATCCTCCCCTAAGGTGGGAAATGGCTCAATTGCTAAAATGTTTGAAGTTTGAGTATGAGCATATGAGTTTGATTCTCCAAGACCTGCACAAAAAGCCTGGTGTTGCAACATACACCTGTCATCCCACTGCTAGGGATGTGAAAACAAGGCGGTCCCCAGGGCTTGCTGGCCAGTTGATTCAGTCACATTGGTGATGTTTAGGTCTAATGGGAGACCCTGTCTCAAAAAGAAAAGAAGTGACGCATTCCTGGCTTCCACCATGCATGTGCACACAAATGCACACGTGTGCAATACATGTTCATACACATGTGAACATACACCACACACACACACACACACACACACACACACACACACACACACAATATTTTGCAATTTGTTGTAGTAGAAAGTGGAATAGACGTACTTTGTAGTAAGGTGGTAGATTAGAAGTCTCACCACTGAAACATGGGGTAAGAAAACAGTCAAAAGATAATATACAACAAGCCCATATACTGTAAGAAAAAAAAGTGTTTAAATGATATTAAGCAAGAAAATTCACTGAAGGAAAACAGTAGAAGAGCCAAACTACAGGCCACCACACAACCAAATTAAGGTGCCTGAGACAACAGCAGAAACTGCAAAGGGGGTGCTGTTCTTCATATCCATAGGGCATGCAGGACCAAAACAGACAATAGTGGAGTGCAGGGGTACAAGGGAACTACCCAAAAAGAACTTAAAACTCCAACTCTGCATAAGACAGACCACACAGAAGACTGAGGCTGCAGAGGGAATGCTTCCCATTGGCCTTTCTCCCAACACAGCACCGAGTAGCACCTGTCTGAGCCAGACAGATCTAATAACGCCACCTTTCAACTCACCAGTCATGCCAGTAATTCACCCCAGAAGTATGTTCTTTATTTCTTATTGTCTATTAATTAATCTCAACTCTTGCTTGTGTGGTGTCTCATGATTGTTTTGCCTTTGTCTGCATATTGTTCTGTGAGGTTTTAGGATTGCTGTATGTTTCTTCACCTAGTCTTAAACAAGGCATTCTTTTTTTTTTTTTACAACCTTTCACTCAAATCTCACATACTTTCCCTTTTAATTATATGTCTTCTCCTCCATGATCCTTACCTCCTGCACTTTTTACCTCTTGACTGAAGGGCACACGAGCCAATCAAAGATGGCTCCAAAGGGAAATCAGGAGGGTGAGTCCTGAGATGTTTACAAAAAAGGGTGATTGGTTGCCAACATCAAACCAGATGAAGTATGGTAAAGCATAGGGCACCTAAGTGCATGATAGGTTGGCCTTTAAACCCATTGGCTGGCTGTTTTCTCAACCCTGTGTTTTTTCCTTTAAAAGATGCAATGGGGCAATAAATGAATTCCTGCTTGACTAGACTCCCCACTGGGTCTGATTGTCTCTGGGATCCTGGTAGGCTGGGGAATGGGTAAGGGCAAACACTTCCTTGGCCCCAGCTCAGCCTTCTGTGGTTGGGTTAAGACCCTGAACTTATGATTTTAACAATCTCTCAACTCTGCAGACACTAACAGTATCACAACTTTACTGTCATACTTTTCCCACTCTGATTTGTTTTCTTTTCAAAGTTGGTCTACTACTTATGCTTATCTCAACTGCCTTACTCACATCTCCCAATCCTGAACTTATTAACTAAAACGACACTGCATTCCACACTATCTTTAGCTTCTCTCCAACAGTTATGGAAAGCAAGGGGACACTGTGGTTAATTGGATAGTACAACATTTTCATAGTGGTAAAACCAAGCAGTTGTGGATTTCCTCACAGTCTAAATCTACTTAGAATAATACAAAGCTGGCAACACCCTCAGCAGTGTGGATACTACTCTGCAGAAAAAAAAAAAAAAAAAAAAAAAACAATGGAATCTTGAAATTCCCAGGCAAATGGGTGGAACTTGAAGAAACCATCCTGAATAAGGTAACCCAGTCACAAAAAAGAGGAACAGGGTATGTACTCACTCATATATGGATTTTAGACATAGAGCAAAGGATCACCGGCCTATAATTCACACTGCCAGAAAACTAGGTTACAAAGAGGAATCTAAGAGATTCATACAAGGTCCCTCACAGAAGGGGAAAGGAATTCCTGAGCATATTGTGATGGGGGACAGTGAATGGAGAGGGAGCTGGGAGAAAGAGGAGGAGAGGAAAGCATGTGAGACTAGGAAGATTAAGTCAGGGGAGGAATAGACAAGAGGAAGAGAGAGACAGGCAGAGAGAGAGAGAGCATAAAATAGGGAGCTATTATAGGTTTGAAGAGAAGACTGACTCTAGAGGAATGTCCAGAGACCTACAAGACTGATCACAACTAACACTCTGAGCAACAGTAGAAAGGCTACCATAAATGCCCTTCCCTGATAATGAGATTGATGACTAGCTTATCCACCATCATAGAGCTCTCATCTAGTATCTGATGGAAACAAAAGCAGACACCCACAACTAAACATTGAGTCGAACTGGAATCCAGATGCAGAGAGGGAGGACAAGACCAGGCTACAGAAATACATAGAGACAGCTGACCTGAACAAGGAGGAGCTACTGGGCGCCCAAACTAATAGCTGGGAAACCAGCATTGTACCAACTCAGACCCCCTGAGTCTGAACACCTATCTCAGTTAGAAGGCCTGGGCAGTCTAAGGGACCTCTGACAGTGGAACCAGGATGTATCTCTGACAGTGGAACCAGGATATATCCCCTGGTGCATGAAAGGACTTTGGGAGCACATTCCCCAGGAGGGACACTCCCTTAACCTAGAGGCAGGAGGGAGGGAGAGGGAACTGGGATTGATATGTAAAATAAGAAAAATAATAAAAAAAGAAAAAAGATAAAAAGTACTGGCAATATCCTGAAGAGGCAGCCTACAGAATGAAGAATTTTGTTGCCAGAATGTGCAAAGAACTCACAACAATGAACACCAAGAAAACAAGCACTATAATAAAAATAAATAAACAAAAACAGTTTATGGAACTGAGCACAATCCCCAAAAGAAGAAATATGAATGAGCAAGGAACAGTTTTTAAAAGTAGTCAGTATCATCAGTAGTCAGGAAAAGGCAAACTAAAACTACTTTAAGACTTCATCTCACCCAAGCAATAATGATTACCATCAAGAAAACTAGTGGGATGGAGAAATGGCTTAGTGGTAAGGAGCACTGGCTGCTTGTCCAGAGGACCTGGATTTGATCTGCAGCACCCATATGGCAGCTCACAACCATCCAGCTCCAGAGGATTTGATACCTTCTTGTGGCCTCTGTGGGTACCAGACATACATGTGATATACACAGACATGCCTGCAGGTAAAGCACTCATACACATAAAGTAAAATAATATTTTAAATTTTTTCTTTGAAATAATATAACACCCTAAGAAAACAAACAAACAAAAAAATGACCACAAATGATGGTGTGGTTCTGGAGAAGGGAATACTTATCAACTCTTGGTGGAACTTTAAATTGGGACAGCAGCTACGGAAACTAGTATGGAAGTTTCTCACAAACCTAAAAGCGGAACTACCATATTCTCCAGTTATACCAGTCCTGTACGCATAAAAGGTGTCCATGACCTATCACAGAGATACTTGAACATCTGTGTTTATTGCACAATTCACAATAGCCAAAAATGGAATCAGTCTAGACTTCCATCAACTGATGAATGAATGGTGAAAATATGCTACACATAAGGAATTGTATTCAGCTATATAGGAAAAGGAAATTGGGAAATTTGTGATAAAATATATAGAACTTGAAAATCACTAAGTAAAATAACCCAGTTTAGAAAGACAAACACATTTTCTCTCATATGTGGATCTTAACTTTGAATTTTTAGATTTGTTTTTAATATGAAGTATATGTACCTAGAGGTCCAGAAGCTATAACGGACACACGAAAAGGGTAGATGACTATAAAACACAAATGATATGAAAGCACAGCTGGGATACTAGGAGTTAAACTTTGTGAGTAGGAGAAGGTAAAGAGTCTGCTAACCAAAACTAAGATGTGGAAACTTATGTAAACTAGTTACAAAATACATCCTTTAAAAAAAAAGCAGGAATTTAAACACAGACATCTTTACATAGGTGGACAGTATGTTCTTAAAAGAAAACATAGGTTAATAAATGAAAATCTCAATGCCAGATGTGGGATTATCCACCCCACCCCACCCCCACCCCACCCCCACCCCACCCCCACCCCACCCCCATATCCTTGACACAAGAATCCCAGAGGCTACCAAAACAACACAGTTACTGCTATTGCTCTTAGTTGTCCACTACAACTAGATAGTAAAATCATGTTGAAGACAGCACACACTTCGGTTGCAGGACATAGAGAAATCAAGCTGCAATGTCCCTGCAAACTTCCTCCATGCTGATCAGCTTTCATACTACCTGAAAGTTCTGTGAGTGGCCACTGTGGAATAAAAGATATCAATAGTCGTATCCAGTGGTGTAATCTGCATGCCAAAATACCAACCTACTAAATAAGATGCTACTACTTACTGATGCAATACTGGCACAGTATTGTTGGGTAACTGATTAGTTTTGAAGTTTCTTCCACAGGAAGGAAGTCACACTTCTTCAAACCTAGTCAGAAGACCATGTCTGGGGAAGTCACAGGTCCTAAGGGGAACCCACTATTGCTGTTTTGCATAACCGGACATGTTACCAAACTGCCTTCTAAATATTTTATGCTTATACCCATAAATAAATCCTGCACTCAAGCTCTTCTTTTTGCAGTGGGCAGTAGCCACTGGCCAAAATGCAGGAAATAAAGAGCTATTATTGAGTGCGCATCCCTAAAGAAGTTCTTTCCATTACCTCACCAGCCCTGCTAAAATGGATCAGAGACATCAACTAGGAGGGCTTGGAGTCTAAGAACTGGAAGATAGGGAGGAAACTGATGAAGTGCTGTCTTCTGGGCATGACAGGACCACAGCACTCATGAACTCACAGCAACTGTGATTACCTGCAGAAGATCCACACACGATCAAGCCAATAGACAATTAACCATGAAAGATACAGGAGCTTGAGGCTCTACTCCATGCTGACTAGCTCACTATTGGTAAGTGACGACAGTTTGGAATGGGAGCTCAGGTTTTTATGAAGAATGTGTCTTTGGTTTGTAGCCCATACTCTGGTGGAAATGCAGGCAGCACTAACTGAATTCAGTGGCTTATTTTCAAAAGAGGAAATGAAGGTGAGAGGGAGACATACTTGGGGATCCAATGGGAGAAAGAAGTGGAATTTGGGTTGGATATGCTCAAGATACACTGTGTACATGTATGAAGTTGTCAAATAAAAATATTCTAAAAGAAAAAACAAGAAATATGAAAGTAATTTTTCTACTTAACTAAACACAAGCACAAATCTTAACTGAAAAAAAAATACTATGCAATTATTTTGATCAAGTTTTCCCTTCCCCTGACTCCTCACAGATCCTTCCCATCTCCCTACCCACCCAACTTTATGGTTCCCCTAACAAAACAAAAACAAAAAGATAAAAAAATGAAAACCTAAACAAACAAGCAAAGGCCAGTAAGATGAAAAAAATGCCAAAAACACCAAAAAAGTTCATGAAAATATATTGAGCTTCTTTTGGGTTTGAACTGGCTAACTACTCCTGAGCATGGGGACTGCCCTAGAATGAGCTTGATACACACATTGACACTCCCATGGTGATGACTTATTTTTACTTTTCCAGCAGGTATCAACTGCAGATAGCTTCTTGGCTAGAGGTGGGATGCCTGTGTCCAATCCCCCCTGTCAGTGTTGGGATCCCATCTGGCTTGAACCTATGCAGATCTTGCCCAGGCACAACTCTTAACTGTAATATAGCATTTACTCTATATATCATTGTCATCAGTTTCTCTGTCATAAGGAAAACTCCAAGGATTCCATTTGTCTTTATATGCATGTATATATTGTGAAATATCTCTGTGTCTTTGTCTCTTTTTCAATATATGTTTGATTCCTTAAGTTTTCAGCACATCTCTTCTGTGTATGTGCGTGAGAGAGAGAGAGAGAGAGAGAGAGAGAGAGAGAGAGAGAGAGAGGAGAGATGAGAGAGAGGGGAGAGAGAGATTAAATCACCCATAGGTGATTAAAGCATTTTAAGAGCATTTTAAGAGAATAACAGAGAGACATTGAGAGTTACATTACAAAATTAAAATTTTGCCTGTGAAGGCAACTGCCCACAATCTCTGATATGCAATCATTGACAGGGTTAATCTGGTTGCACTGGCCGGCTAAAGTGGACCCTTCTTCCTTCACCATTCTTGCATATCCCTCCAGAATTTGTGCCCTTGTCAAAAAAAGGACACCCTTCTGTGACAGAAAAGAACTATCTTTTGGTCATGGGTCTATAACTGCAGTTATCTGGTAGGCAATCTCCAAGTAAGTTCTGAAGGAATAATAAATTTGAAAGTAATTAATGAGATTGAAATTCTAACAGGACAGCTATTATAGTTGATAGAAATCACATGCACCATATATGTAGTCAAATAGTCAAACACTGTCTGTAGAAAACAAAGTGCTAGGGATATAGCTCAGTCAGTAAAGAGTTTTCCACAAGAGCATGAGGACTGGAGTTCAATCCCCAAGAACTATACAAAATACCAAGCACATGGGTTTGTAATCCCGGTGCTGACTTAGGAGAAAACAAGTAGATCCTAGGGGTATCACTGGCTAGCCATCCTAACATAACCAACAAGCTCCAGGTTCTAATGAGAGACCCTGTCTCAAAAATAAATAAAGGTACAAAGCTACTGAGAAACATCTGAGGCTGTTCTCCAGGCTCCACATGTATGTACAAATACATGGGCATGCCACATTTAGCATGCAAACATGCACACACACATACAGAGAAAGAAAACTTCAGGAAGACATGACAAGGTCATATGTTAGGTGAAGGGTTCTAACATCAAGCGTCAGACCTCAGAATATAAAAATCCAGAGTACTAGGTAGAAATGAAAAAGAACAGATATTTTTGGCTTAGTTTTAAATCTTTCTAATAACTGTGGTTAGTTAACAGCGGGAAAACTTTCCTTTCTGAATAATAGTTACAAATATGAATAAAGATAGTAAATGACTACAAATTGTCAGGTGAGGTGGTAGTTCATACCTGTAGTGCCAGCAGCACTTGGGAGGCTAACACAGGCTTCTTGTAAGAGGCCATCCTGGGCTACACAGTGAGTTCCAGGCCAGCCTAGACTACAACATGAAACTCTGTCTCAAAAGCAAAACAAAATACAGCTGCAAACTTGATGTGCACTTTAAATAAGACGTTTAGTATAGTGCACTATAGATCCATTTCACCTAGAAGATTCTTTTGTTCTAGAATCTGACTTGACAAATACAATTATTTCCACCAAAAGTTTACATCACCATTCTATTATGGCAGCAACATCATTATAAAAGTGAAATAGTTCATCAACAAATACCAGAGAAAATGTTTTCCATGCTAAGGAGTGATGACACATGACACAGTCCGTTTTTACAGTTTAACTACTTATTAGCCACAAAGATAAAGTGGCAACAGGATTAGTCTCCCTTCTGAAATTCATAGACCAGAAACACCAAAATAGTACCCTTCAAATGCCTGGTCTCTCCTCCTCCAGAGGCCTCGGTTTCCTTGGAGGTTTGTGCTCAGCACATTTCTGCAGAGACTCAAGTGCTTACATTTCTAGGCTGTTTTCCATCTCCCAAAGCCTTCTGTTGTGCTTTGTAGCCAAGAGCAAAGGTCTGAGCTATGGGCTCTGAAGAGATTATCACCACCAGGAAAAAAAAAAAAAAAGATCCCCTCAGATGCTATGGAGGTGCCACATCAACGTGGGGGCAGTTTCTATGGAAACCACAGCAAAGCAAATGGATGGCTGTGTACAAGGATAACATTAGCAAATAGGAGAAAGGAAGCCACCACTATCTGAATAACATTATACAAAAGCCACTCAAATCACCACCAGCCTGAGCCATGGAGACCAGTCAGGAAATGAGGTCTGGGGGAAGCTACAAGTAAGTGTCCAGACTTACAGCCAAGGAGTGGTGAGATCCACAGCCAGATGGTCCTCCAGGACACCAACAAGTACACCCTGACCTCCTTGTCAGCCTCCATGTCACACTGGTCCATAATCACCTTAAACACAGCCCTTGCTGTGGGAAGGTATGAGGACGCCAACAGGCAGCCTGAGGTGGGAGGTGATACCATCTCTGACCTGTGCACCAAGTAGGAGCAGAAGTTGATACCAACCAAAACCCAAGAGAAAGAATTATCTGCCTTTGTGGTCCTCAAACAATGAAGGAGATGAGATAGGGTAGCCAAGAACAGACTCACAACTCACCTCCTCATTAGTCCTAGTACCAGCTAGGGAAGAAACTTCCTCCTGAAGTATACCTGACCTTCATCTGTCCAGCAGTTCACACAGTGCTCCACTGCTGAATACAGTGCTAAATAGCACTTCAATAACTAATATATACATGTTGTATTATAGGAAAAACAAAAATAACTAATAAAATAAAATGAAAAGGATATAGACAAAAATTGTTTATTGTAAAGGAGTTTTGATGTAAAGAGAATTACACTAAGAAAGACTTCATTAATGAAGAGAGGATAACAAGAACTGTGGGATGAGGGGAGGAAAAATCATTTGCAAAAATCACGGAGGGAAGAACAAAACTTGGTTACACAAAAAGTAATTTGTTTGGAACTACATTGCCTTTAGTGCAGTGTTCCACTGACAGCACCTGAGATGGTTCATTATTAGTATGTGAATGAGCACGTTTATTCAGTTGAGTGTATTTGTTATTAGGTAAAAGAAAGCTGAGCAATTAGCACACCAAATCCATTTCACCTATATCACTGCTCATAGCAAACCAGTTTGTTCATTCATGCATTCATTCATGCATTCAAATTCCATAAATGCATATTCATTATATACTTGCCAATGACTGAGCACAGTGTGGTAGTCTGAAAGCACAACAGAGATTAATTAACATCAGAAACTTTACAAATTGGTGAGGAAGAACAATAACAGAAAAGCTGAATAACTTAGAAACCAGTGGACAAGATGCAACTAGAGTGTAAAATAGAGTAGTATATGGAGTTCTCTGGAGACTGCTAAAGTACTTTTAGTTAATACGTGAATTCATAGGAGAAAATTGCATAGGGAAACAACTGAGAAAATGCTTCACTCGTTTACCAACTCAGCTGCAATTCAGTCTGCAGTTCTCAGCAATATCAGGATTATTAAATGGAGGCTAACAGTCACAAGCCTTGTCCTCATTCTTACCTTCAGGGTTACCAACATAAGTCCACACATCACTTTAAAAATAAACCATTATAGGGGCAAAAGTCATGCTAATGCTTACAAATCCACTTATTTCCCAAAGGAATATCCAAAGGAAACTATGGTTGAATGTTGATCACTAAATCTCTGATAAAGGTTTAATTTTAAAAAGGAGTTCCAGGGCCTGGGAGATGGCTGAGAGTGTAAAGATGCATGCTGCCCTATGTGTAATAGCAAGAACCTGGAAGCAACCTAGATGCCCCTCAATTGAAGAATGGTTAATGAAGATGTGGCACATCTACACAATGGAATACTACTCTGCAGAAAAAAATAATGGTATCTTGAAATTCGCAGGCAAGTGGATAGCACTTGAAGAAACCATCCTGATTGAGGTAACCCAGTCACAAAAAGAGGAACACAGTGTGTATTCACTCATATATGGATTTTAGACCTAGATCAAAGAATCACCAGCCTATAATTCACCCCACCAGAGGAACTAGGATACAAGGTGTATTCTAAGAGATTCATATGAAGTCCCTCACAGAACTGGGAAGGGACAAGTCCCCCAGAGCTCAGGGGAAGTGGGGGGGAGGCAGCGAATGGAGAGAGAAGTAGGAGAAAACGAGGGGTAGGAAAGGAAAACATGTGTGACCAGGAAGATTGAACCTGGTTAGGAGTAGAAGACAGGAAAGAGAGAGAGAGAGACAGAGACAGAGAGAAAGTGAGAGAGAACATAAAAGAGGGAGCCAATATTGATTTGAAGATAAAATTGAACACAAAGAAAGTTCTAGAGAACTATAAGACTGCTCCCAACTAACAATTTGAGCTTCCGTGGAAAGGCTATCATAAATGCCCTTCCTGGAGAGTGAGATCAACAACTAACTTATCCATGGCGCTCTCAACTAATGCCTGTTGGAAACAGGAGCAAACACCCACAGCTAAACACTGAGTCAAATTGGAATCCAGATGCAGAGAGTGAGAACAAAACCAGGCTACAGAAACCCACAGAGACAGCTGACCTGACCAAGAAGGAGCCAATGGGCCCCCAGACTGATAGCTGGGAAACCAGCATTGGACTGACTCAGACTCCGTGAACATGGGTCGCCATTAGAAGGCCTGGGCAGTCTAAGGGACCTCTGACAGTGGAACCAGAATGTATCCCTGGTGCACAAAAGGACTTTGCGAACACATCCCCCATGGAGGGATAACTGCCTTAATCTAGAGACAGGAGAGAAGCCCTAGTCCCTACTTCACATGACCTGTCAGATCTACATGACCCCAACTGGATGGCATTCCCCCACATATGGAATTGGGGTGGGGGGATGGGAGGGGAGGGTGGTTACAGTGCATGTGAGAGGGCAGAGAGGGTAAAAGGGAGGGAAGGAGGGAGGAAAGGAGGGAGGGAGGGAGGGGGAGGGAGGGAGGGAGAGGGAACTGGGATCAACATGTAAAATAATAAATTAAATTTTAAAAAAAATGCTTTGACTCCAAAATTTATGTTCAAGGACAAGTTACTGGGGAAAAGGATTTCTATTTTTGTTTCCACAGAAAATGAAAAGATGTGAATTCCTTCCAGACTAATGTGGTTTGATCAAGCCAGACCGCCTGAAACAGAGTACCAGGTGATCCTACATTCAAATCAGCTGGACAAAGCGGCCTTACAGACTACAGCCTCTTGACAGCACCCCTTACCAGCAGGAAGTAGTTTGGAAAGAAGGACGCCCAAATTCCCAAATATTGTCTATAAATGTTTGTTTTCATTTAAATGGACTTGGTTATGTAAAATAAAAAAAAAAGTTGATAGAAAAAAAAAAAAAGATGCATGCTGCCAGGCCAGACAACCTTGATTTACTCCCTGGGGCCCACGTGGTTAAAGGGCAAGGATTGACTCCTTCAAGTTGTCAGAGACCTCTGCATGTACATCATAACACACATGCACACATACACTCACATACACCACACATCACAAGCACACTCACCACACACCATACACATACACCACACATCACACACACACCACACCATACACATACACAACACATACACACCATACCACACATACACAACCCCACATGTCACACACACACACCACACAACACTCACACGATACACATACAGACACACAACACTCACATACCACACACACATGCCACTCACACACACACAGAGAGGGGCAAAGAGATAATAACCAAAAGTTACAATTTTTAAAAAAGAAACTCTCTTTAACAGATGAAAACTAATTTACTTCTCATGCTGAGGTCAAGGTCTGGCATTCTTTTCTGAGGCCTTCACCTGATTTAAACCAAGTTGATGATGTAAAATAGCTTATAATTTTGGTGAAAACTTAAACTGTAATTACTATGATGCCTTTAGTCTTAATTATATAAAATTACTAGCTGGTACTGAAGATTGCCTGACTGACAGGATACTGAGTGAAATACAGTACACACACACACACACACACACACACACACACACACACACACACACGGATGGGAGGGGAGCTAGATTTACTAAACTTTCTATATAATCCTTCTGGCCATTATTTGATCCAGTTCCTTCAGGAAAGACTGAAGTGAGTCAGTTTTTGTCTCCTTTGGAGATAAAGTTTTGCTTTTTGTTCTGTTTTGTTTTGTTTTGTTTTTCCAATTTGTAGCCCAAACAGGGCCTCGAACATGGTAGCAATCTTTCTGCTTCATTATCCTGAACTTTGGGATAACAGTCATGGACTGTCTTGCCTGGCACTTCACAGTTTCTCTTAAACACTTTTCTTTATAAGTGTTCCCAATTCCAGAGTTGAACACAAGAAAGGAAATAGTGTTGACTAAAATGTCTAAACAAAGAATGATTCATGTTTCATTTATTATACTATATCAAAAATGGACTTTAGGGTAAACATACAGGAATTATACATGAGGTTCAAAGTAAACTTGTTGTGTAAAATGAAATTAGTATATACCAATTATCTTATTCTCAGTTTAACTGTGACTAGAAATAATGCTGTTTAATTCATATCTATTCACGATTCATCCTTAGTCTTGTTTCCAACTACTCGGTTTGGGGAAAAGTATATGATCTATGCCTCAGCTTGTCTTCTTGACTAACTGTTAAAGAAGCCATGGGTTGGGAATGTAGCTGAATGGTAGAGTATATCTCTGGCACTCAGCTTCTTAAATGGTGGGTAATGTCACCATGTTAGACTGTAGTGAGATAGTCCTTCTGTGGCACTGACCACGCCCATTGGGGGGTGGAGCGATGGGCGGAAGTGACCTGTGGAAGGAAGTCGGAGGGAGAGCCAGAAAAAGCTCTGGCTGGCATGGACAGGAGAAGATCCGGTTCAATTTCCTGGTGTTCATCTGTCTAGGTTGTAAGTTATTTCTCCCTGAATAAACATCTATTCGGCCTATTTGTTTATCCTGATCCTTATTTAACCGCGATATTAGACTGTGTAACTGGATTACTGGATATAAAATGTTTATCAACAGTAAATGAATTCTAAAAACACAAGAATCAAAACTTAGCACAAAATCTAATACCTAATGAATAGAAGATCTTTCTGTCAGCATTCATCTTATGCTACAGCGTAGAACTGAGCTGCAGCTTTTTTCTGAACATGCACATGCACTTAGTACTCATGTCCTCACACAAAATACCTTTGCCCAGACTTGAGACTACTGCACATTAAAAACTTCAGTGTTTTAGTGTACAAGAGTCTCCATTCTTATAGGAACATAATGGTTTAATCACAGAAAAAAAGATTATTTTCATACTGTTGTTCTACAGCATTAAGTATCAAATTAGTGTGTCATTGGAATGGATCACACTAGAGGGTTTGGTTTTTAAGATTGCTTTTTGAGCTGATAACTGGGATTTCAAAACCAAACTTAACTAAATTTGGGCTTGGGGCTAAGCCAAAATTTCAAAACATTTCTGAAATGGCCTTGGGCATATTTCTGCTATTGTGTATAACACCTTTAGGTAAAGCTGCATATTCAGCATTAATTTATAAAATCAAACTTTTGATCAGACCTGAAAACCTGGGAGGTGCTCTGCATCCTGAAGCATCAAATATTTAAACAATATTAAATTCCTTACATGAAAATAAACAAGCATATCTTCTTATATGCAAACTTGTTCTAATCTTTAATACATGGTAACATTATACATATATACATATTATATATCAAAAACTGTTTTAAGATAAGTTTATGTTTTATTATCAGTAAATAGTTGGCCTTTTAAGACAGAAAACAACTCTACTGAGTACACTGAAGGGTGGAGTGGACTGGGGTGTAATGAGTACTGCCCTTAGCCTAAATGCTTGATTTATATGCCTGGGGCTACATTAAAATTTCTCAGGAATAAAGTTAACTGGAAAAGTTTTAAAAGCCATGGTCTATATCACCAGTATTCTGAAAAATTGAACAATGTCATACACTGCCACCTAAGTTCTTATCTTTATATCCGTGAATTAGTATAACTCTCAACCCTCATCAGATAAACAACTTCTTTACAGTAGATAGCAATTAATACAGAGATCCACAACAAATCAATGTGCAAAGAATAAGAGACTTTGGAATACTCATCTCTAAATGAGACATCTATATCATACTCCCTTCCACAATGCCTCGGGATCACTAAAGAAGAAGAAGCTGAAAGATAGTAAGAACCAGAGGCAGTGGACATCTACAGCAAAATAGTCATTTGCTGAACACAACAGGTCCATGGTATACATGAAACCAGAGGCTATGACTTTTTGCACAAGATCAAACCAAACACATACCAGCATGGTTAGAAAAAGAATTCGTGAAGTCGTACCCCTCAGTAGGAATCTATTCACAATTGCTGGAGGATAGAGAGTCACTTTTCTTCAGGGATATGACATCTGAGAGGCTACCCATGCACACACAAGCAATGGATTCCACGGCTTAAAATGAAGTTAGAGGAAAGTAGTAGTGGAAGACAGGGGAGGAATTGGAGAGAAGAGAATGGGGTATAGATTTGATCAAAACGTACTATATTTGTGTGTGAAACTTTCAAACAATTAAAAATTAGCATTAATCTCAGTGGAACACAGTACTCACATTCGCTACTCCAAAAGTTTATAATACCAAACTTTATGAACCTTTCCTTATCAACAAAGACTCTGCTTGCTTTCCTATCAGGCTGCTTCTAAAACCTCGCGAAGTCTGCTTAGTATGTTTAATTTGTATTCACTCTGTAAAACACATATATGCAGATAGACAAATACAATGCACATATATACATATATGCATACATAGAAGGGTAGAATGATTTGCCCTGTGCTATGGGATATGGAAATATTAGTAATTGAGTTTCAAATAAAAGAACCTGTGCTTGCCTCAGCCAGACTGCTAAAGTAGGCAGATCATCTGGCAAACTCAAACTGATTCTATTAAACTGCTGAACCTCATAACTGTTGTTCAATAAATTATATACTGTGAAAAGACTGACAAAATGAACTCTTAGTGTAGCATATGTTCATCAACTCAAGATAACTTGTTTGTGTGTGAACATACACATAAATATCCATCCACAGCATAGGAAAATTGTGTTACCATATTTGGGATATGTTCAGCAGGAATTCACATTTTTAAAAGTAATTTAAGGAGAGTGAAACCTACCACAGATGTACCTGAAATAGCTGGAAAATACTCATCAAGAAAAGATGTTTAATTTTGTAGAGAGTAAATATTACCTAAGGAGAAATATTCAGGAGAAAAAGACAATGCAAAAAACATGCAAAAATATTATATAGACTAACAATGAAAAACATGTAGAAAATTTTTGATAGCATAAAATCCCTTTGCAGAAAGCAAAGATTTAAAAATTAGACTGTAACAGGCAGTGTAACAGCTTCTTTTCTGGAGTTCCAAACCTATATAACTGCCTTACTATCATTTTCCTTGCCTAAAGTATAATTTCTTTAGGACACAAACTTTGTATCAAATGTCACATTCAACTAACCACAAATGATTATTCATTCCTTTTTTTTTTTTTAACCTTTTCTTCAAGCACCGAAGGGATTGAATTTGGGGCTTCAAAAAAAACTCCTCTGGAATGTATCCATTCCTCTTTTAATGTTTGAAAACTGTTTATTTTTGAGACAATCTCACTATGTAGCCCTGGCTGTACTGGAATTCAGCTATGTAAACTGACTGGACTGCCTTCAAACTTACTTCAACTCTCCCTCTGCCCCTGTCCCTAGGATTGCCACTGGAACCACTTTAAAGCCCATGGTGGAAGGTGAGAGTACAGAGCAAGAGTCAGAAAAGAGGGCAGGAACTGAAGGAAAAAGGGGGAGGGTAGAAAAGGAGGGAGGCAGGGAGGGAGGGAGGGGAGGAGGGAGGGAGAGAGACTGAAACTATTCACTTGAGAGACTAACTTATAATGGAAAATGAATAACAGGCCTCTCTTCTGTGCAAATATTAGCATTTCCAACCAAACAAAACAAAGAAATGACGTTCTGTGAACCATATCTAGAATGTCTAAAGACATAGGTAAAATTATAATTTATATAAAGAAAGAGGAAAGGCGTTTTCTTCAGCTAACAATTTTAACCAATTTATTGGGGTACTGATGAAAATTTTCCTTCTTTCAACAAAATTCAAAGTAGTTACTATTATTCATGTTTTAACAAAAAATGCTAGCATTCCCCAGGATGCAAGTCTCAGTTCTTTTATTTTTCACAAGGAATGAGCATTACAAGGGCTAAACCAGTTCTCTAAACTCCTTTCTTTCCCGAGGTCAATTGAGGGCTCCTTAGCTGAGTAGGTACTGATGATAGGAAAGACTGCTAAGAATTTATCATTTAACTACCTTAAAAAAGTTACCACCTGGAGTTTCAGAGTCCTAAGGCAGGTATTTTTCTCTATAATAGAAGTAGTTTAGTTCAAAAATTTGCAACAGTTCTTTTTCTAGCAATTGAACCTTTTGAAGGCATTGCACTGGGTTTTAAATTAGTTTTGTCCTGTAATTTTCTTCATTAGTAATGTCATTCAACTATGCCCAATACTTGAGCTTTAGGAACTACATATTTGAAATGTTTAAAATATCTATCTTGAAATTTATTTAAATCCAGTAAATTGCAAGCCTTATGAAATAACTACCACATGGTAGTGGCAATATCATTGACAAGCATGGGCAATACACAGCCTGCTTCCTGGAAAAAGAACAGAAGGGAAGAAATAAAAATCATTAGATTTAGTTTTAACTTTCTTAAAATACAAACTATGCTCTCTTTCCAAAAGTTAAAAAAAAAAAGACTTTGCATACTATTTTATTGAATACTTGGGAAATACATGTTCAACTAAAACCAGGTGAATGTGTAAATATAGTTCAGTCCTTCACTTCCTGTGTATTTGACTTCAAGAATCTGATGTCTCTCCCACAAAAGAATGGGTACACTTTCACTGGTCACCCTGATTTCTATGTCATATCCCTAGAGTCTAGAGAAAGAAGGAGCATAGAGTAGTACTCCAGTGTGGGAGAGTGCATGTTTCCTTCTAGGGAGAGTTTACTAAAAAAAAAAAAAAAAAAAAAATATTGTAATCTTTCTGAGCAGCTCCCAAGCAGTTCATATGTGCATGGGTTGGATGACCTTCTTTGATCACATCTAGATGGATGACTGTAACATTTTGCTTTCAACTTAATGGTCGTAAAAATAGAAGGGAGTAAAAGCTGATTTTTATCCAGTAGACACAAAACTTCCTGTGACATGGTCAAGGGTCTTAATAACAAATGAGTACAAAATTCAAATTGATTTCAATCGGTGATTCTTCTACCTATGTAACATTGTTTTACTGCCAAGATCAGTACAATTACAAAAAAAATCTCATATTTGAAATACTATGCTAACAGGAGTAACCATGGTTCAAAGAGAAAAACCTATCCACCGGAATGACTAGATTCAGATGCTTAATAGCTCCCAGGGAAAATGCAATAATTTTTTCTGAGTTGAATCATTGTATTGAGGTGAGCTAGAATATGTTGAGGGGAAATTATCTGCTTATCTAATTATTTGGTGGAAACTTAAGGAAAATACTAATTATTTCAGCATTTAGCACTCTTTGTCACATAATTAGCCAAAGGCCAACATACTGAGTAGCCCCTACAATGGAATTTCTAGCTCAGGATATAACCTTTATCCAATTCAGCAGTGATATAAATAATGAACCAAGCTGTTGTGGGAAACATTAACTTAACCTCAAACCAAATACCTGGGAATCCTATATGCTTACAAAAGCAATGGAAAGAGCCAGGGACGGTGGGACAGATGAGACTAAGTAGGCTTTTATAAGTACTTCTTAATGGATACAGCTCAAGTTTTTGAAAAGTATAATTATTTATCCAAAATGTCCCAGCCAGGTTGATCTCAAGGTGAGGGGAATCTAGGTCAGCCTGAATAGGATTTGTCAGATAATAAAAGAATGTCTTAGTGCTTTCCCCTGCAATTCCAAAACAACAGACAGAAATAGTTGGGTAGAAACACCACAAATATTCCAGCTTGTCATCACAGTACATTTGACTTTAATCACAACTGATCTTAATCATGCCTTTGCTGCATGTTCAAGTACAGAAAAAAACTGAAATAGTACATTGTACTTAAGGTCTAATTCCCACACCCTTCCAAGGAAATGGCAAATAAAAAGGGGGTAAAAGTTCAACTGAAATAATAAATTATCACTGTTTTTAGAATAATTATTCATGGAGATATGACTGGAAAGTAGACCAGAAAATATATTTAAACATCTGTTTAAGACCATGACTCCTGTGAGAGTTTATCAATACACCAACAGAGATGTCCTAAAAGTATCCTAGCCTATGAACACATCATGTATTCCCCTTATTTACAGACCACAAAATTTATTCGTCTAACATCCCCATAGTTTCTCATTCTGAGTCACACAAGGGTCTGAGAGACATTTATCCCAGGTTCTTTCTTGTCTTTGAGAATTAAGGTACATAATGAACATGTGAATTAGAGCATGAGGTGAAAAAAACTCCACAGAAATCATAGACTGAGAATTGGGAGAAACTGGCCTAGCTACATCTATTCAAAATGTCTACTCTTTTACAAGGTTCTTTATTCAGGCTGTCAGTGATTTTTATGGTTTTATAGATAGTGACATGCTATCAAGTGAGTTCCATGTAGAAGTAGAGAGCCAAGGCTATATAAACCCTCAAATCTAGACTGTAACAATTCTGTTTATATGGAATCCCAAATCCCAAATCTCTTTATCGTCTTTGAATTTCGTTCACAACATTCCACATTAACACACAAATCTAAAGGTTACAGAAACATCTGTTTAGTGATTCCCCCAACCTGCAGCCTTCCAGAGACTCTGTTAGCATTAGAAACAACACCGACCAAGTATAAACAATTCTACTGGAAGAAACAGTACATTCATTGCACTTTCTTAGGACTAAAATAATCCATCTCCAAAAAATAACTTAAAGTGTAAAACACATGTATGCACAAGTATGTATTTATTTGTTTTTATTTTCAGGGCTTGGAATTAATTCTAGGCCCTTGTACATACTAGGTAAGCACTGCCAGCAAACTATTATTTTCTAAAGAGCCAGTTTTTTTTTAATTGATTTGGCACGTGAAGGTGGTGGAAATTGTCCAGCTATTCATACTTTATGTAAGAGCTGTGACTCTCCTGTTTATTCTCTTACAAAAACTATTTAAATCTGGCCAGTAAAAAATAAACGAACGCTCCTCATGGTCAATGTAGTATACTTTATAGGAAACTTAAGTTAGTAAGGATAATTATTTATTGTTGTTGTCATTCCTTAAGAAAGGATCTCATTGTATATCCCTAGCTGACATGTCACTCACTATCTAGCTTAGGATAGCCTTTCCTTTTACCACACTAGTGAAAAACCAGACAACATAGGTTTCTTCTTGTAGATTCTATTCCTTACTCCTTCCAAGCAGGCTATTGCTTTCAGCATGCCACTGAAACTATGTCCAAGATCACTAATAATTTCCTGCCTTTAAACTCAATGCCATTTTATCAATTTTCACAATTCTTGTGTGGCACTACCGAACAATGCTTAAGATCCCTGAACACTGCCTCTCTATCCTAGCTTCCATTCTGGACCACTCTCATCTTTCTTAATAAATCTCCCTCCTTTTTCAATTCTTTTCATCACCTCCTAAGTGTAAATTTTCAACAAGGTTGTATCCACATCTCATTTTGTAATTCCTTCCTCTTAGTTCCTTCTTTCCTATAGTTTCAAATAACACCAGGTGAATGACTCCTACACTTTTAACTTTCTAGCCACCACCGTTGCCCAACTTTAATCAGACATTTCTGAATACCAACCACAAACTTCCAACCACAAATTGGTAGCCTATTGCATTTGAACTGCAACATGCCATCATTGATGCACCAGGAAATATTTAGAATCCTACTCTATTCTAATTATATTCTGGGTAGTAAGAAGTGGAGAAAGTAAATAATTATTCATGCATCTCTTGCATTTTATAATGCAAGTAGGGCCCTACAAACTACTTCTAACACTCAACAGGACATCAATAGAAAAAAGCTAAGAAATAAAAACACTGACCTAGCCTCCAAATCTGTTCTGTTACATACAGAAATCTTCCTTCCACTGTTTGAAACAGCAGTTAATATGACAGAAGGAATTCCTACAGCTTGAAGTAAATTTTAGAAAAATGCATTTAAACTTATCATATATAATATGTCACCTGTCTTTTTATCGTATTTCCACATGAAATGACTTATGCATAAAAGCCATTCAGGGTGAACCATATATTGTAATCTAAGGCACTTTCAATGATCATTAGTTCAAGGTCACCCTCAGTCTCAGTTACCTAGGAAGGCTAGCTTGGGGGATGCAGAACACACTGTCATAATACAGAAACAATAAAAAAGCCTAACATTCTAACTTCATATATTTCAAATGGTAGTCCTGTGGAAGGAGAGATGGCTCAATGGCTAAGAATGCTATTGGCTCTTACAGAGGACCCATTTTGGTTTCTAGTACCCAACAACTCACAAACATTTGTAAGCCCAGTTCCAGAGAATCCAGTGTCCTCTTCTGGTCTCTGTGGGCACTGCAAGCATGTGCTACACAGACATACATGTAGACAAAACACACACACAGACATAAAATAAAAATAAATAATAAACAAAAAAGGTGATCCTTTTCTCCAGTGTAAGTCAGTTCCAGTTTCTTCACATATTAAGACATCATCTAAGAACCTTTGCTTCTCATTGTTTGACCAATCCATGCTAGATGAACACAGAAGGCCAATATTGCTTATTTCTCATGAATCTCCTCAAATGTGCTTTTACATGATACAGTATCTCATTTTTCCAACAGTTGCTCTTTAGATGTTTTCTCTATACTGTAAGTAGTATGATTATGAACAATTTGCTTAAATTAATCTCAAAGCAATACTCTTAAAACATCATGCCCAACTATGGGGAACATCTATTTCTGTAAAAGAATGATTTTCAAAATTTATTACCTATTGATTCATACTAAAATCTACTTCAACACCTAGGCATAAATTATTTAGGCAAGCTTGTATTACTTTTGGTTTTCACAAAATGTAGAAACACTGACTTTAAAGGAGATGCATGCTACGTGGCCGGCAGGGCAGGCTTTTCACCTGGAGTTACTGGTATTTGGGTTATGCTAGAATCCCTTGAGGTGTGAAGTTTGGTGTTCACATTTTTTGGTAGCACCGGATTAAATTCTCAATGTGATATACACCTTCTCTTAAACTCCCCATATAATATAAACATGTAACAGTATAATATACAACAGTAAACATAAACTACCCTTATAATATATGCATATATAAACAGAAACAGTATTTACAAAAATACTAAATAAATTCATTCTTCAATTTCAACTTCAAAATTAATTCAAATTCCTTATCTGCCTAGACAATAACTAGATAATTTATCACAGTTTCTTTTTTATGTTTATTTTATTTGCATTGGTGTTTTTTGGGCATGTATATCTGTGTGTGGGTATCAGACTTGTAGTTACAGACAGTTGTTAGCTGTTAGTTATTAGTGGATGTTGGGAATTGAACCCGGGCCCTCTGGAAAAGCAGTCAATGCTCTTAATCACTGAGCCATCTCTCCAGCCCCACAGTTTCTTCATTATTCTTTTCACACTTTTTTTCAAAATCCTTTTAAAAATAATGACCCATAAATGCAACAGTGTTTGGCTGTATTCTGGGTTTTACCACCAACTTTAAGACTTAGCAAGTATTTCTCTTATCATTTGGTGAACTCACATCAGCAGCAACTTTCCTCCCCCAGCCACCAAAAACTTTGTTCCCTCAAAAGTACTCAGCAATTTTCATTTTACTCTTTATTCTTCATTTTAAGTAGAAGCTCACTAGAAAAGCTGCATTTCTACTGTTTGTTTTTAGAACCTCAGGTAATTTAGTAAACACATATAGGCCAGTTATATGTAAGTCTCTGAAATAATGAAGTCAGATCCAGTAACTTTCAGTAATGAATTCAATTCTTAGAACAATTACAGATACTTTCTTCTATGGTACCCTTCATTTTACATTAACCATATTCAGGTTGTGAAGATAACGGTGAATGAAAAATGTGGTAGCATACTCATGTCAAAAAGAAATAACATACCTCGCCCTCCAAATCCATTCTAAAATCAATTTATCTTGTTTGGATAGCTTATACAAGGTGATTATTGACCTAAAGTACATATTTTATAATCCAACTAATCAAGATCAGTCTCGAGAGATCATTACTATGTTTTTCTGCTGTGAAGAATTCTAAGTTCTCTACTTGACATAACAGACCCTTAAAATTAATTATCCCTGATACTGCTGTATGCAAATTAGTTATGAAATGTCTTCATGAGTCTTCCAAGATCAGCAGAAAGGAAAGATTATAGTGACTTATAAGTTCAGAAACACTTAGTAATATTAAATATTAAATATCAAATCTGCAAGTAGATTAGCATAGAGGTTAAAGACACTGTTTCCAAATCAGACAAATCTAGAAGGTAGTTTTCTTCTTCTGTGGCCTTGTTAAATTTTTTAGCCTGCTTTTGCTTCTTAAAGTTGCTGGCCAGGCATCACAGTGCTTGTAAAAGACAGAAGCAGATGGACCTCTGTGAATTCAAGGCCAGCTTTGTCTTACAGTGAATCCAAAGATAATTAGGGTTAGACAGGGACCTCAAACAAATATGTGGTTACTAGGTAGCGCAGTGGTACACGCCTTTATTCCCAGCATTCAGGAGCCAGAGGTTGTCTGTGAGTTTGAGGTCAGCCTGGTCTACAGAGCGAGTTTCAGTACAGGCTCCAAAGCTACACAGAGAAACTGTGTCTTGGAAACCCCCCCCCCAAAAAATGTAGATACTAGTCACTGGCGTGGTGGAACAGGACTGTCATCTCCATAATAAGGGTGCTAACGACAGAAAATGGCATATTATAGGCCCGTACTAGGCCACATTGTGAGATCAAATCTCAAAAAAAAAAAGAGATTTTAATACTGATTTTACTTAGTTATTACAGAACTGAATGACAAATTACATGTAAAGTTGTGGCTGCAATATCTAGTATATTTAAGTACTCCATGAAAGACAAGACAGTTCTTAAAATTATTTTCTGTACTTCTTTTTACACTGCCTGGTATCAAACCCAATACTTCACCCATCTAGGACAGCATTCTACTACTGAGCTATACTATGAGTCTTTTTCATAGTACCATCAACTAAAGAGGACTAATTAATTATTGCACTAAAAATTAAAGCAAGGAAGTTAATCACTATTTAAACAATATCTACCCAAGTCTTCCATCTAAATCAACTTTCAAACAGAGAGGACAGTTTCCAAAACCTTGTAACTTGATTAAATACACACTGTTACAATTTTAACAATGAGAAATATGCCACACTAGTGATGAAACAACTTCTGAGAGATGATGGTGAAATAAACAGACCAACTTGTCTCATGTAGCTGTTACCTGAGATGAATATAGTCTGGTGCTTAAAAAGTGAAGTTTAATTAGTCTTGACTCATTGTTGGAAATCTCCCAAGCATAAATGTTTGGCTCTAACCCAACCCTGTGATAGATTCTTATTTACAGAAGAGCTAAACCAAAGATGAGAGTCTGAAGCCAGAGTTTATAAATCATAAAAATTCTGCTTTCCAATTTAATCATAGAGTCATAAAAACCTACCTTTCTTTTTTTTACCATGCTAGTGTACAGCCACAAAATACATGTTTTGGTGGTTGTTCCTGTATTTGGGAGTTGCATTGGTATGTTTGGTTTTTTTTTATTTTCCTTTTATCTTTTTTTTTCTTTTCTTTTTTTGACACAGGGTCTGACTATGGAACTTTAGTCTGGCCTCAAACTTTCTATACTTGTACCTCAGACTTCCAGAGTGCTATGATTATCAGTTTGTACAGCCATGCTAAGCAAAAAAAAAAAAGTAGTTTTAAATTCCCCATGACAGCGCCCCTTATCAGCAGGAAGTAGTTTGGAAAGAACGACGCCCAAATTCCCAAATACTGTCTATAAATATTTTCATTTAAATGGACTTGGTTATATAAAATAAATAAATAAATAAATGACGTACCAAAGGAAAAAAAAATAATAAGAACCAGAGTCATAGAAGATCAATGTGCAACACAAGCCCCAACAAAATGGTTAAAGACTACTTGAAATGCAACCCTTTGTGTGTATACATGCACGCGCATTAAGTTATAAAAGAAAATGCAATTGCTGGCCTCCCTCTTAGTTGCCTGTCTCCTTCGCATCTCATTCTCAAGTATGAGTCATAGGTGAGGATATGCTTATCTAGTAAGAGGATCTCCCAAGTATTTTTTATTGTATATGCACATGTGCATGTATATGATCTGTATGTATGAATGCAAGCACCTCACAGTGAGTGTTTGGAGGTCAACTTCCAGGAGTTGGTTTTCTCCTTCCACTTCTATGGGAATTCTAGGACTCAAACTCAGGTCATCAGCATAGACAGCATTACCACTTTTACCCACTGAGATAACCCATACTCCCTACTTTAAATGGTTTGTTTATTTTTCAAGGCAGGGTTTATCCATGTTAACCTGGAATTAGCTTTGTAGACCAGGCTGGCCCCAAAGGTAATTTTATTTGTAATCACAAGTTAAAATTTCTATGTAATATCTACAAATGGAGGATATGTAAACAACAATGCTGAGGGTTCTGAAGGCAACTAGCCTGAATGGACTGTAATCCCAGCTCTGCCATTTCTAGCTCTTTTGGCCTTGATCAATATATAGCTGATATCTCTCTTGAATCTCAGAGAGTCTCTACAAACACATAAGCAGGTCTAATCATAGGACTTCACAGTTACTTTAAGAGTTAACTTAAATGTGAAAATGTATGGAAAGCACTGGGCACAGTGCCTGGTATGTGCAATGCATAAAAAACATATGCCAGTTTTTACTATTACTGCAGCCAAACTTGAACAGCCACGCTAACAAAGAGGTAGTACAAGGATAACAAAAATCCAACAGAGCTGAACACTTCAAATATACAGAGTCTGAATTTACTGTGGAAGTTTTAAACTTTTATTTGAATCCCCATTGTGTTCTGCAAGTCTACAACCCTGTAAACAACCATATATACAAAAAGTAAAGCATTGGGCTAGAAAACAATTCCTTTCTTTAAAACTCTTCTGGGCTGGCCAAGTGTTAAATGTCACCTTTGTATCCCATACTAATAAAACCAGTCATCATAAAAGAGCTGCCCTATTTATCTGAAAGTATGCTTGTCTCATCATGGTCTAGACTGTAGGAAGTAGTAAGTTGTAATTTCAAAAGGTCTCTAGGTAGGTAGCAAGATAGAATTGAAGGCCAGCAGATTGTCAAATAGTCACTCACAGATCCCTTGTAATCTATTTCATTTTACCAATAAAACACAATGTGACATTAACCCTTGATAATTCCAATAAAGCAAAACATATTCTATAAAGGTACAAAGTTGTCAGCAGCTGTGGTTGCTTGCAAAAGCCAATCAACATTCTAACATGGATAGAAAAGGAATTCACGTGGCCCTCCTCCTACCTGAGAAGCTAAGGACAATTTGGTGGCTGCTGGCAGAGGGTCAATTTCCTTTAAAGGTAAGATCCCCAGCAGGTTTACCATGCTCCAGTAGATGGCCCACTCCCACTCATTTAGGAGCAATGCAAAGCATACTTGACAGACAGGTTATGATAAAAGAAAAAGAGGACAAGAAGTTGGGCAGGGTTAGGGTGAGATCTAGAAGGAGTTAAGGGAAGGAGTGGGAGAAAACAAATATGACCAAAATACAAAGTATGCATATATGAACTTCCTGAAGAATATGTATGTATGTATGTATGTATGTATATAATCTACATGGTTTATTGTATAATGTGTATTTTAGGGAAAAACACATAGTCACAAAGAATTAAAACATTTAGCCTGACCATGTCTAAAAGAAGAGTTGACCTTAAGATTATTATTCTTCCTCAACAGAATAACAAATCTTTATGCTAAAGATAAATTCACAATACCCTTTTCACCTCAAGGTTATGGCTTTTATTTAATTTTCATAATACATTCTGGAATAGAATAACTGTTAGACTTTCAAACATTTTCAACTTCACAAGAGCCACCACCTTTGAGCTATGTTTCCTGTCTATGATCATACAACCCTGAATGAATCCAATCTTATCTGATCTAGAAAGCTAACCAGGATGAGGCCTGCTTAGTGCTTGGATGGGAAATATGTTTACTAACCCTTTTTAAGTTAGGCCAAATTATCCCAACGGCTTTGCTACTGTTACAGGGAAATCAGCTTTCAAATTGAAGGCACTAATCTTCATTCAGTCATTGCATTTAACACTTGAAAATCAACATTCTTCACTACTTGGGGTGTTCAAAAAGTATGCCTATTCATTTGATGGTTTCTGGTTTTGACCGTCTAATTAGTTTGTGAAAAACTTGAAATAAATACTACTCCAACAAAGCTTGATGGCTATGGCAATGCAACAAAGCATATTTAAAGTCAATATTCAATTTTCATATACAAAAATAAAATAGCCAAAAATTCTGCCACCCAAGATAAAATTACTCATGTATGGATTTTAGACATAGAGCAAAGAATCACCAGCCTATAATTCATACCACAAGAGAAACGAGGTTACAAGAAGGAATCTAAGAGATTCATACAAGGTCCCTCACAGAAGGGGAAAGGAAAAAGACTTCCTGAGCAGATGGGGGGGCAGTGAGTGGAGAGGGAACTAGGAGAAAGACAAGGGGAGGAGAGTAAAGCACGTGGGACTAGGAAGATTGAGTCAGGGGAGGAATAGATAGATAGATAGATAGATAGATAGATAGATAGATAGATAGATAGAGCACAAAATAGGGAGCCATTATAGGTTTGAAGAGAAAATGACTCTAGAGAAATGTCCAGAGACCTACAAGACTGATCACAACTAACAATCTGAGCAACAGTAGAAAGGCTACCATAAATGCCCTTCCCTGATAATGAGATTGATGACTAGCTTATCCACCATCATAGAGCACTGATCTAGTAGCTGGTGGAAAAAGAAGCAGACACCCACAGCTAAACACTGAGCCGAACTGGAATCCAGATGCAGAGAGTGAGAACAAAACCAGGCTACAGAAACCCACAGAGACAGCTGACCTGACCAAGAAGGAGCCAATGGGCCCCCAGACTGATAGCTGGGAAACCAGCATTGGACTGACTCAGACTCCCTAAACATGGGTCGCCATTACTTCTAATGGCAGTCTAGGGGACCTCTGACAGTGGAACCAGGATGTATTCCTGGTGCACAAAAGGACTTTGGGAGCACATTCCCCCATGGAGGGATACTCCCTTAACCTAGAGGCAGGAGGGAGGGCTTAGACCCTATTCCAAATGACTTGACAGGTTTTGTTGACCCCTCCTGGAAGGCATCACCCTCCCTGTGGAGTGGGGAGGATGGGATGGGAAGGTGTGGAGGGGTAAGGAAGGGAGAGAGGGAGAGAGGGAGGGAAGGAGAGGGAACTGGAACTGATATGCAAAATAAGAATAAATCAATAAATTAATAAGAAAATATTACTTAAGAACCACATGGCAAAGAACAGTGGCTTGCTGCTCTACATACCTATTCTAAATGAAGAAAATAATAAGAGTAGTGAGTCATGATTTGGTGATCAAGACTGTTCAGTTTTTCTACTAGTTTTTATTACTTGTTAGTAAGTGCCACCACAGAATCCACTTCCGTTTAGTAGTTATAAGACAAACAGAGAGAGAGTAATCATTGGTATCGCTACCCCCTAAATGAAATCCTCAGAAACCACTTATATACAACAACCTTCAACTTTCTGCACCAACACACACAGGATGCAGAGGAAAGAAAATGGTATTCAAATAAGGATCTTGGAGATTTAAGTGGAAATGTCTCCTAAGCCAACTAAACCTTTCTATCATCATTCTAGCAATTTCAACAAAAGGTCAATGTTGTTTTATCTTGTTACTGCAATTTATTAAGTTATGTAGATATAGGGTTCAATATACCATTTTCTTCTAAATATAAATTTACAAAGCATTGCAACATAAATTGGTATACTATGTGTGTGTTTTATGTAGTATACATATATACATATGCTACTACATGTCAACATATTAATAATGGGCACAAATAATTCTAAACAAATGAAGGAGTAGAAAGCCAGATGTGGCTGCACAAACCTACAGTAGTCCCAGCACTTCGGCAGTCAAGGTAGGAGGATCATGAGTTTGAGTCTTACCTGGGCTATGTGATGAGTTTCTGTCTCAAAAAAATTAACAGAGTTTAAGTGCAACTAGAAAGAGATAAGAAATAAATTATGAACATAAAGAATTTACTTTCTGTTAACAACTAGAAACTAAATTCTTGCCAGATGGTTCCACCAAGAGAAATGAAATTTAGGCCTGAATTGTCATAATTTCACCTAAAAAATATCAGGTTAGGCTTTCCAAAATGTGCCTATGTCTTCTCTACTTTCCTAGCTGTGAAAAAAGCACATACCCTACTTACTTATGTTCACTTATAGACACAGCATCCCTCCTCTACCCTAGCTCCTCATTTTAGTATCCCCACATATGGGCATGCCCAGGAGGTTCTTCTCAACTTGCAGGACTTACTCATTCTCCTAACATCTAATGTCATATTCAAATTTATGTTGTCATGCATACTAACTGCTTTGAAACACTGTCAGCATATATGTTTTATGGTTACACATAAGTTTACATTTAAGCAGCTTTCACTGCATTATAACTCTGTGACTTAGTAGCTGTGTAACACTGGAGAAGTTGCTTAATCTCATCATTTCTGTAATTCCTTTTCTGAAAGAAACATAATCATGAAATTATTATCAAATATGACATAGTGCCTAAAACAACTTAAGTATTTCTATCTGGGATCCTGTTTTGTTTTGTTTTGTTTTTTTGAAGATGGTTTCTCTGTGTAGCCCTGGTTGTACTGTAACTAGACCAGACTAGCCTCAAACTCACAGAGATCCATCCATCTGCCTTCCTGTGCCTCTCCTGTGCTGGGATTAAAGGTGTGCACCACCAGGCCTATCAGCTATCCTTATTGTTGTTACTATCAAGAATCCACCGCAGCCAGATTGTGATGGCACAAGTCTTTAATCCCAGCCCTTGAAAGACAGAGGAAGGGAGATCGCTGAGTTTGAGGTCAGCCTGATTTACAGAGTAAGTTCTAGGACAGCCAGGGCTACACAGAGAAACCCTGTCCCAAAAACAAACAAAAAAGAATCCACTGAAGTCTAACACATTTGATTTTACTTCTATTGAGAAGCAAGTGCTTCTCCTGAATTCTGGGGTAGAGATAAGTACACATTTTAAAAGTTGTTTTTTAAATTAGGCTGAGAAATACAGGAAGTCTTGGTCTATAGCATTGCTCATTAATGTTGTTCCAGATCACTAGCAGAACAAATAACCACATAATATTGCTGATTTTTATAATATTCAGGAAAAATATGCAAGCAGGTTCAGGGCTTGAGAGATGGGTCAATGGTTAACAGCACTTATTGCTCTTGCAGAGGACCTGGGTTCAGTTCCCAGCATCTATATGGTGGCTCTGAAACATCTGTAACTCCAATTCCAAGGGATCCAACACCCTCTTCTGGTCTCCATGAGCACCAGGCATACACATAGTATATACCTATGCAGGCAAAACACTCAATACATATTGTCAATCCAAAGCCAAGAAACTTAAACACTCATCGGACACATAATAACTTACAGAAATATATCTTTTCAAATTTTTTAGGTTCCGTCAGAACATTTGCCTCCAAATTTCTAAATCATCTGTTAAAAGGACAATTCTTTTGCTATCTTAAAAGAAAATTTTGGTACATCAAACTGAAATTTCCTTTCCCAGATAAATAGCCACCACCTCATTCATCTAAAGTAGTTCTCCTTAAATATCCTCTTTTCATACTATTTTAGGGTTATTTTTAAAAACACAATTGTACTGAAGCAATCATTTATTTTGGTACTATCAAGTTGAAAACTTTGACATTTTCATAAAAATGGAATTAGTGAAACAATGGACAAATCCTTAGTTATCCATGAAAAAAAGCTAAACACAAATACTATAAGTATCTGTCATTTAAATAATCTATCAAAAATCTTAATCCCTCCTAGGGCATTTAGAAATTTAAATCTTAACAAAGAAAGAGGGGGGTGTAACTCTATTACTTGATGAAGTTCTTAAAGCAGTTTCTCCTGGAGTTAACTTCTGGAAGAGAAATAGAAGAGAAAGAAAGCAAAGAACATACAGCAGTGTTGAAACTACATGCCCCCCCCCCACTCAAAAACAAAAAAAAAATACATCTTTGAGAGGTGCAATCTAATAAGGATTAACCAAAGGCATTATTATAGTAGATTAATATTCAATAACTCATGTTTTACTTTGAAATATCAGAATGTTATGTTTGGAGGCCAAAGTGGAGTCCCAAGGAAATAATAAACATTTCAATTTTTTTTTTCAAACAAAATATTCAGTAACTCTTAAGAGTACATTTTCTTATACTTAAAAAAAATACAGTCTAGGCACACCCACACATGTTGGCAAGAGACAAAGTCCAAGGTTCAAGGTGCTGGTGATTTCATGTAACCTTCAGTTCTACTCCAGATCCTCTTAAATGTAAATACAAACAACCCAACAACCCAGGATCTCCACCACTCTGAAGCTAGAGAAGGAGGGTTCTACATTCCAATTCCTGAGCCCACACATATGCTCTTGCCATTGCTGGCCTTTTTTTTTCCCTCCTGGGCTTGCAAGAACAGAGGCTCTTTTATTTAACATGAGTATGCATTCAGCTTTCACCTCAGTTTACCCAATCTTCGGAAGACATGCCAGAAACTCTTATTCTAAATTAACAATTGGCAAATGAAGCAAGGAAGAAAATCATATCCCATGAAGAGGCAGCCACTCAGGTGCCACATGCTCTTTCCCCAGTCTTAAAGTAGTGGGTTTGAAAAGGAAACTCTTGAAGGAAAAGAAAAAGTCAAAATAAGAATCAATGGGAGGGTTGCATGTCCCACACTACGTCAAATAAAAACACCTATACACACCAAAAAAGAAGGAAGAAGAAACAAAAAAACATTTGTATCATTGTTCCTGGCTTTCACCTATTTTCTTTTAATGTTCTATGTCCTGCCTACATGCTCCTATTTTCTTTTAATGTTCTATGCCCTGCCTACATGCTCTCAAAATAATTCCATTTCAGTGGTTTCACAATAATCTCAGTACCTCAGGAGTCTTCCACTCCCTTCCCATCAGTACCCCCATCCTTTACAGAAATGCAGTGCTTCCCCTGAACTCGGTACTTAGAGCATATTTGTTAACTGCCTCACTCCTGATAGTCTGAAAACCACTGTTTTTATTTTATTTTATTTTATTTTAACTTGACTTCACCTAACCGTGAAATCCACAAACCGGTTATCTCTTCACATCTACCTAAACTCGGTAGTTTTCCTTTTCTTTTGGAAACGAAATTTGACACTAATGTCTCAAGGCAAACAAAGCTAACTCCACAGGGGAAAAAAATGAAATCGACGCAACAAAGGAAGAAAGGAAAGGGGGGGGGGCAGTGGGCGATGCTTGCGTTTTCTAAGGAGAAGCTTCCAGTGTAACTTCTGCAATTTAACGGTTCTGGGGCAAGGGGTCTAGTGTGTTGGGAAAAAAAAAAAACAAAGGTGGGCTCCCACTCTCCTTACCGCCGTAGAGCCAGAAGAAGATGCAATATAAACACGGATCACCATCCTGGAAACAAGAGCGTGTGGTCGGTAGCTGGAGTGTTGAAAAGAGCTGAGAAACAGCTGCAGCAATGCTGGAACAGAGCAAGGGGCCAAACAGAGGTTGGACGAGGAGGGTGGGGGAAGGTGGAAGGGGAACTGGCCAGAGCCCCGCCTCCACCAGTGGCTGCTTTCAATGAGCTTCCAGCACTGCAGTCCCAGCCCCAAACCCCGGAAGGCTCAGGCTCATTTGCATCATTTCTAAATTGTTTTTTTTTAAAACACAGAATCTCGAACTGCACCGCGAGATCTGTTAAAACAATTCTTTTTGACTATTCCCTCTCCTGGAAGGGGGCGAGGGAGAAATAAAATAAGGAGTGGGAGGGGGCGGGGATCACTGAACTGCACTCGGTTAGAATAAAGGACCCTTACCATGTACACCAGAAGTTTTGTGTGTTACTTCCTGCTCAGAAATGTAAGCAAATAATGTAGTTGAAAGCCAGCTTTGTGTTGATCCAGACACTAGTTCAGTTTTTTTTTTTTTTAAACCCGCATTATCAAAGCCTTGTGTACTTTAAGACGCCTATAATGAAGTGAGTGATTTTTTAACCTTAGTTGGTTGTAGGAATTCAGTCTGTTCTGAAATGCTGCCCGATGTGGAGGAGGGCTGGAGAGAAGTTTCAAGTTTCCCTAAACCGGAAAGGACATAGCATAGGTTTTCTTTTTGTCTGGGCTTTTGTTAAAATAGGAAAAAATCCTTTAGTGGGAATTTTCAGGAGATATAATCAACAACTCTAGAATGGCAGAGGAAATTGCAGAGAAAAAAAAGTAATCAACAACTCTAGAATGAAGGAGGAAATTGCAGGGGAAAAAAAAGGTCAGAAAATACTTAGAATGAACTTTGTGCCCTTGGTGTCTCATACCTGTAATCTCTGCACTTGGAAGGTGAGACGTGATTGCCAGGAATCAGAAGCTAGGGTATGCTAAAGAGTGAGACTACTAAAAGGTGAAAGCAAACAAAAAGACTTTCTACAAATTCTCAGGTATAGTAAATTAGAGGAATCTAGCTGCCATCCTCATTATCAACATCACAGTTACTGTTAATTTTACTTCCCCAATCACACGACAAGGAAAAATTTTATAACTACAAGTCAAAATCATAACCATGATTTCAAAAATATCTGCAGTTTCTTTTACATTATCGCTACACAGCTTCTCTTTTTTTGGAGTTCTATATTGATTGTTTGGGCTCTTAAAATAATGGAAAAAAGGAACAGAGAAAACAAAATATCCCTGTCTAGTGTATAAACTATTGGATGCAATTAACTATTCCCAGAAAACTGAATAGTGGCATTAGCAGATAATCTGTTTAGGCCTTGTCTATACCTTAGAGAAATGCTGCTGGACATGGAGTTCTCTTATAGATCACACCAAGACCCAAGGTTGGATCTCTAGTACTACAGACACACACACACACACACACAGAGAGAGAGAGAGAGAGAGAGAGAGAGAGAGAGAGAAAATAGACACACACATGCATGCACTTGTGTAATAGATGGTATAATTGTCTGAGTGAAAATGAGCTAATAAATTGTTTTATAAAAAAAATCTGCTGTTTCTTAACGATAAGACTTCTGGTACATTTTTAAGGGAAACTTAACAATATTTCTAAGGTAAGATAATGGATATTACTATATTATTAGAGTTGTTCTTCACTATATTCACTTGTCCTTAAGATGGGCATTCTGGAATGGACAGTCTAAAACGGTCATCTCTGCTTAATTTAATTTGTCCATTAAGAAATCATCTTAGATCACTTTCTTTTATTATTTGGCTGGAAAGATGGCAGTCAGTCTGAATAAACTGAGGCATATCAAAGTTTTCAAATAACACGTGCAATCTATTCCCATTAAAAATAACCGTGACAGCCAATTGTCAATGCATTTGAAAAACTAAAATTAAACCCATACCATGTACAAAAATATAAAATATTGAACAGCATGGCATGTGCCCATAGTCTCTGATTATTTGTGTTTGGGAGTCCCAAGCCAGCATAGGCAACATAATGAGATCTTGTCTCTCAATTGAGCACAGCCCCAGTACCTAAAGATAATGTCTACTGTGTGACATATCAACCTTTCCAGGCAGAGGAGATAGGGCAAGGCACAGGAGTTGAATGTAATGGTAGGGATTTTACATTTTTATTTATTATAAAATGGTATTTTGTAAAATGTACCTACATAAATAAATTTATGGAATTCTCCCATGTTAGAAAATATGATTTCGAATGGTTTTATGTATTTCAGATTTATAGACACACCAAAAGTTTTATAAGCAATTGTCCTGGCTAGTTTTTTTCCCCCACTTGACCTAAGTTAACTTTTTATGGGAAGAGGTACTACAAGTGAAAAAATGCCTTCATCAGATTGCCTGTAGGAAAGTTTGTGGAGTATGTTCTTGATAAACAATTGCTATGGGAAGGCTCAGTCCATTGTGGGTAGTATTTCCCTAGGATGGTGATCACCAGTGCTATAAGTAAGCAGGCTGAACAAGCCAGTAAGCAGCACTCCTCCTTGGTGTCTACATCAGCTCCTGCCTCCAGGTTCCTGCTTTGGCTTCCCTCAATGATGTATTGTTACCTGACAATATAAGATGAAATAAAATCTTTCCTCTATAAGTTGCTTTTGTTCATAATCTTTATCACAATAATAGAAACCTAAGAACAATTCTGTATTATTGAGCATATTGCTTATTTTCAATTATTTTGTAATGTAATGCTGTCATGTGAATCAATAAATGCTTATCTACAGCTCTAAGAATTTCTTTGGAAGAAGCCTCACTCCTGTTGAAAGTTTGCTTCTGGAACTCATATGGAAAGGAGAGAACTGATTCCTAAAAAATTGTCCTTTGATCTCCTCATATACATCATGGCACATGTGTGACCATGCAGACATGAATACCCCTAACACACCCATATCGTGCAAGTCATTCATACATAACAATAATAATTACAATTTTACAAGTTAATTAATGCTAGTAAACTGAATAGACACTGGAGATTACAGTTACAACACTTTATAATGTAAGCCTAGTATCACCAGTGACTAGGATGGGAAAAGACTATTAACTGAAGAACTAACTTATGTTACCCTAGTCATCATGATTGGATTTTGGAGATTTGAGCTCAGTCCTTATGTCTGGGTTGCAGAGAATGATCTGAATACTATACTTTCATATTTATTTGTAGTGTGTTTCTGTGTGTGCATGCACCACTGAAAATGTGTTTGTGAATTCTGGTCTGCACTCACAGGAGGTCTTAGAACAAACTGTGGGAGTTAGTTCTCTTCTGCCACACTGTGTGATCCAGGAATCAAATTTAGGTCAGCAAGTCTACCTGCAAGGGTGGAGGCCTAAGACCTCCTGTATGAGCAGGCCAGAAGGAGGTGATCAGAGGTTATTTAGAGCTTCTTCTGCCAAGGAGGTCAAATGTTGGGATGGAGTAAGAACATAACATTTTCTAGGATGAGCAAGATGGCTCAGTGGGTAAAGGGGTTTTGTTACCAAGACTGATAGCCTGGGTTTGATTCATGGGATTCACATGGTGGAAGAAAAGAACAGACTCCCAACTCCCACTCCCATGATATAGCATGGCATGGTGTGGATGTGTGCTCACATGCACACATATGCACATATACACACAATGACAGAGACACAATAAACAAAGAGTACATGTAAAAGTAGAGAACAAAAGGTTTTCTATCTCAGGGTTTATGTGTGTAAAGATGAATTTCCCTGGAATTTCTAATCATGAGTAAGATATGAAAGTATATAAATGGTCTCTGCTTGAAAAGGAAGATGTGCTATCCTGAAGGGACAATCAGTTCAGACAAGCGTAGGAAGTGCACTCGGGGAAGAAGATTGCATTCAGACTGTTCTATGTAATCAAAACATGCAAACTGAATTTAGATTACAGTAATACCAAACCTTAGGTTAGAAAGGTAGAGAATGACTTATATCAGATATATCAGGGGATGTTTGTGGGAGGAGACCCATGCAGAGTAAGACCTGTTAAAAATGTCTTCTAGCCTCACAAGATGACTCTAAATTTCACTTGCTGGAGTAGATCCCCATGTGTCAATGGTCATGAGCATAGCATCCCCCAAAGTATGCTCTTTAGTCCCTGTCCTGGATTGTTGGAACAATTGTTGTGGACACACTGAGACATGTTCAGTAGTTTCAGCATACAGTGGTGGAATTAGAGGGTACAGAATGTGCTTGTAGGTAATACATTGAATTTTTAAAAGCATCGAAACTGAGAAAGTCTCTCATAAAGTAGGGCTCAATGATCTCTGCAAAATATGATATGTTAAGTTGGCCTAGGGTAAGAACTAGAGGAACCCTCCTATCCGGAGAGTCAATCTCGTGTTCCAATTCCAGTTTGTCAATCCTACTAAAAAGTGTTCTCTCTATTCACTTGGGAATCCACTTCATAATGAGATGACTCCCTTCTAAACTTATCTTTTCCCGGAGAGTACTTCCCTGAGAGTCTCCTTGTGACTACAGCTGTTTTCTCTCTTTCTTTTCTTTTCTTTATTTTCTGTCCATCTCTCTCCCTCCCTCCTTTTTTCTTCTTTTTAAAAATTGCTTCGATAGAGCTGGAGAGATGGCTCAGCACTAAGAGTATTGGCTGTTCTTCCAGATGACATAGGTTCAATTCCCAGCTCACAACATTCTGTAATTCCAGTTGCAGGGGGGGGTCTGATGCCCTCTTCTGGACAACATGGAGCACTGCAAGTCCATGGAGCCCAGAGGTACATGCAAGACACCCAGAAATATAAAATAATAATACCTCAAATTTTTTTGAGGGAAACCTGAACTACATAGGGAAGAGAGTTTGTTTGTTTTTTAGTTATTTTTATTTTATGTATATGAGCATTTTGCCTGCCTGCCTATTTGTTTATTTGTATGTGCACTACCTGCATGCCTTCAGAGCCAACAAGAGGGGATCTGATACTCTGGACTGGAGTCGCAGACCAGTGTGAGCCAAGTGGATGCTGGGAATGGAATTGAACCTTGGTCTTCTGCAATAGCAGCAGTGCTCTTAAACACTAGTCCAACACTCTAGCACATACTCTCTTCAAGGGATGCACTTTCCTGGCCCCCACAGCAACCAGACATGAACATAATGCATAGACATAAGTGCAAACAAAACATCCATACACATTAAAATCAATAATTTAAAATATATTTGTATTTATTCTTTGAGATTTATATACATAAATGCAGTGTATTTTGAGCACATCCACCTTACAAATCCTCCCCACCAGATATCCTTCCCAATTTTCCATCTTCTCTTTTTAACCCACTCAGTCTAATTAACATTCCTAATATGTGGATGGAGTAGGGCTGCCCACGAGAACATATGGATCCTATTAGAGGTCATTGAAGAAAATTTGCCCTAAGTTGCTTTCTTTTGTTTTGTTTGTAAATCCAAGAAACCCAGTTCTTCCTTGTTTAGGTCTTCAACATGTTTTAATCTTTATTACATTTTTATTTAATTTGTGTGTGCATTATGTGGGCATTCAACAACTCATTCCCTCCTTATATCATATGGTTTCTGAGGATAGAACTCAGGTGTGCCTTTCCTACTGAGCTATGACCACCTGCCATCACTCTTTCACATTTTTCTGTTTTTTTTTAAGGGTCACAATATGTAGTTCTGTGTAGACCATGTTGTCAGATCTCATCAAACTCACAGAAATTTGCTTACTTTTGCTTCCAAAGTGCTGAAATTGAAGGTGTGCACCACTATACCCACTTCATCTTTGATATTTTAGAGAAGATTTTAAAAGATGTGCTTTAATATTTGAAATTGCTTTTAGCTAATGTTGTTCTAAAATGTAGAAGCCAGGAAATTTTAAAGAAGTCTGTGGGACATGGGAACCTTAACACATGTGTGATGCACAATACAGGTAGTATGAAGGAGAATGGAGAATATTAGAGGAGGTTTAATAAAGTGTGGAAGAGGATGGAAGGGTAGAGCAGATGCTAGCATGGGGGAAGAAATAGCTGACACTAAGGACATTTGAAAACCCTATATGGAATATAAATAAATAAATAAATAAATAAATATTTATTTATTTATTTATTTATTTATTTATTTATTTATATTACATATATCCTCCCAGAAGACATTGTTGCTAAATAGAAAGCCCAGTGCCAGGTTTGAGATAACTCCCCTAGAATTGTTGCTTAAGGAATGTCCCAGAGGCCTCCCAAATAGCACAAGCTATTAATAGCCATTTCTCCTGGTTGCCCACCTGAAATGGTGGTAATTAAGCCTTTTTTGCTGAAGACACCACACACTTTGGTCCCAGGACATGCACCAGTCATGCTGGTATGGACCTGGGAGCTTCCTCCTTGGTGGATAGTAATCCTAGTGCCAGAAGCTGCCAGATGGGCTACTAGGGAGAAGATATCACAGACAGCCTTATCTAGCTGTGAACCCCATGGACTGTAATAATAAACAGCATGACAAGGTGTGTCCACATGTACAGAAATGGCATGGATGTTATGGTGGTAATGAACTATTTCCTCACTGCATTTGAGTCCAGCTCGAGGAGAGGAAATTCATGCCTGGTACTGTAAATATGAACAAGAACTAAGGGGTGGGGAGCTCATAGGCCCAGGGGTGAGTCTACTAGTGTTACTGTGCTAAATGAAAGCAATATCAAACTACTTTCTAATCCATGTATCTGTTCCTATACACAAGTGCAACTCTTGGTCCTCATCAGATAAACTTCTTTTTGCAATAGACAGCAAACAGATAATGCAAAAATTCAAACCTGTCCACGTGCAGAGAATAAGTATCTGAGAAATATTCAGCCATTTACAGTACATCTATCATACTGTCTTCTGCCAAGGCTCAAGGATTATCCTGGAAGAGGGGGTGGAAAGATTATGAGACCACAGGTCAGAAGACTGTAGTAAATGAGTGTCTTGTGCACATGACAAGTTCACTACACTCATAAACTCACAACCATTGTGGTTACCTATGCAAAAACTGTGGAAGATCTAGCCAGTCAACATTCCAGCATGGAGGGATGTGGCTCAACAGTGCCTATGCTTAGTTAAGAAGCCATTGATATTTAATGTATTCTAGGGGAGATAGCATTGATTTTTCTTTATCACGGTGGCCCCTAATAGGTCAACCATGTTCCAGTTGATGGCCATACACCTGAGAGTATGCAGGCAGAACAAATTAGACTTGTGAGTTATTTTTTTTTTTAAAAAAAAGAGGACATGAGGTTGGAAAGCGGTGGAGGGATGAGAAGTGCAAGGACATGGGAGAAAGCAGGAGAGGAGAAGAAGTTGAATGTGAAGAAAGTGCATTGTATGCATGTATGAAATTCTCAAAGAATTAATAAAAATATTTTATTAAAAATGTTGTTCCTCGCATAGAGGGATGCTCTCTCAGCCTAGACACATGGGGGAGGGCCTAGGCCCTGCTCCAAATGACTTGACAGACTTTGATGATGGAAGGCCTCACCTTCCCTGGGGAGCAGAAAGGGGATGGGATGGGGGTTGGGAGGGACAGGGAACTGGGATTGACATGTAAAACAAGATTTTTACTCACTTAGATTAAAAAATATAGAAGGAAAAAAGAAGACTTTGCATAAATAAATACAAGAATAAATGAAATAAAATTTAAAAAAGAGAAGTTTCCTTCTATGGGAGGTTAGAGAAATAATTACAGAAAGAAAATAGGGGTGAACAGTGTGTAATTTTTATAAGTAACTTGCATGCTGGTACCCAAATGCAAAAATCTAAATGTTAAAAGTTAAGGCATCAGTATAGAAGGATAACTATATGAAAGAAGAAGAGGAAAAGAGGGAGGAAGGAGTTTATTGAGAGAGGTGAAGGAATAGATGAGATCAAAGTGTCTAATAAACATTTATGAAAATGTCATAATGAAATTCAATACTTTGTACAATGTGTGATAAAGCCAAACAAAAATATTGATTGCTATCTGATAATATTTACGTTGCAATGGTTCAGCAAACTTAGTATTAAATCTTATGATTAAATTGAAGAATAAATAATATGTAATTTTACACCCCATGTGTACACATAAATGTAATTATTTGCTTAAGGACATGCATATTTATATGTATACATGCATGTGGAAGATGTTTACATTATTTCTCAACATAGGAACATGTATGCATCTTTGCAAGTACTGATACATATGATGACTATGTATCTCCACAAGGTCATGGATGACTTCAGAGGGATGCTGGTATTTTAGAGGTAAAGTTTGGGTACTAAGAGCTTCAGGAACATCTGGCCTTAGGATATTCTCCTTGAATAGGGAAATAGTTAATCTGAGCTATTTTAACCAGAAATTCATTAACTGGTATTGTGATTCATTCTCCACAATGAAGTGAAAATAAAGTTTATCCCAGGGAGGGGGAGGAGAATGTTATTCCAGGTGAACTAGCACACTATTTCTAGAAGCAATTATTTCTTTTAAAAAAAAATAGAAATATTGACTATTTAAGAAGGCAAAAGGCAAGGCTGGAGAGATGGTTCAGCAGTTAAGAGTACTGACTGCTCTTCCAAAGGATCAGAGTTCAATTCCCAGCACCCATATTGTGGTGATATGTTATTTGTGATTTATTAAAGCTTGCCTGAGGATTCAGAAAGCAAAGTTAAGCACAAGTCATAGAAACTGGGCACACACTTTTAATTCAGGCAGCCAGAAGCTAGGAAGTGGTGGTATACACCTTTAATCCTAGGACTCAGGATTAAAGGCCCAAGGCCACACAGATCTACACAAGATTGACCCAGTCCTAAAGAGAAATAGATACATGATCTCAGCACCTGGGATCACACATCTTTAATCCCAGCACTAGAGGGGGTATAAAAGATAGGAGCAGGGTCTTCATTAGTCAGTATCAGGCATTCATTATCCAGCCATGCTGAGGAAAGGCAGCAGAAACAGCCTGAGGTATTGATAAGAGCTAGTAGCCTGCTAATTTGCTTCCCTGATCTTCAGCTTGAACACCAATATATGTCTCTGGGTTATTTATTTATTCGTGTTATACCACATGGCAGCTTAGAACTATCCATAACTTCAGTTCTAGGGGACCCAACATCCTCACACAGATATTCATGCAGGAAAAACACGTAAATAAATTATTTAAAATGGAAGACAAAAGGCAACAACATTACAATAAAGATATACCTAATGTTTTAAATTTCCACAAATATTACCAAGTCAACCTTATTAGATATCAAATTCAGTATTCATAACATTTCACCCAAAACCAACTTTTACTAAATATATATATACGGAGTACACACAAATCAACCAAGCATAGTTTAACAAATTCTTTTTGGATAGATATTTTAGTGCATGTGTGCACATTTTGTGTGTGTGTGTGTGTATATGTGTGTGTCCGTGTGGGGGGTGAGGGAAAGAGAGAGTGAGTGAGAGAGGGGAAGAGAGGGAGGGAGGGAGGTAGAATGTGTGTGAGAGTGCAGTACATGTGATATGGTACACATACATTTAGGGCTTGTATATGCTCATGCATATAAGAAGCCAGGGAAAGATGTTGGGTGTCTTAATTTACCATTCCCTGCCTTATTCTTTTGAGGCACAATTCCCTTGCAGACCCTGAAGCTAGACTTGAAGCAAGCAAGCTCTTAAAATCCTCCTGTCTCCATATCCCTCAGTACAGAGGCTACAGAGGAGTGTGGCCCTCCAGGTTTTTTTTTTAAGCATATGTACTTGGCCCATAACTCGGGTTCTCATATTTTCATGGGAAGTTCTCTTACACACTGTGTAATCTCTCCAGCCACCCCCTCCCCCACCAAAATTTTCAATTTAAAACTAACATCATGTTATGGAGTACCTGAAGAGAAAAACTCCCAAGATCACATGGAATCTTTATTTACCATGGGCTGAGCTTTCTCAGGCAAACTAGTGGGAAACAATCTCCACCTCCAGTGTGTTCAAACTTTTAAAGGTAAAAACTATAATTATGACATATACAGAAAGGCAGCTCTGGACATGCAGCAAGCAAGTGTTGTTTACAGAAGTAGAGAGCAGTTAAGTGGTCAGGCAGTTCTCATAACCTTTAGGTCAGGGACACATGATATAGGAATTTATCACTGGTCCAGAGACCAGTTTACTTTAGGAGTTTATGGCTTGTCCAGAGATCAGTTTACTCTAGAAGTCTATGGCTGGTCCAGAGACCAGATTACTCTAGGAATTTATGGCTTGTGACCAGAGACCAGTTTATTCAAGACAGTTTCAGCACTTTAAAGTATTCTTAGGAATGCTTTCATGAGATGGCTTGACTCTGGGCCGGTCATGAATGGGTAATCATAGCTACTATGAGTTGCCATGTTATATGGCGTGTCCTCCCAATTGTGATATTCTATCCAAATTGAGGCATTGGCCCAAGGAAAAAATGGACAGTTCAGTTGTCACAAGAGGCAAAGGGGAGGTAAACAAAGGGTCTTGTGTCTGGTGGCAGATGGAACACAGGTACTTGGAGTGTTCTTGGGGGCTCCTAACCAGCAGTAAGAAGAAACATAGTTGTTGGTGTTGGAGGAAGCAGGGAGACTCTAAGAAGCCAAAGTACAGAAAGGAAGAAAGGCGTTGGAGTGTAGAGCTGCCTGCAAACTCTGTAGAGAGCCCCAGGGTTACAGCTTTGGGAGTTACCATCCCTGTTGAGGTGGTTTTCTGGTAATGTAGTTGCTTTTGAGCTCCTCCTGCTTAAGTAACCCTTCACCCCTACTCTTGTTAATAACGCCAAAAAAAAAAAAAAAAAAAAAAAAAAAAAACCTCATTGGTGGGTCAAATTGAATGTTTGTGCAATCATTATTTTGGCCAGTTTCAGGCTCCTTTTCTAGGGTAAGTAGACATGTGTATGCTGTCTCTCCCCAGGAAATGCCTATGTCATAACACACAAAAGGAACAGCATAGATCCAAAGACATGATTCAGAGGAGTGATTGCAGGCTCCTGGCTATGGTTAGCAAGGCATGCAACTGAGGTAGAACAGTCTGAAGGGGGAGTATCCTCAGAGGAAATTCCAATACAGCCATATGGTGTGTGTTAATGTGCCTTTGTTTTAAGAGAGTGGCTGCATTTTGTTTGTTCTTTCTCCCCCCCCCCACCTTTCTGCTTTGGGTAGTGAGATCAGCAACCCAGGCTGAATCATCAGGAGTATCTGTAGTGAAAATCTCAGTATGGCAGGTAGCCTTTATCTAGGTGGTATGGGGTGACATGCCTGCATGATGAGTACAGAGATGCTCTGAAACCAGCTGAAGGTTTATAGATTGTTTTGCAGTCTTTGAGAGTCACACCCATGGGTCAAGATTATTGTAAAGTAGTATCAGAGATTGCCTAGTCACTGCTGTATATAGTAAGAGATGAACCTGAAGCCGAGATGGTGGCCAAAAAGGAACTATTTGTTTAAAGGAGAAATTGCAACAAGAAAGGGAGTTGAAGCTGGCATCCTTTGTGTTAGCCTCTGTTGTAGCAAGCAAACTGCATAAATAAAAGAATAAGATAGAGATGGTATACTGAATAATTTTATTTCAACTTGACACAAGCTATAGTCACCTAAGAGGAGGGATTGGTAAAATGCCTCTATAAGGTCAGGCTGTAGGCAAGCCTGCAAGACTTTTTCTTAATTAGTGACTGATGGGGGACGGCACAGCTCATGGTAGCTGGTGTCATTCCTGGGCTGGTGATCCAGGGTTCTATAAGATAACAGGCTGAGCAAAACATGAGGAACAAGTCAGTAAACAGTACCCCTCCATAGCCTCTGCATCAGTTCCTGCCTCCAGGTTCCCACCCTGTTTGAGTTCCTGTCCTGGCTTCATTCGGGAATGAACAGTGCTGTGGAAGTGTAAGTCAAATAAACCCTATCCATCCAAATTGCTTTTGATCATGGTGTTACATCACAGCAACGGCAACCTTAATTAAGAGGTGGTTTTGCTATTTCTTCAGGCGTGGAAGCTGAAGGAAAAAGAGAGTGCAAGTAAAACTTAAATCAGTAAATCCGTGTTTAAAAGCCCTTACTAGAATCCAAGAACTCAGAAAGAATCAGAGTTGGGGGAGAACAAAGTAAAAATGACAGAAGATATCCTTCAGGTCAAACCTTTATGAGAGACAGAGACAAAGAGAGAAAGAAGAGAGAGGAGGCGAGGAGGGAGAGGGGAGGAGAGGAAAAAAGAGGAGGGAAGGGGAGGAGAGGAAGGGAGGAGGGGAGAGAATAGAAGAGAGGAAGAGGAAGATGAGATCTGTGACCCATCGTGCAGATGGGAGCCTTAACAGTAATAGTTTACTACAAGAAACTGTGATAACCAGGGAATGAATATTCAGCACTTTAACCAAAGGAATTGGGGAAGAGTTTTATTTATTCTTATGTGTATGGGAATTTTGTCTGGATGTATGTCTATGTACACATGTGTACAGTGTCCACAGCAGCCAGAGAAGGCTATTGGATTCCTTAGAACTGGAGTCACAGATAGTTGTGAGCTGACATGGTGCTGGGATGTTAGTCTAGGCCCTCTGGAAGAACAGCCATCTCTCTTAACCTCTGAGCCATATCTTCAGCCCCGTGGGTAAGACGTTTAAGCAATGAAAGAACCTATCACAGCCTGCCTAGTGAGTCTGTGGACCATGAGAGCAGATGGAATCGCTATGACTGCTGTGGAGACAGGGAAAAAAACAGAACTATTCCTTAAGGCAAAGACTGCACAACCTGAGACAGTCTGAGAGAAACCAGTCCTTCATGGACTGGCTTATCAGAGGCATCAGTAACCCTTGGTTATCTCCACCTGAAGTCTCTATAAATATCAGGGGCTGGAGGAATTCAGAGGAGCAAGAAGAGCTCCAGAGGGAACTAGGTAAAAGAAAAGTCATACATAATGATCCTTATATGGGCCTTAGTGGTTGCCTTAGCTTTGGGGAAGAATTGGGACCTGGAGACTCATCTGGAGCTTTAGTGACTTTGCTGAGACCTGTGGTGGGGGTATCTCTTTATAAAGTAGGAAGGGCTTTGGTGGGTCTAAAGAACAGCATGTAAAGAATGCCCAGAATTGGGAAAGAGAACTAGAAGGTATAAGAAAACGCTAAAGCCGAGGAAGAGAAAAACTACTGGCAGGAAGAGTAACTGTGTGGTAAGGAGCTTCTAGAAGGCTTTCCAGCACAAAAAAAAAAAAAAAAAAAAAAAAAAAAAAACATGCTAAAAAATATGCAGGTAAAGACAAGTTGTCTCAGGGGTGGGTAACTCTCCCCCTACTCCCTGCCAGAGAATAGGTAGGGTATACTTGCCTTCAGCACAAATTTATGCTATAGAACTAGAGGTGATTTGCCCAACCAGGGCCTTCTCCCATCAGCCAACTGTTATGCATGGAGTTGTAACAGCTGTGGCTACAGCCACGGTGCCTATCCAATCCTCTTGGAACCAGGGATCATGAACCATAGAGGTTTCTTCAAGCGGTCCAATCCAGAATATTAACTGTTTGTTATATCCTGTCATTGCTTGTGTTGCTGTCTGGGAAGTGTGTTTTGGGGCTGAGTTAGTTCAAGCTCCAGGCTGCTTCACAATGCCCTGTGTGCCCTACTGGGCAACATGGCCCCACCTCTTCATTGAATATTCATTGGTCCTAGTGGCACTAGAAACTACAGTATGTTACTCTGTGTGTGTGTGTGTGTGCATGTGTGAGTTCATCCCAGACAACTTTGCATGCCAGTATTTATTACAATCAGTCTTTGGCCTGGTTCCCAAAGCACCATAAACACTGGACCATTGCAGATAGACCATTGCCGAAACTCACTTCTCCTGAATATCCTGCTGCTGCCAGAGTCATGGTGATACTGCAGCTCTGGGTCTGCAGGAGCAGCTCCTTCCCAGCCTCTAGCAGCTCACAGGTAGGGTAGATGTTAGGGTGGACTGACTCAAAGTTCTAGATCTGGTAGCTTCCACTCCTGCTGTTGCCAGCAGGAACCCAGCTTCTGGGGCTTTCAAATACTGAAGCCCAGCCTCCAGTGCTACACTTCCTCCAGCATAGCCACACCTCCTAAACATCAAGTATCCCCAACAACTAGGGACCAAGTGTTCGAATGACTAAGATCATGGGGGACATTTATCATCTAAGCAACCACGGGAGAGGGTAAAATATAGATGTTCCTTTTAGGGTTAAACAGTCCACAGATACTTATTCTCTGCACTTGGGCCAGTTGTGAGTTTCTGTTAGTCACTAAGCCTGTATGAAGAAACTTCTTTGATAATGACTGAGATGCACCCATCTGTGGATATAAAGACATGGATTTAGAAAGTAGTTCCATATTGCTTTTATTTAGCACAGTAACACTAGTAGACTCACCCCTGGGCCTATGAGCTCCCCACCCCTTAGTTCTTGTTCATATTTACAGTACCAGGCATGAATTTCCTCTCCTCGAGCTGGACTCAAATGCAGTGAGGAAATAGTTCATTACCACCATAACATCCATGCCATTTCTGTACATGTGGACACACCTTGTCATGCTGTTTATTATTACAGTCCATGGGGTTCACAGCTAGATAAGGCTGTCTGTGATATCTTCTCCCTAGTAGCCCATCTGGCAGCTTCTGGTACTAGGATTACTATCCACCAAGGAGGAAGCTTCCAGGTCCATACCAGCATGACTGGTGCATGTCCTGGGACCAAAGTGTGTGGTGTCTTCAGCAAAAAAGGCTTAATTACCACCATTTCAGGTGGGCAACCAGGAGAAATGGCTATTAATAGCTTGTGCTATTTGGGAGGCCTCTGGGACATTCCTTAAGCAACAATTCTAGGGGAGTTATCTCAAACCTGGCACTGGGCTTTCTATTTAGCAACAAAATCTTCTGGGAGGAATATATCCCTTGTGTAGGGTAACTCCAATCAAACTCTTTAAAGAACACAAACCCACCCCCCCGCACACACACACAAACACACACACACATAGACACACCAGTAGATTTCTATTTGACTTTTAAAAAATGTCCTTAGTTTTAGCTATCCCTCATCCCACTCCCCGTACTTCACTTTTCACATCCCTCTCCCAACTTAAATCCCCTTCACCATTTATCTTAGTTTGCTTTCTATTGCTAGGATGAAATATCATGATCATAAGCAACATGAGGAGGAAACATAGCAGAGACCACAGAGGATCATTGCTTACTGGTTTGTTCCCGATGTCTTTCTCAGTTAGCTTTCTTTTACACCTGCCAAGGGGTGGCATTACTCACAGTGAGCTGGGCCCTCCTGCATCAACCATTAATTAAGAAAATCCCCACAATCTTTCATACAGGCCAATCTAAAAGAGACATTTTCTCAAGTGAGGTTTCTTCTTCCCTGGCTTGTGTCAAGTTGACAAAAAAGAAAAGAAAAAAAACAGTAATCAGAACTCCATCATTCCCCCTTTCCTCTTCCTTTCATACAACATATATTTTTCTACCCCCAAGACCTTTCTTCCTCTTCCCACCAAAGGTCTCTTAGATTCTACAGTGATGCCAAATTGAATATAAATCTAATGATTGGCTACTAAGATCCACATATAAGAGAACACATGGAAAGTTTGTCTTTCTGGGACTGAGTGATTATTTCTAGTTCTATCAATTTACCTGAACACTTTATTTTTCTCTGTAGCTGAATTAGAATTTCAGTGTCTATTGATACCACAAATGTTCATTACTCATTCATCGGGTGATGAACAAGTAGAAATAACATTCACAATTCAGGTGTGTATTTAACTAAAATTTTGTGTACACTCACATTTTATGCATGTTACATTTGTTATTTTATTAACAATAATCTTTCTGGCCTTCAAAATTCCTTGATTGCTGCATGTATCAGGAGCAATGTCATTCATAACACCTGATGTCCATCTTCTTTCCTTCCCTGAAAGATAGAAGGAAAGAAATATGACACACAGACATCAACATATAAATATTTAAATCACACTCCACCCCACACACACACACACACCACATTTTGATGGACTTCCTCTTGGTCTTCACAACTGTCTATAAAGAGAATATCGGCAGGGGAGCGTGGATGAATTAACATAAAATGATTGGCTTAGTAATTCTTTTTTTTTTACTTTTGTTTATTTTTTTTATTTTACATATCGATCCCAGTTCCCTCTCCCTCCCTCCCTCTCTCCCTCCGTCTAGGAACCAGCATTGGACCAACTCAGACCCCCACACACACACACACACCCGAAACATGGGTCTCAGTTAGAAGGCCTGGGCAGTCTAAGGGACCTCTGAAAGTGGAACTAGGGTGTATCCCTGGTGCACGAAAGGACTTTGGGAGTACATTCCCCCTGGCCTAGTAATTCTTAGCTTCTGTTCCCCACCTGGGATGAGGTGATGTGCAACAGAAGAAAGCAACCTTAGGACACTTCCAGAAAAGTATTGAGTTCAGGGTTCTAACCACATGCAAATTGCGGTACATCGGTACAATCACTAGAGGGCACCACTGGCCTATAGAAGAGAAATGTCTGGCACTTAAAGCAGAGACTTTTCGAGAATTTTTACCAGCTCTGTACAGAATTTCAACAGAAGGACAGAATGCAGTTTCATCCATTGTCCCAGCGCAGTTACAACGAAGGGTCTCGGGAAAAAATAAGACTCCAGGCAAAATCAACAACAGTTTTCAAAACATTCCGATACTTGGAGGGAAAAAAAAAATCTGGTACTGAAATTAAAAGGCTATAGGTCCAATCCTCTTTTGCCAAATCCCATTGATTCCACAAAAGGAAAAGGTCAATCCCGTTACCATAAGAACAAATTAACTAAAGCTATGCTGGAAAATGATTTCTTAAGTTTTATTTCTTCCAAAGAGTCGGGTTTGAGCTCCACTCCCATCCCACACACTTTATAGAATAGTTTTGACTTTTTAATTTATTTTATTTGGTTATGTCTTAGTCAGGGCTTCTATTTCTGAGACAAAACACACCATAACCAAAAGGCAAGTTGGTGAGGAGAGTGGTTATTGGGCTTACACTTCAGCACTGCTGTTCATCACTGAAGGACATCAGGACAGGAACTCAAACAGCAGGATCCTAGAGGCAGGAGCTAATGCAGAGGCTATGAGGGGTGCTGCTTACTGACTTACTTCCTCTAGCTAGCTCAGCTTGCTTCCTTATGGAAGCCAGGACCACCAGGGCAGGGATGGAACCACACACAATTATCTGGGCCCTCCCCATCAATCTCTAGTTAAGAAAATGCCTTACAGCTGGATCTTGTGGAAGCATTTTCTCAATTGGCATTCCCTCCTTTCAGATAACTCTTGTTTGTCTGTCAAGCTGTTGTAAGACTAGCCAGCACAAGTTATAGCCACAGAATTTTATGATTTTCCAAAAACAAGACAATATATTTTGTCTTATGGTGAAGGTAGTTGGTAAATTTTCAGTTATAATTGTTTTTTATATTTTCCTAATTTCTTCTACCAAGAATATTAGTTCAGAGTCCTGGCCAGGAGTTGGTGGTGCACGCTTTTAATCCCAGCAGTCAGGAGGCAGAGTGAGGCAGAACTCTGTATGTTCGAGGCCATCCTGACCTAAGGGAGTTCCAGCACAGGCTCCAAAAGGTACACAGAGAAACTGTCTGGAAAAAAAATAGAAAAAAGAGTGTTGGTGTTAGATGCCTTGATTTTTGATATATTGGGGAAAAAATCTATTTTCTAAATAGAATAATTCATGTTTAGTCTTTCCCAAGAGTCCCCAAACACACACACATCCCCATTTTACAGATTGTTACTATAATGATCAAGTTTATAGACTCTGGAGTGATCAGATTCTGAAGTCTAGATTTGCAATTGTCTTATGACCTTGAGCTAGATTGCATTATTCTGAAGTTCAGCTTCTTTTTGTGAAGAATAATAGTACCCAACTTCTAAAATGATAAGGATATAAGATCATATATGAAAGACTTTTAACACAGGTAGTAATTTGCTAGAGAGTCAAGGCACAGCTAATTTTTAATAATTCTGTAAGTACCATGCTTATGTCTTGATATGATCTCATTAAGGAAAAGCTGTTTATAGTGTTGAATGTGATTTTCTATCACCTGTTCAGCAATAAACTTTGTGCATAATTTTATTATGTGAAACATAATAAAATTTACTAAGAATAGCACATAAATCAATTTGTCTAATCATTTGAGTGTTTTTCTAATATATAATACTCATTTTAGGACAGAATAGACATATGAAAATTATTTTCATAATAGCAAATGTTCCTGTATTATCCAGGTTCAGTTAACAGACTTCCAAGGTTGAGTTATTTTCCCAAGACCTTTTAGATAATGCACAGTAAAGTGAAGATCTAAGGTTTTTAAAACAAATCTGCTTCTTTCCCATTTACTAAAAATATGTTTTCCTTTCACATAATATTCCTGATTACAGTTTCCCCTCCCTCTGTTCCTCCCAGTTCTTTCCCACCTCCCCTCCCTCTGATCCACTCCTTTTTTTCTCTGTCATTAGAAAACAAAGAAGCTTCTAACGAATAATACGAAAACAAACACAGATACATTACAATTGGACAGAACAAATAAACAGAAGGAAAAGTGTCCAAGAGATGGTACAAGAAACCGAAAAGCCACTTGTTCTCCCACTCAGGAATCCATTAAAAACACTGAACTGGAAGCCATACTGTATGTATGTATGTATGTAAAGGACCTGGTGCAGACCAGCAGGCCCAGTGCATGCTGCCACAGTCTTAGTGAGTTCACATGAACTTTGATCATGTCAATTTAGAAGGCCCTATTCTCCTTATGTCCTCCATTCTCTCTGGCTTTTATACTCTACTTCCTCTTCCCCTGGGTTCCCTGAGCCCTGAGGGGAGGAATTTGTTCCAAGGTTTTCAGTCTCTGCATAGTGTCTGGCTGTAGGTCTCTATATTTGCTCCCAGCTGCTGCTTGAGGAAGCTTCTTTGATGAAGGCTGAGAAAGGTACTTATCTGCTAGTAAAGCAGAATGTCATTAGGAGTCACTTTATTGCATTTTTAGAGCAGTAATATTTGGTTTTAATTTTACCCTTGGTCTTTGGGCTATCTAATCTCTGCTTCTTGGTCACCCAAGCAGTATAGGGTATGGGAACTGTAAGTCATATTTAGCCTTTCCCAAGATACTGGTTTGTTGCTCCCACAAGCTTTGTGCCATCATTACACTAGCATTTGTGGCTGGGTTGCTGTTTATGTTCCTTTTATTTGTAGTAGCACAGCACTTCCTGTGGGAATCTCCACTCTAGTTTTCCTCCTTCCATTCCAGACCCCACCCCACAGAAAATTCACCAAGGGTCAGCTCCTTCCTGGAGCTGATCAAGATTACACTTTTAGGGTATCTAAAACCTGGTTGACAGACCTGCCATGTCATTCCTCTTCTGACTTTCAGACAGTCACTAGGGAGTGCTCTGCTTTGGTTTGCTCTGTTTGTAAAATCTGGTCTTATTAATTCGGCTAGATTTGGCTTATTGCATCTGAGGAGAAACCCACAAACCAGGGATCCAATACTTAACACTTTCTTGTATCAAAGATGCTAGAACATAGTGGTGAAAGTGCTATGTAGGCAACAGCTCAACTCCTCCATGCCCAATGAGTAGATAGTTTAGGTGCTGTCTTCAGCAATGGGCCTTGCCATTGGTTTGTGTCTTGGTGACAGCCTGCATGATTTGGAGATTCCTTTGATCCCTTTTGGGCAACTCAATTAGATGTAACCCAATACCTGGACTTGAAGCTTCATTTGGTAACAAGAAATGACCAGCTGAGGCTCTGTGTCCCACATTATTTGACAATTTCATTTAGCTCACCTTCATATACATATATATTTTAGGAAGCATCTACTGTAGTAGGTTTCCATACCACCCCTCAAATGGCTCTTCATTTTAGTTGTCTCTCCCACGATCCCCTCCGCTTAGCTGGAATCTCCAGCACAGTCCGGCTTGATCCAGAAAGCCCCATTCCTCTCTCTCCAAACCCGATCCTATCAGAGAATCTGCAACAAAGACACCAAAAAGTCCAGTTCCACATTCATGGCAGCTGTCACAGCTCCTCCCCTGAAGTTGCCAGTAGCCCAGGATCCCATCTAAAGTGATCAGCTTTGACCATACTTGAGCACAAACCCAGTTTGTGGAGGACACATCATCAGGGAGCTATATATGCTCCCTGATTTAATTTGGCTTCATGACTTCTCTGGCCTGATCTCTGACACTGGAGGACTCAATTGGGAGTTGCTTTGTTCAAATACACCTTTTGTTGTTTCTTTTGCTATTTCAGTTCTACTTGATCTGGCTTATTGCATTGGCAGGAAAACCTATCACGCTCCTCATCCTCTATTCCCATCTCCCCACTTGATCCTCCTGCTCCACACACACTCCCCATCCATCCATAACTATCTATTCTATTCCAGTTCCCTAGCGAGATCTATCTTTTCCTTCTAGTCCCTTACTCTATACCTAACCTCTGTCATTCTATGAATTGGAGCTTGGTCATCATTGACTTAATAGCTAACAGTTATAAACAAGAAAAACAGCTAACATGTATAATTCTCTAGAAAGAATGTAAAGAAAATATTTCAAGATATCATCATGAACAACATGTACATTTTCATATATCCATTGCTATTCTGTTATTTTCTTTTATTTAGGATCCAGGCATGGTAGGCATGGAAGGCTAAGACAGGTAGAACATGAGTTCAAGACCAGCATAGCAAGTTCAAGGCCAGCATGAGCCACATAAATGATAGTTGTGTAAAACACACACACACACACACACACACACACACACACGAATGAAGAGGGAAATACTGTTTTAGAACTTTGTCTATCACTATTCCTATGTTCATATGTCACCAAATACCAAACAATACTTTACTTCTCTGTAACTACCTGTATTAGTTCCTTTTCTCATTGCTATCATAAAATAACTTGGCTAAAGCGACAGGTTTGTAGCAGGAATGACTCTGGCCAATGGTACAGGATGCACAATGCTTAGATTCCTGACATTCAGATGGATCATGAATCAGAGAAAAGATGATTGATAATACTCAGCTGCTTTGTAAAAGGAGCCCAAGGCTGGCTTTTTTTCTTCTAAAAGTGTCATTTTTGTGAACTATTGTCCTTAGTTTTAACTTTGTTATGTCTCTCTCTCTCTCTCTCTCTCTCTCTCTCTCTCTGTTTCTCTCTCACACACACAGTATCTCTCTCACACAACACACTCTCTCTCTCACACACACACACAAACACACACTCTTTGTATTTTTTATCAATTGTAAAAGATGACTTTTCAGACCCAAAGACTTGAAGATGTTTTCATATTCATGTATAAAATCTCTCCTTATATTTTACTCTAAAATCTAACTTAACTTGATGAAGATATAAGGTTTCAAACCCTTTTTTCAAATAAGCATATTTTTATTCTGGAACTAATACACCCAAAACATTCCCCCACTGCTTTTGCAACAGCTTTATATAAAAAAGCAAACAGGTCTGTTTTAGGCCTCTGTGTTCTGTTCTATTTGACTTCTTATCCTTGTGTCACACTATGGCAACTGAAATACTATAAATTTACATATCTTGACATCTGATACAGTGAGTTCTCCTACTTTAATCACTCTTCAAATATCTTATATCTTTCTATTTTCTTTCACAAAATTAGAATGTAAAACTGCAATATAAAAATACAATTGACTTTTGCATGCTGACTTTTTAACACTTTTTCTAAACTCATATTAATCACACATAGTGTGTATTTTCATTTATATAGTCATGTTTTTCAATGAAAAATGGCATTTCTAATTTTTATTTCTAGTATTAGGCCTTTTATTTGTTTTCATTTCCCTACCATACTGATACCTCTAAAATACTCACTTTTACTCTTACCATTGTGTATCAAATAAATCCAAAAGTTAGTCACATGCAAATAACAATTTTAATTTCATACTTTGTGGGGCAAGAATTCAGATAGGGGACATTGGTGTACTGTAACTAGGTTCTCAGCTAGAAAGCCTTAAAACTGGGAGTCACTTAGTGGTTAGTTGAAACCTCCTGAAGTTTCCTTTATTCACATGCCTGATCCTTATCTTAACTATTTCAAACAGTAAGTTCAGTTGTAAATGTCAACTATGGTGCATACAGGTAGTTTCATTACAGGGCTTCAGCTTTCTAATGACATGGAATCTTCAGAGTATTGAACTTCTTATACTTCAATTCATAGTACAGCAAACAAGTCACAAAATATGTCAGCCTTTATGACCTTAGCTCAAGAGTTGTATAAATTCTTCAAAGAGCCATACTCCAGGAACAAGAAAAAGAAGACTGAAATATACTTCAAAGGTATGTGATTATAGATAGAAGATGAGAAATTGAATAGGGAAGGAAGAGTTGTACAAATAGTAAATATCTGAGTAAATCTGAAATAAGTCTGATGACTATAAAGTCATTATAATAATATCTGTGGATTCAAAATGTACATACATCTAAAACAAATTACCAGAAAATTTATGAATTATATATATAGGGCTGAAAAGATGGCTCAGCACGTAAAAGTACTTACTGTTCAAGTGGACTTGGATTTGATTTCTGGCAGGTACATGTTGACTCACAACCATCTGTAACTAACTCCAGTTTGATGGGATTTGATGCCATCTTTTGGCCTCTACCAACACCAGGCACATATGTGACACATTGACATACACACAGGCAAAATATCCATACACATAAAACTAATTAGTTAATTATATTTCAAAATTACATATGTAATTTTCAAGAAAAACTTTGCATAAAGTAAATGACATAGATTACTTCATTAGAAATTACTACAAAATATATAAGAAATAATAACAATGTACCCATGTTCTTCAGGATAATAGAAGAAAAGATATACTTTTCAATCATTTCAAGATGAGTTGTACACTCATTCCAAACCTCAATGGGTATGTTACAAAAAGCAATAATACTCTTAAAACACAGAGACACATTGGGTGCTGGAGAGATGGCTTTGTAGTTAAGAACACTGGATGTTCTTCCAAAGGACCAAGGTTCAGTTACCAGCACCCACATGGTAGCTTACAACTGTCTGTAACTCTATTTATAGGGGATCTGATACCATAACACCAACGAACATAAAATATATTTAAAAATAAATTATTAAAAATATATAAAAAACAAGAGAATTTTTTTTAAAAGCAGAAGCAAGTTACTACACAAAATATAATTTTTTGTTTTCTTGGGCTTTTGTGGTGAAAGCAATAGAGTGCTATTGTGCAATGCAGACTGGCCTTCAACTGTTTAGCTCGGGAGCCTTTTTTCTGATTCTTTTGAATCCACATACTGAGTGCGGGGGTTGGGGGATACAGGCAAGTGTTACTGGGTAAGGTTTAAGAGGTACTGGGAGTTTGACCCAGGGCTTCAAGCACACTCAGCAAGCCATCTATCAACTGAACTACATCCCTAACATCACAATAGGGACAATAGAGAGTGAGTTTTTTTATTATTTATATATATATATATATAAACAAGTAGTGATTCTAACTCATAAACAGAAAGGTGCACGCCAATGACTAATCCAAGAGAGGACTGTGGTCACTTTTGCTCATTGCATCTGGGCTTTGAAATCAAGTAAGGGAAATAACAACATTTTATTTATACACACAAAAGAAAATAATCTGCTTGAATGGTATGTATCTGCATGAGTGCACACTCACGCACACACACATGCGCGTGCGCACACACACACACACACACACACACACACACACACACACACACACATACCTGCAGCTACTATATCTTCTCCAGCCAACACAGGGCAACTGAACTAATCAATCTCTTTTGTACCTCAGTGCAAAGCTCTGCCCCTCACCCCCATTTGAAATCCCATGCTGAAAGCTGAGGGCATGCCTAAGGGCCATTGATGCATGTACTTATCAGAACAAAAGAACACTCATTGCGTATGGAACAGGGAAATACATTCCCACACAAGGTAATAAGCCTGACACTGTCCACATGAACATTTTGCTTCACAGGAAGAAATTTAATAAATTCAACAATCCTTCATGATTAGAAACAAATGGCAAACTATAAATAAAAGAGAGCTTCTTCAAGCTATTCAAAGATGTGAACAAAAAAACCTAAACCAAATACCATATTAAAGTTTTCTCCTGGCAGTAACTGAAAAGAACTAGAATACTATCCAACATTGTGCTAAATATTTTAGACAAGATTACAAGAAGAAAAAAAAGAGGTATTATGACTTAAAGGGTGTAAATATAATTTCATTAATTGTAAAAATATTCCTGTACATAAAGTATAAAATTCAAATTATACTTTTTAAAAGTATAAAATTCAAATAATACTTTAAAATCATTATCATCATCATTATTATTATTGGTGGTGGTGATATGTATGTGTGTGTGCACTTATGTAATGACTGTGTTGGTCAGAAAACAGCTTTCAGGAGTCGGTTCACTCTGGGGATGACACTCAATTTGTCAGATCTATGTAGCATTTTTACCATTGGGCCATCAGGCTGGTCCATTTATTTATTTGTTTGTTTATTTAGAGTTTCTTGTTTCTTATTTCTAGGCTGGCCTTCCTATATTGATAAGGATGACCTTGAATTTCCTATCCTCCTGCCTCTACTTGGCAAATACTAGGGTTAAAGTGAGCAAGAAAAAGACTTTGTCCATGTTATACAAGCATTCTGACACCTGCATTACATCCCCAGGCCCTAACTTGTCTTTAAGTGGTAAGTTTAGGAAGACAACAGATTAAAAAGTCAACACAAAAGCAGAAGAGTATTCTGATATATTTGTAATCAATTCAATAAATTGAAGACATGCTGACACTATCCTGTCCCAAAGCTTATTAGAAAACCAGTAATTGAGACAACTGTATTGGTGAAAAAATAGACAAACAGATCAATGAAACAAAATAGGGAGCTTATAAAATAAATATTTTGTCAGATGAACAACATGGGTGAAAGCAACACAATGAAGGAAGGAGCTTTTCAATAGCTGCTGGAGCATCTGCACATCCCTACACAAATAAAGAATCTATACACAGATCATGTACACTTAACAAAAAGTATCTCAAAAAACCTTACAACCCTAAATGTAAATGCAAAAATAAAGCTCAGCATGGTAGCTCACATCAGTAATCCTAGCACTTCCAAGAAGTACATGCTTAAGGACTGCTTCAAGTTCAAAACCAACCTGGTTTGGAGCTGGAAAGATGACTGAGCAGTTAAGAGCACTTGCTGCTCTTTCAGAAAACTGGGGTTCAATTCCACATGGAAGCTGAATCCCTCTGTAACTCCAGTTCCAGGGGATCAGACACCCTCTCTCTTCTGCCCTCCATAAGCACTAGACACACGCACGTGCACTCACATATATGCAGACAAAACATGCACACCCACACAAATAAAATAAAAAACAAGCCTAGTAGGGCTACAAAGTGGTTGTTAAAAAAAACAAACCCCAATTAATCAATTACCTGATCAGTAAATAAATACAGAAATGTAAAAGTGCTAAAAGACCTCTCTAGGATTTGGTGATGACTTTTTAGAAATGGCACTGAAGGAAAAAATCCATAAAAGACCTGATTGCTGAGTATAATTTTAAAAGATTCTGTCAAGAGATAAAAAGAATCCATGGACCAGGAGGAAATATTTACAAAAGATGTATTTGTTACAGGACTTTAATGTGAGATATACAAAAAAACACTCAAAGGTGAACACGAAGACTATAACAGATACTTCAGGAAAGAAGGTACACAGATGTCAACTAAATGGTGAAAACTATGCTCCACCTCTTAGGTCATCTGGCAAACGTTAAAACACCAATTACAATGACCAAAATTCAGGACAGTGACAAAAGCAAATATGCAATGCAAGTGGTGAGGAGGAGCAATAAACTGTCATTCACACCAGTTTAAGGGCCAGGTGATAGAAACACACACTTTTAATTCCAGCAGTGGGGAGGCAGAGGCAGGAGTATCTCTGTGAGTTCAAGGTCAGTCTGGTCTATAGCTTTGGCTTCCGGAGCAGCCAGGGTTTTACACACACACACACACACACACACACACACACACACACACACACACACACACTGTTTCACAAAACAAAAAAAAGAGAAAAAGACTGTCATTCATTGGGGGAATGCAGCACAGGAACTTAAGATGACTTGCTTCTTAGAAAACTAAGCATACTTACACGATCCAGCAACTGTGCTCCTTGCTGTTTACTGATGGGTGTCCATAGAAACATGCACATGAAAGCTTATAGCAATTTTGTACATAATTACTACCACTAGAAAACAACCACGATGCCCTTCGATAGGTTGAAGGGTAAATTGTGGTATTCATTATCAACAATAAATGAGCTAAGAGGACATGAAAATGCATGGGAGAAACTTAAATATAATCTGTTGCATGATAAAAACCAGTCTCAAAAAGAGTTTGGATCTTGAACATTCTCCAAATGTCTCAATGTTAAGGAATGAGTCTAAGTGAGGCCAAGTGGATGGAAGACAGGATAGTAGAGGAATACATTTGAAAGAGTCATTGAACTTTGGCTCTCCTCAAGCTCTTTACAAGAGGTGAACAACTTTCTGTGTTCCACATTCATGCCATATTATACTATCTCACCACAGTGCCAAAAGCAGTGAGCCAAACAATAATGGACCTGCCAAGCCGTGATGCAGAATAAAATTTTCTTCTTTATAAACTGGTTGTCTAGGATATTTTGTCATGTTGTGCTAAAGTAAACAACACAAATATCTAATGATATATCTGTGTAATTGTGAGGCCAATTTTGTGAAAATAATTCAATCAATCCAATTCTAATTAATCTCAGAGTCAAAAATACCAAAAAAAAAAAAAAAAAAAAAAAAAAAAGGCATGAGAGTAGGAGAGACTAAGAAATGGGGTTCACACCCTCCGTCTGTCTGCCATGCAGTGGCATGGATGAGGGAAAAAAGCCCTTCCCCCTCTGCCCTTTGCTACCTGTGGCAGGCAAGAGAGCTGCCCTGGGGTCATGGGAGTGAGAGAACTAGCCCTGCCCCACACCAGCTGCAACACACAGGAGAGTGGGCCCTACATCCTGCCTAGGCTGCACCCTAGAGCTAACCCTGAGGGCCTGAGCGCAGGAAGGCTGACCCCGCCCCACCCTCACATATGCTCCTACAGCAATAGGGAAAGAGGACCCTGCACCCTGCCTGTACAAAACAGTAGAGCTGGCCCTGGTGATGTGAGTGAGGGGTGCCTGGATCTGGGGGCCCGATAGCAGGAGAACTGGCCCCTCTCCTTGCTGAAGGCTGCACTGAGTGAGATAGCCAAGGCAGTGCTGGAAAGCTCGCCAGGGCAGTGACAAAGAGGGCAAGCTAGTAAGCTGACCAACCCAGCTATCACCTAGACTCAGAACCAGGGCTATGAGTTGGCCCACCCCAGCATCTACCAAATCTATAAACTGTTGGAGCGCGTGAAGGGGGCAAAACTTCAATCCAAACCAGCAGGATCTCCGTGACACAGGACAACAGGATATCCAAGAGTATAGGAGTCCCAGTGAGAGCCCATAATCGGTGGTGCATCAGAAACCAGATGCCTCAAGCCAGACCAGTGACTCAAGGCAATGAACACTTGCAAGTAAAGATAAATGGACTAAAGGGCAAACTGTGTGACTCATGGCCCACATTACAGCTTCCACGACAAGAGTCTTCTTTTATTTTTGTTTTTGTTTTATTTGGTTTGGTTTTGAGTTTTCTTTTAAATTTGGTTTTATTTTCAAGGAAGATTACAAGGACAGAGGGCAAATTTGAGGCGACTAAGAGATAAGTGGAATCAAAATGCATAATGTGAAATCCACAAAGAATAAAGTAAAAAAAAAAAAGAAAGAAAGAAAGAAAAGGGGTGTGTGGAGAAAAGATGGGAGATAAGAGAGTAATTCTTGGGGTACATAATTACAATACATACACACAAAAAAAAATCTTCTTGAGACAGTATGTCATACAGTTCAGGCTGGCTGCAACCTTACTATGTAGTTAAGGCTGTCCTTGAACTCCTCATTCTCCTGCTTCCACCTCCCAAGCGCTAGAATTATGGACATGTACAGACTCCCATATCAGGCCATATGGAATGGGATCATGTGGTACATATTCTATGAAGATGAAAGATATTATTATGAAAAGGTACTTTATAGAAAATAAACTCATAATTTCAGTAGCATGAGACAAAAAATAGACAATGCTTATTATTTTCTAAAGATTGGGTAGCACTTTGTATATGTATTCGTTATTTCATTTAAGTCTTCATGACCACCCATGAAACAGCTATAACCGTCAGAGTTGACAAAGGTTAAAACTGAAGCACATGTTGCGAATAACTTAATCAAGGTTATGTAATTAGTAAGGAGAGAAACGCTGACTCAAAAAAGCCTTATTCATTTAATATTATATCCTAACCATAGCAGTTTACTGCTTCCTTAAAGATAAAGATCGTATTATTTGTTTAGATTTATTTTTGTTTTGCATGTGTTGTGTCTGTGCAACACATGTGTGCTTGGTGCCTATGGAGTCCAGAAGAGCAGGTCAGAATCCCTGAAACTAGAGTTAGACAGTTGTAAGCTGCCATGAGGCTGCTCACAATCAAATCCAGGTCTTCAGTCATAGCAGCAAATCCTTTCAACACTGAGTTCTCTCTCTCTCTCTCTCTCTCTCTCTCTCTCTCTCTCTCTCTCTCTCTCTCTCTCTCTCTAGCTCCGTATTTTATTTCCTTTGTTCTGTAATTTCATTTAGTGTGCATGGTGTTTTTCCTGCATATACATCTGTGTACCACCTGTGTCCTTGGAAACTGGAAAATGAAGTTAGATGTCCTGAGATGAGTTACAGATGGTTGTGAGCTTCCATGTGGGTCCTCAGGCTAGAACCCTGGTCCTCTGTGAGAGAAAGCAGTGCTCTTCAGCACTGAATCACCATTATAGCCCCCATATTCTATTTCTTAATATATCTACATATCCAGAATAGCAGTTGCTCAAAAGGTAGTTTCTAAATGCAGGTCAGAAGGTAAAGGTCTTTGCTTCAAAGCCAGAAGATCTGATTTCAGTTCTCAGTACCCATATGGCAGAAGTTCCAACTTCAGAAAGTTGTCTTCCCAGACTTTGATGATCCCTCATGGGAGGCTTCACCCTCCCTGAGGAGTGGATGGTGGATGGGATGGGGGTTGGTGGGGGACATGGGAGGATGGGAGGAAGAGGTAGCAGGGACTGATATGTAAAATAAGATTGTTTCTAATTTAAAGAAAAAAAGTTGTCTTCCAGCTTTCACACTCCTATTGTGCATGTGCACCCACACACCAGAAATAAATAAATGCAAATGTTTTCCTAAATGAATACTTGTATAAATAAACACATTTAAGCTGGGTTAGATGACTTACCATGCCTTCTAAGTATTTATATGCTATAAGAAAATATCTATCAGTCTTGGAACTTGACTGCCATTCTACCCTTGATAGTTTATAAGTCTGTATAAATACCACTAATGTCTTCCAAAATTAACCCTTGAAACTCTGGAGAGTAAACAAAAGGAGTTTATTTAAAAACAGCCAAATGGATTTCTACATGGCCTTGAATAAAGAACTGAAGGCTATGTAATGAACTAAGAAATAATTTCCCTCCACTGAGAGTGTATCATTTTATTAGAAGGTTATCTTAGATATGACAGCACTGGCACCATTTCCTAACTTAGGAATAACTATAGGAAAATTCTGTTTTGTTTTTCAAGGTCTCTCAATTCGCCATCTTAATTGAACATCTATTTTATCTCCAGGGATTTACACTCTTGAAAGAACTTGCTAAGTAAAAAGAAAATGCTTAGTAAAAAAATGGTCCTACATGGGAATGAAAACCCAACAAAGTAGGAACAAGCTAAACACTGTGGTTGGATATTCATTACGACAAGGAGGATCTGAGAAAGCAACATTTATTCAAAATACAAGTTGCTGTGCAACTGCCACATGCCAGGCACTGTGCTGTTCATGAGACCTACACAGATGTATTAACACAGAATTTCAACAACTAAGATGATCAAAGCTTTGTAGGAATAAGTAATGAGAAACTAAAACTTACAGTAGACTTGGGGAATGTTAGAAAACAATGAAAATAAAACAGACTACCTAAAACAGTATAAAAGTACAATAAAGGAAGAGTTTAAATGTTGAGGGGAATGGAGTACTCTATCCATTTAAAATGTTACCCATATTATTTTGTTGTGATCTGCCACATGGGCATTAGGAATTAAATCGGGGTCCTCTGAAAGGGCAGCCGTGCTCTTAACCACAAGCCATCTCTCCAGCCCCCTTTTTTTTTATCTTTTAAAAGGTAATCAAAGTGAAATAATCAGGTTTAACAAAGAAAAAAAGAGAAAGTCTGTCCTTATTACCTCCATTGACTGCTCTGAATTAGTGACTACTAAGAATATTATATTTATATATTTATAAGGAAACAAAGGCATGTGCCATTATTATTTACCTCCCTCCTTTACAATACAAAGAGGTATGTAATACATACTGTTTCTTTCCTAGCTTTTTTTCCCCAGCCAGGTTTATGGTGTGAGCTTTTTCTACACCATTTTATAGAGAGACAGAGAGTCCTCATTCTTTATTAAATAGATTCATACTTTTTTTGGAAGGGTTAAGCCACAATTTAACCAGTTCTCTATTGAGTTATTTCAAATGTGTTTCTACATCAAACAGTACAACCACAAATAGCCTTGTATTTATATATAGGTATGCCTGTACACATAAATTTTCAGTATAATTATTCCATAAAATGAAAAATTAATCAATTGTATTTTTTTAAATACTGCCAAAATACTTTCCATAAGGATTGCACCCACCAAATATATGAGTACTGGTTTTCTAAAGGTGACTTTGGAAATTTTTCTTATTGGGCTCTACTGTGTATTTCATTATAACTGAAATTGAACACATTTTTATGTATGAGCAATTTTTCCTGTGAACTATGAATTCACATCCTATTCCCATTTTTGCTAAAATGCTTCTTTCTTGATGGTCAATTTTCACAATTTCTTTTTAATTGCCTTTTTAAAAAACATAATATATAGGTGATGGAATATTTTCTTTAAATTTTGCTAAATGTTAATGGACAGAACATTGTTAACTATGGTTCTTAGTTAATAACTGTTTTGTTATATATTTTGCTATGTTAATGTTAAAACCATTCTTTTTATTTTAGACAGAAAAGAGGAGATGATGAGAGATGTCATTGGTTAATGAATAAAGCACTGTTGGCCATGAGGAAAGCAAGATAGGCAAGACTAAGAGACAAGGAGAAGAGAGGAAGTAGTAGGGAGGATATTCAAGATAGAGGATGGAGAGAGCAGAACGCCAGCCCCTCTCTCCAGTAAGATGATACCACGTGGAAATACTTAGATTAATAGAAATGGGTTAATATTTAAGACAGAGCTAGCCAATAAGAAATGCTAGTAGGAGGCCTCAGCATTATATCTAATATAGCTTCTCTGTGTGTTATTTGGGGCTGGTGCGGCAGTTGGACCAGACCTGCAGGAAAAACATACTCGTAACAGTAAGGTGTCAGGGATCTCAGATATCTGTAAGGTTTGGATACTTTCTGAGTACCAATAGCACCTGAATAAGCCCTGGTGAATAAAGAAAGGATTTGAAAAAGAATGGACATTAATCAAAGACTCAGACTTCACCAGTTAGTTATCTCATGTCAGCTCCATGACCCCTTGTTTCATTGTATCAGTGATCATTAAGTGTTAATCACAAACCACTAGCAAGTTTGTTAGCTTCTTTGCCAGTATTGTAATATGGATCTTTCAGTGGCTATGCCAAATACTGGAAAAATAAATGTTATTCCTTATAAAATTACCATGGATGGAAAATAAAACAAAACAAAAAAACATAATATATTTGGATAGTATCATTTCCCCTAACCCTAACTCCTCCCAGATCCTCTACACCCTCCAGTAATCCAATGTTATTCTCTCTCTCTCTCTCTCTCTCTCTCTCTCTCTCTCTCTCTCTCTCTGTCTGTCTGTCTCCAAAAATCCTGGAAAAATCCAAAGAAATAAAGCAAAAGGACAAACGTTATCAAAATAAAACCAAAAAACAACCAAAGCACACACTTAAGTGGAGTCCATTCCATGTTAGCCAACTACTTCTAAGCATAAGGCCTACCCTGGATTGTGGTTGATATTTCTTTATAAATTGTGAATGTTAATTTGATGTATCAGTTCCAAATACTTTCTACAGTTTTCTCAGTTGTCATTAAAATAAGATCTTGAGGAATCTGGTAGAAAATGGGGAGGAAGTATGTAGGAGCCAGAGAAGTCAAGGACATCACAAGAAAACACACAGAAAACTAACCTGGGCTCAAAGGGGCTCACAGAGTCTGAACCAACAAAAGAAGCCTGCATGGGGGTGACATAGGCTCTCTATATATATGACAGTTGTGTAGTTTAATCTTGCAGCACTCCTAACTCTGGGAACAGGGCCTGTCTCTGAACATTTTGTTGGCTTCTAGGACCTTTTCCTCCTATTGGATTTCTTTGTTCAGCCTTAGTAGAAGAGTTTTGAGTTCCTACAACTTGATATTCCATGGCTGGCTGATATCCATAAGAAACCTGCCTGTATCTGAAGAGAAACAGTGGAGGAAGATTGGATGTGACAACGGTGGGAAGGTAGGGAAGAGGAACTGGGAAGAGGTAGGAAGGGAAAATGTTAATTGGGATGTAAAAAAAAAATACTTTGAAAAATTAAGATTTTTGTTTTTTCTTTTAAATGAATTTTAAACTATGGTTTAAAAGCCTTTCTTAGTCATTTATCATAAAGAAATTTACTCATATTTTCTCTTTTTCCTTTTATAGATTGATATTTTTTAAAAGTAAGCATATATTCTGGGTGTTCAATGTACCCTGTGACAATATCCTTACACTCCATTCACCTCTTTGATTGTTGATATAATATTGAAATAAAATTCCAGATATAATGTCAGTACTTCAGTGTATCTATCTAATTAAAACAATTTATTTTTTCCACATAACCACATGTCATTATCATACTAACACAACCAATTCCATAATACTGTATAATGTCAATACTAATTATGTAAAATTGCTTTTTTTTACCCATTTCTAACCCTAACCCTATCCTGTTTGGCTTCCTTGTTATGCTTATTTTATTATTTAATTTTATATCTGCTGTCTTTTCTCCTATTATGTTTGCACACTTAGGGACAGAGAGAAGAGATAAAGAAAGGGGCAGTGTCAGTCTTTGAAACTGGATTAAAAGCACTCTAAAATTCAAAGGAAAAACAAGAATTAAATATATAACATTTCTCTTTGTTCAAGATATCAAACATGTAATTCCTAGCAGTACTTTGGTTTAGATAAATCTGAACTTGATGACAGTAATCTAGGATTCTCCAAATAGTTTGTTGTAAATGTACTTATCAGTTCTCAATATATACAGTGTTCCATTTGAAATGCATTCTAATAGAAGGACAAAATCATTTGGGGGATGTATCATGCTATGGAACAGTATAATGACCTTGAACTGATGTGCTTCGAGTGTGATGGTCAAGGATTAGAGTGATTTGAGATGAAGTACAAAAGGAAAAGAAGGTTGTATACCAAGTAGAGATTTCTAGTCCATTCAGGTTTGGGAATTTTCTACTCAGAACACAAGACATCATTGAAACTTTTGAATTATAGTTGTATTTCTTCAACTTAGACAACTCTGAATAATGCATGTATGATTAACTAGCCAACATAAAAATACACAAGGAAATGTAAATGTAAGATGTTTGGCTCTCATCCATGTTTATTTTTTATTTATTTAATTTATTTTATATAACAAAGTCCATTTAAATGAAAACAAACATTTATAGACAATATTTGGGAATTTGGGCCTTGTTCTTTCCAAACTACTTCCTGCTGGTAAGGGGCGCTGTCATGGGGGATTCGAAGAAGATTCAAAAATCCTGGCTGTAGACTGTAAGGCAGCTTTGTCCAGCTGTTTTGAATGTAGGATCACCTCATATTCTGTTTCAGGTGGTCTGGCTTGATCAAACCACATTAGTCTGGAAGGAATCCACATCTTTTCATTTCCTGTGGAAACAAAAATAGAAATCCTTTTCCCCAGTAACTTGTCCTTCAACTTAAATTTTGGAGTCAAAGCATTTTTTTTAAATTTAATTTATTCTCATCCATGTTTATATGAGACAAAATTAGATGAATTAAAATTGTATCTTTTAATATAACTTTCAAGAATTTAAAATTTTCTGTTTGATAAAAATAAGTTGTATTTGTGGAAAAAGAAAATTCGTTCATTCATTATATTTTTAGATGTTACTCGGTGCCATTAATTTTCCATCCTGGTTACAGAAGACATGTTTTCTGTGATAAAATAAAAACTAGAATTTCACCACTCTTGGATGATGCTTTTATCGAATTCCACTCATACAAATATCCAAAGTGCATTTTCATCCTTAACTTAATACCCACAAAATGAAATTTAAAGTATTAACAAAAATTATGTAAATAATGAAATAAAAGTTCATCTGTGTGAGCTGCAATAAAAAGAATGTGTTGTGATTGTGAATGCTGCATCCATTTTCCTTGTGCATTTCTCTCAAAGTTTTCCTTGTGGAGGAAACCTGGCCCTTGATAAAAAGTACTCGCCACCAAAACCTGAAGATCTAAGTTCAATGAGAACTGAGATTCTTCGAAGTGGTTTTTCTCCTCTACACACGTGCCATAAATTTTGCCTCCACACAATACACAAGCATAAACACACATAAACATTGCACATTTTAAAGTGTTTTTCTTGGAAAGAAGTATATTGTAATATCAGGACTGAAATCAGTCAGAATAAAATTACTTAGTTCTATTGTAGCTTTGTAGTACACTTCAGAGCCACAGTTTTTTCTTGACTTCAGTATATTTTATCTGACCTCAGTATTTTTTAATCTATAGAATGAAAGTGGTAGTATGTACAGTGAAGAATTGCTCTGTTGGTTGAGTGAGATAGCTTTTTATATGAAGCATATACTTAATGTAATTAGGGCATTTTATTATGGTACTTAACACAGTGGCAAATTTGAGTAATTTGAGATATATTTGTAATTTTTAGTAAGTGCTAGTTAGTTGATAGTTCTTAGAGATAACTGATAGCTTCATCAATAGTATATCAAATTGATAATCTCTAATTGACAGTTTTTGAAAGATCATTGGTTTCACTCTTTATGCTTGTAATGGATTAATATATATTATAAATCAGAAAATTGACATTATTAAACACTGTGTCTAATTTTAATTTGTGTTAATAGATTCACATATATTTACATACTGAATTTTAACTAAAGTAGAAAGATAACTTTAAGCGATTTTCCTCTTCCATGCTACATAATCTTGAATATAAAGGAAAGTTATGCTAACAATTGTCTAGTTGTATTATTCTGGACATATTTACTCTAAAAACATTGAGTGCCTATTCTGTTTCACACCACTCATGAAACCAGTGCATGAAAATAGGCTTAAGAGTACTGAAGGGACATTTCTCAGATACCACATGAACCAGTTCTCGGATTCCACATAATGTCTCCAGTTTTCTTCCTCTTCTTGCTGTAATATTGCCTCCCCTGTCAAAATAAGCTGTGGAATCCACAGCCTCTTAAGGCACCACTTGTTACTAATGACTATTGAGGCTTCTTTCTGTTATTGGTACTAGGCATTTTTAGATGACAATTGCTGATGTCCTTATCTGAGAAGGTATGGATTGAAGGTAACATTTCACATCTGGGATTTCTGATATTAATGTTCCTCACATGTCAGATTCAGGCATAAACAGTATGTCATGAAAATATATATATGAAATAGCTCATCAAATTTGCTTCATTTTAAACTCTTTTTTTTCTTTCCTGTTATCCTTTTAGTACTAAAATACAAGTAGCTATGAATAAGCTGAATCATTGACTAGCTGACATCTATGCTGTAATTGGGCTCATCTTTTTTAATGGCATTGACCTATTTATCTTTGAACACACCCTGAATTATCCATCATTTGCTTCCCTAAGATTTCATTTCCAGGAGGTTATTTGGTTCCTTAGGTAGTTAGGCTCCTGGTATTCTTACCCACCAATATTCCTAGTGTGTTCACAGATGTTGACAATTCAACTGGAGTAGAACTTGGGAGCATATGGATACACCCCACACCTGCTGCCAATTTTCTCTTCCTTGTAAGACATTGTTATGTACATGCTACATTCAGTATATCCATAGCCTCACTAAGCCATCAATTTTTACAGGAATGGGAAAACGAGTACTTCTTTGTCTGGAAAAATCTAAGTTTGGTTTACAGACACAGTTTCACATGCTAAATAGTCCTAGATTTTGTGACATCCTACTCTTGCACAATGTCCAGACTATGAATTACCTCTGTTAAGAACCAGCACTCTTTGCAAGAATTCTTCCTTCAGTTCCTACTCCTTTCTACAGAGAGACAGAAGCTCCAGGTCCTTTGATTTTTCAAAAACTTCCCAATGATTTTAAAGGAGGCACATGTTTAAAATCTTTGGTTCATTAATAAATCAACCTTATAAGGACCAGATAAAGAAAGAAATGCTCATTTCTTCATTCTTACAAGGTTGTATTAAAAAATGAAGTGGCAGACAGTACAAGACTTTTCACAAGGAAGGAAACACCTCGGTCCCAAAGAATTAACCTCACAGAAATAATAAAATTATTTTATTCATGCTTTTATAGGTGACATTATATTTATAAACTCTTAGAAATAAACTCTTTGAGCTGGGTGGTGGTGGTACACGCCTTTAATCCCAGCACTCAGAAAGCAGAGGCAGGCAGAACTCTGTGAGTTCGAGACCAGCCTGGTCTACATGAGCTACTTCCAGGACAGCCTCTAAAACAACAGAGAAACCCTGTCTGAACAAAAAAAAAGGGGGGGGGATGGAGGGAAGGAAGGAGGGAGAGCAGGATGGAGGAAGGGAGAGAGAGACAGAGAGAGAGAGAGAAAGGGAGAGAGAGAAAGAGAGGGAGAGAGAGATAAAGAAAAAACTCTCTGTACTAGACATACCTCAGGTGTTAGGTGTGAACAATAGCTTTAAATTATAGCTCCACTTAATTGGGTATATAAGTGCACCTGTAATTGCTTTTCTATAGGACCAGGAGGCCCAAAGTCTGCAAGCATACTCATCAACCATCTCAAAGTTTCTGGAATTGTACTTGAGTACTGAAATGCTATTCCATCTGTGTGTTTGCTTTAGTTTCTCATTTTATAAAGCTTTATGCCAGGTCAAGCTTATTGAATCTCTATTCTTAACACACCCCAGATTTAAGATGTATAGTACTAAAGACTCCAACCAAATGCTAAAAAATGAAGGATAAAATATTGTTAGCCATACCTTGGTCTCCCTCAACATTTTTGCTTGATGCCCCACTACCTGTATACCTCTTGTTTTGCAATATCTAATCAAAGCTTTTTTGATTTGAAAATTCTTAGAATTGTGATGGTCTAGTTTTGAATTTATGTGTTTATATAAACTAGATGTCCCCTAGAATACTCTGTTTAAACACTTAACTGGATATAAAAAATATTTTTCTTCCTAAAAATCTAGGCAATATGGAAGATGGCATTTAATTTTGAGCATGGTACATGGGATAATCACATACATGTAGTTTCTTCCCACAAATCTGTTATCTGGTTTTTAAAACATAATGTATTTGTTCATTAACTATGTGCTTGGTATTACAGATTGTTTCCACATAGGCTGTTAAAGTTAGAGGTCCCTTGCAGCACGCAGAAGTTTTACAGTTGGCAAACAAAACAAAACAAAATTCAGGCCAAATTAGTTCTAAGGTATTTTCTCTTTTAAAATATAACCACTGCAAAAAAATATAACCACTGCTTGGTACTCATAAATAAATACATACTGACATTCTCTGAAAAATCAAGCATGTAAAAATATCAGATGATTCTACTTTCTTTTTATGCAGACCAATGAAAATTTTGACACAATACAGGGCTTTTAGTAACAATACTTCTAAATTATAACATTCTTTCACTAAAATTTTTATTCTTTTGCTTTTTATTTATTTTTCTCATACAATGTATTCTAATCAGTTTTCCCTCTCATAACTACCTACCTTAAATAAAATCTTAATCATACTGGAATGATATTATTTTGAACTGTAGATCATAAACAATTATACTATGCAGATATCTCAGAGGACCACAATACAATAGGTATTTTCACAAAATGAACTAAAATAAGATAGTATCTTTCATGGGTGTAGTTTATTTTTCTTGTTTGTTGAGGACCTGAGGCGATAGGTATGAATATATACATCTTCACTACCAACTTTGCCACTGTATAATAGATTTAAGTCTATGAAATATTATCAGGATTATATTCAGTTCCTAGTCCTAGACAAGCAAGAAGTGAGAGACAGTGAAGATTTAAGTTAGGACACAATGACCAAAGAGTTGTGCCACCAACGGTAACTGACATCATTATTTGGGATCTTGATGGTCATGTAGTTGGGCTGGCTTGGGTCTGGATTTCTCTGAGGCTTTTTGCATGAGTCTTTCTTGAAGAGAAACTAGTATGTTTCTTTTGTGGGGGGGGTTGTTTTGTTTTTGTTTTAGACAAGGTCTTATATGTCCCACGCTTGCCTCACATTTGTTGTATAGTTGAGGTTGTCCTTGAACTTCTGACGCCCCTGATACCAAGTGCTGGGATTACAAGCATTTACAAAGTTTTCCAGGGCCTTGTTTTATGCAGTGCTAGAGACTGAACCTGGGGTCTCCTACATTTTAGGCAAGCATTACGTTGACTGACATACACACCTCACTCCAGAACTAGAACTTTTCTATAGCTCTTTTACATTGGTTACAAGTTATCCAGGGTCCTTAGTTTTCTAGTACTCTGACGAAAATTATGTTTTTATTTAGCACTACTGATCTATTTAATGCAGACATGTAACCTATTGCCCTTTCATTAGATATTTTGGAAAAACAAAAATATGTTTTTTTTCTATAAAGTATCCTTTTAAGCTAAAAGTAACACATTACCTTCTTTAGTCCATGCAATTTGGAGACTTATAACTAATAATTATAATGATGTATTGGCTTTTTGGTAAGGCATCACATTCATATTGCATTTGTTGATAGTAGCATCTGTACTCATTCATAATTTCTTGAGGCTTTTTTCTTATCCTCACAGTAGGTGAGGCATATGAACAAAGAAGAACAGACAATAATTTTATTGGCTTATTATACTTTGATATTATTTCTCAAATTATCAATCTCTAATAAAGCAAACCCCCCAAATTACTTGGCATAAACTGGGGGCAATTTTGACTTCAAGTAGCTTCTAACAGTATTTGTAGACACTTTCATTTATTATAACTAGGATGTTGCTTCTATTAACATCTATTGGCCAGAGGCCCAAGGTATTGCTAAAAATCATACTATATATGAGCAGTCCTTACCTCTTTACCCCACAGAATTATTTAACACAAAATCTCAATGGTGCTGATATTGAAAATTTCTAGTAATGTTGTCATCTGATGTTTACATTTTCATAATCACCCAAACATATAGTAATTTATTTCTTTAATATGCCTATCTATTTATAAATAGAAACTTCCAATAACCTTAATTCTGATCATCTTTCTCAGTCTCATAGTCTTCATAGTAGAGTTTGGAAATACCTAGTTCTAGTTTTCTTCTCTATTGCTGTGATAAAATATTGGAAACAAAACCTGGAGAGGAAAAGGTTTACTTAGCCTAAAAGTAGCTTCCATTGTTGAAGCAAGCCAAGGAAGGAACTCAATGCAGTAACCGGGCAGCAAGAGGAACGCTTTAAACCGACTTGTTCTCCCTGGTTTGCTTAGTACTGTTTTCTAAGTTCCCACAACAGCACATTAAGCTCTGAGCATTTTATGACATTTCCAACATAAAGCTCCAAAACCCTTCACATTCCTCCCACAAACCATGCCAAGGCATAAAAGCCACACAGTCAGGTCCATCACACCATCATCTACTCTCTGGTACCAATTTCTGCCCAAGCTGCTGTTGTTCACCTTGTTTATTATGGGAATAGAAAGACAATTATGACAGACTACAAATTCAAAATAAAGTTAAGAGATCTTAAATTTTGAATTTTATTAAATGATGCTAGAGAAGAAGACATAGAGATTGAGAATTATTTATATCTCTTCATAACTTCTGGTGAGCTGGCGTATGTAAAACAATGAAAATTTTGTTAAGGATCTATTATCAATCTGCAGGTGGAATAATATTCTAGTACTTTAAAAGGTAAAAGTTATCCATAATCAATGTTATACACACCACAGCAGAGTTGATTCAGCTCATCCCAATGGCTTATATGGAGGAAATATAATGAGTTCAATTTTGAATATGATGAGTTTGAGATGCCTGTGACTCATTCAAGTAGAGATGTCAAGTAGGTAATTGTGAATATATGGAATTGGAGGCAGAAATAGAGAGAATAGAGAATCGGATTCATCAGCTTATGTATGGTAATTGAAGCATGGACGTAAATGTAATCAGCCTAAGGGGTGAAAACCAGAGATTTAAAAGATAATATGGTCCACACTAAAATCATTGGTAACTCTGATGTTCAATGTCAGATAAAGTATGAATCAAAAACCAAGGCTCATTCTAGTACATCAGGCTGTCTCTCCTTACAGAAACTGTCTTGATTTTAATATTTCAATACAATTTTAAATAAAACACACCTGTTATTTGTCAGACAATATTGTAGACACATCAGTAAACAAAACTGACAAAACTCCAAACCATAGAAAAACTTCTAGTCTCATGAATTTCCTTACAATGCAACAGGGATAGTGTTTAATAGTTTAACTGGTAGAAAAAAAGGATTATAGTAGCCAAATTATGAAACAAAGGTTCCAGACTTTTTTTTTCCTTTAAAGCCTCTGGCCTTCAATTGCCCCCCATTTATTATTATGAAGATTTCCCAGATATATGTAAGTGTCTCCTTTTACACACTCCAGCCTATTTCTTTAGTGTTACATGTAATTCAGCATTTCTACACTTTTGGTAGTCATCTTGAAATAAATAATACACCAATCCAGACGTTAGGAGGAAAGCATTAACCTTGGGACAAAGTAGAATAAAAGAATGCCTCAGAAAACAGAATGTGAAGCATTCATAATGAAATGTTGAAGTTATAGCGCCCAGTTCAGATAAGTGGACAAAGAATCCTCAGTTCTTAGATTGACAATCTATAACAAAGATGGAATAACATAGCTACACAGTATTGGAAGGAGTGAGCCTAAGGGTGTGGCCTTGACTTGATAATACCAGCATGTGTTGTGAAAGGGAAAAATAACAGAGAAGGAAGGCAAACTCACATTACAGTCTTCTAGACTTTTGTCATCTTGGACTTAGATTTTCTGCCATCAGTTAATAAATTGATGTTAATCAGACTACATAGTAAATGCATTGAATTAAAATCTAGCGATAAAGCTTTATACTTCCTCGTCAGCATTTTTGAAATAGTTTTGTTATTTGAGAGAAAGCAGGTCACTAGTTGGAAGATCTTGGGAACCCTTAAAGACAGCTTTTCTGGTATTGCTTAATATGGCTTTAATTATGTGTGGCTTCTGTTGCTCTTGTACATTCCTGATATTTTATACCAATGTAAAGACTGAATTTAAATAAATAGGAAACTCCAGAGATTTATGTGGCAATCCAATGGCACTTATAAAATAATTTCAGTTCCCATTGATTGATTTCTTTACTTGTTACTGATATTCTTGGTTACTGAAAATTAGAAACCTGAACAATGTATTGTCTCAGGTGTCAGAAGAATATTATTATGTCAGTCAGTGAATCTTAAATAAAGGTCCCATAGGAATACCCAGAATGAGGATTTTAAAATAAGAATACATCCTGCCTTTACATTTAGTAATAAAACACAAATACACATTAGAGTTTCAGCAGTTAGATGTGCTAGAAAGGTTGAAAACGATACACTTTGGCATTTTTTACTTTGTACCACAGATATATTTATAAACTAACAGTGAAATCAATAGTGACTTTTTCATAATAGTATTATTTCCAAAATTAAAAAAAAAACTTTTGGACTATAGAGATGACTTAGCAGTTATGCACACTTGCTGCTTTTACAGAGGGCCTGAATTTCTGGGGTCACACCCTCTTCTGACCTCATCATCTCCTGCACACATGTATGTATGTATTTATGTATGTATGTATGTATGTGTATACATGGACATAAAATACATAAATAAGTATTTTAAAAATAATCTCAAAAACAACCTGAATAAGAACACTCAATCAAAGCCATTATACTTTGCTAGAGCTTGATTTAAAATTCAAAATACTAGGAAAACTTAGTATAATAAACCTATAATCTTAGCTGCTTCAGAGGCAGGAAAATAAAATACTCAAGATGTATCTCATATAAATTGAGTTCAAGGCTATCCTAGGCAACTTAGTGAGAGCCAGATACCAGTTAACAACAACAACAACAACAACAACAAAAAAGTAAATAAAGTTCTGGACATATAGCTCAGTGACAGACCACTTGTTAAAATGTTTTAGGCTCATATTCAATACACAGAAAAAGACCAAACTAGACTCCCTTAATATAGGTGGCAATGAGGGGACTGGGACAATATATGAGGCCACTGACAGTGGGTCCAAGATCTAATTCTAATGCACAAACTGACTTAGTGGAGTCCATTCTATATGGAGAGATGCCTTCCCCAACCTAGACACAGGGGTGTGGGGGTGGGGAGGTGCCTTGGTCCTGCCTCAACTAGATGATGGGACATACTTAGTTGACTTCCTAGAGGAGGCCTTACCCTCTCCAAGGAGTAGATGGGAGGTGGGGTGGAGGGAGGAAAGTGGGGTCAGAGGGAGGAGAAGGGGGAACTGAATTGGAATGTAAACAATAAATGTAAAAATACCCAGAAAAAGAAAGAAATGGGAGGGGAAGTTTTTAACAGGGTTATAAGATGCTATTATGGTTACTATTTTATATAACCACTCAGATTTCCAACTCATTATGTTTACAAATTCTGAATTGGTGTGAGGAATCTGGAAATGATATAGCTGAGATGAATTGTCTCTGCATCTGGGGTCTCAGCTGGGCTGACTCAATGGGTCAATGGTAGCAATCATCTGAAGGCCTGTGCCCACGCATGCAGATGATGCCCACTATCCACCATCCTTTCAGCTGCAGTTATCAGCTGGAATACAAGTTTGTAACTTTCTCAAGTAGCTACTTGAACTTTATCACAGTCTGCTCACTGGCTCCTAAAAGTACATGTTTAGAGAGCCATGAAGTAAAAGCTTTAGCATCTCTTACGTCCAATAGCATTACTTTGCTATTATCACAATCACACTCAGACTGAAGAGGAGGATGGAATGCCCACCTCTTAATGGAAGAGTTGAAAATACCATATTTTATGTTACTATTTTGCTATCATCATCATCATCATCATCATCATTATTATTATTATTATTATTATTATTATTATTATTTGAGAGATGGTCTTATTATATACTCTTAGCTGACCTAGAACTTAATATGTAACTCCAGCTTGCCTCAAATGCATGGCACTCATGCTTCTGCCTCACAAGTGCTGGGGTCTCACTTGTGAACCATGATGCCCCATTTTAAAGTTATGTTGTTTTGGTTTACATTTCTCCTGTTCTTTCCCTCCCTCCAAACACTCCCATATAACCCCTTCCCACTCACTTTCAAATTCATGGTCCTTTTTTCTTACTTATTACTATTGCACACATGTTTCTAAATACATACATATTTCTAAATCTAACCAGTTCAGTACATATATTGTTACTTGTGTGTATGTTTTCAGGGATGACCATTTGGAACTGCAGAAGCCATTGGTGTGCTCTTCCCTGGAAAAGACCACCTCTCCTGCTCAGCTTTCAGTAGTTGCCTGTAATTCTTTGTGTGGAGTTGAGACTTCACAGGCTTTTCCCTGTCCACTTTGGCATGCCCACTGGTGTCATCCTTGTTCAGTGCATGTTTGGACAGTCATGTTAGTGAGGCTTTATTGATATAGTTTCTCATGTTACTAGGAGATGAAAATGTGGTACATATACACTACGAAATAGTATCTGTATAGAAAAATGAAACAATGGACTTTTCAGGTAAGTGAAAGGAACTAGACATGATCAAATTGAATGAGGTAACCCTGACCCAGAAAGAGAAATGTCGAATGTTCTGTCTTGTTGGAGGCTCCTAGCTCCAAATCTTTGGGTATGAATACACAGCTTATAGTAGCTACAGAAAGCAGGAAGGTAAAACGGGACCATTTCAAGGACAGAGGAGTTGGAGTGCAGGGTACAAACAATCTTATTACAGAAATGGGGGAAGGTGGGAGGTGTTCCTTAGGGAGGAAGGAGGAGATAAGTACTCAAAGTCATACTTTTAAAAGAACATAGAGGACTGGATATCAACACACAAGAAAATACAATTGTCTACAGTCTTCTTTCTGTCTACAGCAACAAACACCCTTCCCCCATGCAAAACACACTGATCCCGTCCTCCAAGACTCCAAAGTCCATTGACGTTTTGGCAGCAGTTCAACTGCCAGATCTCTTTATCTAAATCGAGGCCAGGTGAGATGAAGATTCTCAGTTTTGATTCTTTGAGTTCACTTCCTTGAGACCTTCCCAACAAGAAAACATAAAGTTAAAAATTATTGTTCTGGGCACCCAATGTGCAAGTGCAGAGTCCGGATAACCTTTGTAGACTGCTAGACTAACAGAAACAAAGCATTGGGTTCGATCCCCACTCCTACATAAACTAGGCACAGATGTAACTCCAGTAGAAGGATCAGAAGTTACAGCTATCCTCAGCTACTTAGCAAGTTCCAGAATAGCCTGGAATATATGAAAGTCTGGTTAAATCAGTACTATCCTTCCATCTTCAGCCATTCCAATTGAATTGTTTTCTCAGACTGTTTCTTCCTGTAACAGTTTGAGAGCTCAGATCACCCTTTTGTGACATCTCTATGTTTGAGAATAACTTGAAAAGTTTTGTGATCTTTCTATGTAATTCTTAGAATCCACTCAATTAGCCAATAGTCATAACCAAAGGATTTTTTTAAAAAAAAATATTCTTTCACTCGTGTTCCTGGTGAGACCACTGTGAGAATACTCCCTTAAACTTCTTAGAAATCACATTGTTTAGGGAAAAAATTTATAAAGTACTTAAGATCCTTGGAAGGACTTTTGTCTGCATAAAAAGTATTAAGAGACTATGTCATCTTTTTTTGGAGGTTTAACAAAAGTTCCTCTAATATCACTTTTTTTATCTTTGCCCTAAAATCCATTCTTATTTGAAAATCACTGTCTGCTGAGGGTAAGAAAGACACAGCATTATTTTCAATCTCACCATGTCCTGGATTCTTTACAAGATTTCTTTTTTTGTTTGTTTTTGTTTTTGTGTAAGGAGTAGGTTTTTCCTTCTGCCACTGGTCTTGTCCCACCGCCACGCCAGCCCCAAGTAACACACCGAGACTCTGTATTTGATATTATGCTGTTGGCCAGGTACTAGTATCTTATCGGCTAGCTCTGTCTTAAGTATTAACCCATTTCTGTTAATCTAAGTATTTCCACATGGTCTCAATATACCAGGGAATGGGGCAGGCATCTGGTCTCCCCAGTCTCTCCATCTTGACTCCTCCTTACTACTTCCTCATTCCTCCTAGTCTCCTAGTCCTGCCTATCTTACTTTCCTATTGGCCAACAGTGCTTTATTCATTAACCAGTATGAGAAACATATTTACAGAATGACATCTCCCATCATTTTTGTTTTTTAGTTTTTTTTTTCACTTTTTTATTTTATTATTTTTTTATTTTACATGTTGATCCCAGTTTCCCCTCCCTCCCTCTTACCCTCTCTCCTCCCTCACATGCACCCTGACTACCCTCCCTACCATTCCCCCACCCCCATTCCACATGTAGGGTGATGCCATCCAGGTGGGGTCATGTAACTCTGTCAAATCATTCGAAGTAGGGACTAGGGCTTCTCTCCGGTCTCTAGGGTAAGGCAGTATCCCTCCATGGGGGATGTGTCTGCAATGTCCTTTTGTGCACCAGGAATACATGCTGGTCCCACTATCTGAGGTCCCTTAGACTGCTCCTTGTTCAGGTCAGCTGTCTCTGTGTTTCTGCAACCTGGCCTTGTCCTCTCTCTCTCTCTCTCTGCATATGGATTCCAGTTCGACTCAGTGTTCAGTTATGGGTATCTGCCTCTGCCTCCAACAGGCACTAGGTGAGGGCTCCATGATGGTGGATAAGTTAGTCGTTGATCTCACTATCAGGGAAGGGTGTTCATGGTAGCGTTTCCACAGTTGCTCAAATTGTTAGTTGGAGTCAGTCTTGTAGGTCTCTAGTCCTCTCCCTAGGTTCAATTTTCTCTTCAAGCCAACAATGAATCCCTCTTTTATGTTCTCTCTCTCTCTCTCTCTCTCTCTCTCTCTCTCTCTCTCTCTCTCTCCTATTCCTACCCTGACTCAATCTTCCTAGTTGCATGTGCATTCCTCTCCTCCCCTTCTCTTTCTCCTACTTCTCTCTCCATTCACTGCCCCCCCACTTCCCATGTGCTCTGGGGGACTTGTCCCTTCCCCCTTTTGTGAGGGACCTTATATGAATCTCTTAGAATACACCTTGCATCCTAGTTCCACTGATGGTGTGAATTATAGGCTGGTGATCCTTTGCTCTAGGTCTAAAATCCATATATGAGCGAGTACATATCATGTTCCTCTTTTTTGACTGGGTTGCCTCATTCATGATGGTTTCTTCAAGTTCCACTCACTTGCCTGTGAATTTCAAGATTCCATTATTTTTTTTTCTGCAGAGTAGTATTCCATTGTGTAGATGTGCCACGTCTTCTTTATCCATTCTTCATTTGAGAGGCATCTAGGTTGCTTCCAGGTTCTTTCTATTACAAATAACACTACTATGAACGTAGTTGAGCACATGTCTTTGTTGCATGGATGTGGATCATTTGGGTATATGCCTAAGAGGGGGATTGCTGGGTCCTGTGGTAAACTAATTCCCATTTTCCTGAGGAATCGCCATACTGATCTCCAAAATGGCTGTATGAGTTTGCACTCCCACCAGCAGTGAAGGAGTGTTCCCCTTTCTCCACATCCTCTCCAACATGAGTCACCATTGGTTTCTAATTTTAGCCATTCTGGCAGGAGTAAGGTGGTATCTTAGAGTTGTTTTGATTTGCATTTCCCTGATAGCTAAGGATGTTGAGCACTTTCTTAAGTGTCTTTCAGCCTTTTTGATTTCCTCTATAGAGAATTCTTTCTTCAATTCTTTACCCCATTTTTTAATAGGGTTATTTGGTGTTGTGTTGGCTAGTTTCTTGAGTTCTTTGTATATTTTGGAGATCAGCCCTTTGTCAGATGAAGGATTGGTAAAAATCTTTTCCCAGTCTGTGGGCTGCCATTTGGTCTTGTCCAATGTGTCCTTTGCCTTACAGAAGCCTCTAAGTTTGAGGAGGTCCCATTTATTAATTGTTGATGTCAGTGTCTGTGCTACTAGAGTTATGTTCAGAAAGTGGTCTCCTATTCCAATTTGTTCAAGGGTAGCTCCTACTTTCTCTTCTAAGAGATTCAGTGTGGCTGGATTTATGTTGAGGTCTTTGATCCATTTGGACTTGTGTTTTGTGCATGGTAATAGACATGGGTATATCTGCAGTCTTCTACACACCATCATCCAATTGTGCCAGCATCATTTGTTGAAGATGCTTTTCTCTCCCCGTTGTATTCTTTTAGCTGTTTTGTCAAAAACCAGGTGTTCATAGGTGTGTGTTTATATCAGGATTTTTGATTCCATTACATTTGTCTACCTGTCTATTTTTTGCCAATACGAGGCTGTTTTCAGAACTATAGCTCTGTAGTAGACCTTAAAGTCAGGGATGGTGATGCTTTCTGTAGTTCTTTTATTGTACAGGGTTGTTTTTGCTATCCTGGGTCTTTTGTTTTTCCATATAAAGTTTATTATTATCCTTTCAAGTTCAATGAAGAATTGTGCTGGGATAATCAAATTAATAATGAAAAACTCAAGTCTGGTGCAATAGGCACAGTTTAGGGGAAAATTCAACTGCAAAATATGCACATACTAGAAATCCAGCACCTCTAAACAAACACACTGCCTAGCAAGTCTGGATGACATAGGATAGCAGGTGCCACTTAAACTCAAGAGACCCTGTACCCTGAAAATGTTATAACCATTTATCAGTGGTTGGAAACAAATAATTCTGCAGATGTGAATAACTAGTAGATAGTTACACAGAGCCTCATATGATGCCCCCTATGAACAAAACCCAAGCTGTAGAATGAATTGGCAGCCCAGTCTTTAGACATTTGAAAATGTCTATTCAGAAAATTTGTACACCATTATTTGCCTCTACACATTAGTATATGGCCTTTGAAGAAAAGGATAGCACATTTTCTGAGCTTTCTATTGATCTTATATCTGGAACCATGGTCAGCAAGCTGCTGATAAAGATTTACCAAAGTTAATGTAAAGTTGAGAGCTAAGATCACCTTGATAAAAGCAATTTTCAACAAGCTTTTCCCACTTACTACCAAAACAGAGGCACTGTTTACATAATTGCCTTATACTTATGACAATAATGTAACATGAATAAATAAGTTACTCAGATTGGAGATCAAGGAAGCAAAGCAGCCGGCCACTAGGTTCTTACCTCTACCTCAGGCTGAATGGGCTGATCCTGTCTCCACAACCTCTCACCAAGCCTCAGACTGTAACCTTTGCTCATCGTGTCTGAAGAATGAATGTCTCCTACTGAATCCTGACTTAAGTAGCTCTCACAAGTCCTGGGATTAAAGGTGTGAGGTATAACTCTCCTTTAGACTGATTCAATCTTATGTAGATCTGGGTGGCCTTGAACTCATAGAGAACCTTTTGCCTCTTAATCCTGAGTCCTAGGATTAAAGGTGTGTAACACCACCTCCTAGCTTCTGGCTGCTGGGTTTAAATGTGTATGCCTGGCTTCTAAAGCTTGTGGTTGACTTTGCTTTCTGAATCCTTAGGCAAGCTTTAATGAATCACAAATAATATACCACTATTCAATAAATATTAAAATATACCCCCTTAAGGTTTACTTTGCATATTTTAATGACAAATCAAAACATTCAGGTATACTAGTAAATTAAACATGTATTTCAAACCATAGAAATGAAGTTTACTTACAAATCAGTTTTAAATGAATGCAAGAGTCATTTTTAAATTCTTATGTTATATGTTGTATGTAGGACTGGAGAGATGACTTGGTGATTAAGAGCACTTGCTGCTCTTCCTGAGGACTTGGATTTGATTCCCCAGCACTCACATAGCTGCTTACAACTGTCTGTAACTCCATTTCTAAGGTATCTGAAGACCTTTCCTGGTCTTTGTGGGAACCAGGCATACAAATATGTGGTACAGACATGAAAGCAGGCAAAACACTTATATCCATATAATTTTTTAGAAGTCCCTTTCTCATAAATATGTTCATTTATTTTTGTCTTTTCTTTTAATGTCTCATACATTGTAGGCAAGTGCTCTACCATAAAGCTATAGTTCTATTACAATTTTTTTTAAATCTGTCCTGCCTGCAAGAGTGCTGGGGTAATGGCAGCACAGAACTTGTGGGAGGAACCAATCCCTGACTTGTCCAATTATGGCCCATATCATGAGAGAGAGCCCATAGTTGACAAGGCGTGGAGGGTCAGTAACCACAGGCAGGACAGCCAAGAGACCCAAGGTAAAACCAAACACAACTGAAAAAAACAAGTCAATGAAATAATTCCAATTGATATTCTGCTTTATTCATGGATCATGCCTAGACCAACTGTTATCAGAGAGGATTCATACAGGCAACTGATGGGAGCAAATGCAGAGACCCACAGCAAGACAGAGCCAGGGGAACACTCAAAAGACAAAGAGGGTGAATAATAGGAAACAGAGAGGTTGTGGACACCAGGAAAACACAGGCCACAAAATCAACTAAGCAGGGCTCATAGGGGCTCACAGAGACTGAATGGACAATCAGGGAGCCTGAATCAGCTTGCACTAGGTCCTCTGCCTATAAACTTATGGTGGTTGTACAGTTTGGTGTTCTTGTGCGACTCCCAACAATGGGAGTGGGGTTATCTCTGACTCTTTTTGCCTGTATTTGGGAACTCTTTCCTCCTACTGGGTTGCCATGTCCAGCTATGATAAGAAAGTTTGTTCCTAATCTAACCGTATCTTATTAGGGCATGTTCGGTGGATGGCTGTGAGAGGCCTGCTCTTTTTTTATTTTTATTTTTATTTTTAAGGGAAGCAGGAGTCAATCTGTGGGAGAGGCGAGTTGGAGGGGAGGGACTGGGAAGAGTGGAGGGAGAGGAAGCTATGGTTGGATGTAATGTATGAGAAAAAATGTTTTAAAAATGTGTCTGGAAAGATAGCTCAGTTGGTAGTGTTTGCCTTGCAAGTATGAGGACCCGGCACATTGTTATGTGCCTGTAGTCTCAATGATGGCAAGTGAAGAAAAGTAAATCTTTAGAAACTCCAGGGCCAGCTAGCCTGGAATACCTGGTGAAGCTACAGGCTAATGTCATACACTAGCCCTAAAAACAGTAAACATCAACTGAGCACAAATACCTGAGACTTTCCCCAATACTCAACATGCACACCATGCACACAGGCACTTCACACACACACACACACACACACACACACACACACACGCACACACACACACGCACGCACGCACGCACACACATGCATGCACACACACACACACACACAAACACTGATTAAATACTCATAGGGGAGTTAAACAGTAACCAGAAAAGATAAAATTATCCTACAGTCTTTGTTTACTTACTTAGCTATCACTTTAATTCTTTGTGTCAGTCACCTTTGCTTCATCCTATCACAGAGACGCTCTTTGTGGATCTCTTATTTAACTCTCCACAGTCAAAAACATAGACCACGGATGCCTCCCTCTTGTTTTTGGAGATTCACTCATGGATAATGTTTTAATACATGCATAGATGGGATGAATTCGTGACATAACAAGGCATCATTTCATTACTCACAGTGATATATCATTTTAAAATTTAATAGTTGTTTATATTGTGTGTGAAGTTTATTTTTGCAAACTTCTAAACACAGTACACAGAAGCAGAGTTAGGAAGATCACTCATTTGTGACCCACACTCAAAAACAGAATAATGTGTTTAAGTCTGAAAATAACCATTTAATATTTCTGAACCTTAATTGACCACAAAAACTAATATAAAAAGGAATAAAAACAGATAAGGGAGATGACTGAACTTAGCTGTTTTTCTCTATCTTTGTTGACTTCTTTTGAGACAAGGTCTCATCACGTAACTGGCTGGCCTGGACCTCACTATGTAGGCCAAGCTGGCCTTGAACTCACAGAGATCCACATGCCACTACCTCCTGAATTCTGGGATTAAAGGCATGCACCACCATATATGACCATCCTTGTTGACTTTTTGTTGAATGGTTCTACCAGTTGTAAAAGTGGCAAGTTCAATCTCTCAACTCTGCTTTAAGTAAGATCATTCTAGTGTGTCTCTATTCTCCACTTTGGCTTTTTGTTTTTGTCTTGGAAGTCTGTTATTTGTTGCATATATATTTTAAATCATTATCTTCTGAATAAATTGACCCTTTATCATATATAATTTCTTCTACCCCCAATAATTTCTTTGCTCCAAACTTGATTAAATATTTTGGCTGCCTTTTAAAATGAATATTTAGTTTTCAAAGTTTTTTCCCATCATTTTACTTTCAACCCATCCATGGCCTTGAATTTGAAATAAAATTCTTGTAACTGACATATAGTAGAGTCTCTGCTTTTTATTTATGTATTCAATCTATTTTCATTTGAGGTCATTATTGAAATGTTAGAGATTAAACCTGCCATTTTATTATTTTTTTATTTGGTTGCTTTTCAGGTTCCTATTTCATTATTGTCTTTCTTGCCATTGTTGATTTTTTGAATAATTTTAATATGCTTTTCTGAGTTATAATATTTTATTTTGTATAACTTTAATAAAGGTATGATAGTGTGTATGTGTTTGTTGTTGTTGTTGTTGTGACATGACAGTATACTTTCAACATTTTACCATTTTGAGTGAAACATGAAAGCCATATTCCCATTAAAATTATTTTGTTTTTCCATACTTTTAAAGCATCGTTTTCTTGAACATAGGACAACTGCGTAAATTTTGTTTCAATCATATCAATTATGATCTATAAAATCATAAAAAGTAAGAGATCCAGAAAAATTTTCTTCATGATATAGCCATCAGTAAGGTACTCCAGTAAATAATCCTTCACATATATCCTTTGCACAACCCAATGAAACGCCTTGTTTAGAAGAAAGAGGAGCCAGGAATGGAAATATGGGGAAGGATGAACATAAAAGAGAAGGAGTAGTTGAGAAAAGGAAGGGGACCAGTGAGAATGGGAAAGGGATAGGAGTAGGCAATGGAGGTAAATATGACAAAAATAATTGCACACACATGTATGATGGCACATCCTTTAATCCTAGTACTTGGCATACAAAGGCATGTGCATCTGTGTTACTTGGAGGCCAGCCTGAACTACTAATAAGCTACAGGCTACTTAGTGAAACCCTGTCTCAAAATACTACATTAAATGCATGTATGAAAATATCATGATAAAACCTGTAACTAGGAATAATTAATATATTCTAAAGTTAAAATATAATAATACTAGGAAAGCCAATTGTGATGTGAGTGATCACACTTCTTTTTTTAAAAATCCATTAAGATATTATTCAAAGAAAAGCTGTAATCTGGTCACAGCACTTGGAAGACATAGGTTGCAGTATCTTGATATTAAGACCAGCCTGCCCCACACAACAAGTCTGAGGACAGTCTGCACTAAAAAGTAGAAGTGAGGAATAGAGGTGCACAGGACACAGAGTGCTTGCCTAGCATGCACAAGGCTGTAGCATCAATCTTTGTGATTTAAAAAAGGTACCATTCAGATTCCACATAATGCATTTCTTTAAATGTACCATCTAATAATCCTCAGTATAAGAAGGTTATCTAACAGTCACCTCAACAAGTTTATATATTTTTTCCTATAGCAAAGACCCCTTGGAGCTCACAGATCCCTGTGGTAAATCTGGGAAACCAGCATTGGACCAAACCAAGTCTCATGAATGTGGGAGTCAGTTAGGAGGCCTGGGCAGTCAATGGGACAGTGGAACCAGTATTTATCCCTAGTGCACAAAAGGACTTTGGAAGTCCATTCCCCATGGAGAGCTACTCTCTTGGCCTAGATACACAGGGAAGGCCCTAGGTCTTCCCCCAAATGATGTGACAGACTTTGATGATCACTCATGGAAGGCCTCCTCATCACTGGGTAGTGAATGGGGATGGGATGGGGGTGGTCAGTGGCGGGCATGGAAGGATGAGATGGAGAGGGAACTGGGATTGATATGTAAAATAAGATTGGTTCTAATTTAAATAAAAATGTATATACAAAAAAAGAAAAGACCCAATGAACATCAATACTCTTCATTCCCATTCCCATAAATTCCCTGTTTGCCATCCTATGCATCTGCCATTATTATCTCTCTGGCAGTTTTTCCTTCTTGTGAGATTTCACATGTATGGAAACAGAATCTTCTGTTTACAAGTTCATCATGATCATTTCAATTTCTTTTTCCTCCCAAATACTCATCTCTTTCTTTCTAATTATACAGCCTTGCTTGACCTGGAACTCACTGTGTAGACCAGGCTGGAATCAAACAGAGATCTGCCTGCCTCTGTGGTGCTTAATGAAATAAAGTGCATCTAATGGTGAGATCTAAAATAATGTTACCACAAATTTAAACTAATTAAATCACCAAAGAAACAAAAAATAAATAAATCTAAAAATCATTGTAACGTTCAAGTTCATTCAAAAATCAAATATAATGTCCAAACTCATGCAGGTTTGAAGCTGCCTACAATCAATTCTTATAACCAAAGAGCATAATAACACACTTGAGAAATGGAAGCACAACATAGCATTCATTATTTTAGTAAACTCAAGTTCATTATTTAGTTAAGTTCTATATAATGTGCATAAGCACAAGTTTTTGATTTTGTTCTTTGTTGGATAGAAACCTATTTGTGGAGTCATTGTCAATATATTTACTTATTTTTTGGTGTATAGTGAACATCCACTGTATACTCATGTTCCTCATAATAAAATGTATAATGGAAATTCAGTGTACTAAAATTCCAAATTTTTTATATTTAAATTTTTAATTGATACATTAAAGTGAATTGGCAACAGAAACAAAAAAGCAGGCACTATTGGATTAGAAAGATAATAGTCTGAATATTTCACAGCATTGAAATTGTGTGTCATACATACAAAGCATGAATTACACACTTTTGCCTGCTTTGGCTAGTCAACATCTTATATAAAGAGGCTAAATTTTTGCACACATCAGCTGGCTGATCCACACCTGTCTTTACTTGCCTTACCTGGTAGCTGTTAAGGACACATTTTCTGTTCTTCCTGGGCATTCATAAATTACTTCTCAACCCAAAACAGTTCATGTGCAAAGATCTATCTGACAGCAACCAAGGCAATTTTTTTTTCTTTTTTTTCTCTTTGCTGAAGAATGGGAAAAAACACCATCCAGTTAGCAATGACCGAGAAATTCATATCCCAAGTGGATACTGGAATTGTTCAGTTATATAAGTCATACACAGTTGCATGGAATCCAGGGAGCAATGTTGGTGGCTTGAATAAAGCACTACAAGTCAATATGTGGACATTTCAACACCAGAAGCCTACACAAAAGTAGTAGAGAATATATTGGCAAAACATAATAGCTATATACTTGTTTTCATGTGTATCATGAAGGGTAAATACTTATTTTTGGTTTTTAAAGACAGGGCTTCTCTATGGTTTTGGAGCCTGTCCTGAAACTAGCTCTTGTAGACCAGGCTGGTCTTAAACTCACAGAGATCCACCTGCCTCTGTCTCCTGAGTGCTGGGACTAAAGGCATGCACCACCACTGCCCAGCAAGGATGAATATTTGTATTAAAAATGTTTTAACAGATAATACTTTCTTATAATAAGTAAAAAGTATTACTAGAATGCTTATTTCTTTTATTTTTCCCTTTTCTCCCCAAGAAGTCGTTTCTTGAGCCCATTTCTTATACTTATTCGTACTGCCATATTATATCAAACATCAGATTATGTTGTAATTTGTAATATATAAGCACTCCTATTTCTACCAAATTAAGATGTTCTTAAGAATAGCATTCAAACAGGAGCAAACACCCATACATAAACACTGAGTTGAACTAGAACCCAGATGCAGATGGAGAGGATAAGACCAGGCAGCAGAAACACATAGAGACAGCTGACCTGAACAAGGAGGAGCTAACGGGCCACCAGACTGATTGCTGGGAAGCCAGCATGGGACTGACTCAGGCCCCCCTAAATATGGGTCTCAGCAGTCTAACGGACCTCAGACAGTGGAGCCAGGATGTATCCCTGGTGCACAAAAGAACCTTGCTAACACATCCCCCATGAAGGGATAACTGCCTTAACCTAGAGACAGGAGAGAAGCCCTAGTCCCTACTTCACATGACCTGTCAGATCTACATGACCCCAACTGGATGGCATTCCTCTACATATGGAATTGTGGTGGGGGGATGGGAGGGGAGGGTGGATAGGGTGCATGTGAGAGGGCAGAGAGGGTAAAAGGGAGGGAGGGAGGAAAAGGGAACTGGGATGGACATGTAAAATAATAAATTAAATAAAAAAAATGCTTTGACTCCAAAATTTAAGTTCAAGGACAAGTTACTGGGGAAAAGGATTTCTATTTTTGTTTCCACAGAAAATGAAAAGATGTGGATTCCTTCCAGACTAATGTGGTTTGATCACGCCAGACCGCCTGAAACAGAGTACCAGGTGATCCTACATACAAAACAGCGGACAAAGCAGCCTTACAGACTACAGCCAGGATATCTGCATCTTCTTAGAATCCCCCATGACAGCGCCCCTTACCAGCAGGAAGTAGTTTGGAAAGAACAAGGCCCAAATTCCCAAATATTGTCTATAAATGTTTGTTTTCATTTAAATGGACTTGGTTATATAAAAATAAATTAAAAAAAGAAAAAAAAAGAATAGGATTCAAATTTCATAGTATTGTTTTAGGTTGTAGCTTTAACAATACTACTAATAAAATAATCCTGGTAATGAGAAAAAAAGGAATCAGAGTCATGTCTTAATATTCTCAGTGCTTAATAAAGTTGTTAGGCCTTGACAAGTGTTCAGCAAATATTTGTGGAATGAATATACATCCATTATAACAGTGGTCAGGATGGTTCCATTCTACAAGCATTGATCTTTAACTATTTCTCACTGGAGGCAAGATGGTACTATATCCCAGGGAAAACTAAAATTTTAAACTGCCAAATAGTAAGTCAAACATAATTAATTAAATCTCAAATTTATTCCATCAGAAAAATTTTATAGGCTGAATTTTATTATAACAATAGATTTCTGATACAATATCCAAAAAGCAGAACTTCTAGACAGACAAAAAACAACAGCAAATATGAAAAGGACTGCAATGTAGTAGGAAGAATTGAGGCTCTGGAGTCAAACTGATCTTAGCTTGAATTCTATTTTCTTCTGTTACTAACTGAATCATTTGTTAAGAGAGTCAGAAATAGCTCATATAAATTATAATAGTAACTAACCCATAGTGGTCCCTTATATTGAAGCCATTATTATTTTAATATTAATAAAACTAGGAAGTACATTCCTAATAATCTTCTAGTAGTAACTCTGGGACCTATGACCTGAATTACTAAAGAAGCAGATTTTCTGCTCTTCCTCTGTTCTTACTCACATTCCAATCTTCTTTCATAACAGCACTGTGGTTATTACCTGCCCAACATACACCAAGAAACAGTCTAAGGCACAGCAGTGTGCTCTCTCTTCCTCTCTTTCTCCCTCTCCTTCTTCTCCTCCTAGTCCTTCTCTCTCATTCCTGGTATAGATTTTCCTAATTCAAGGAAATACATCATTTTCTAATTCACACTTTCTTGGTGGCAACCAGATAATTGCTTATAATTAAAAAGCTTTTCATCCAGTTTCTACTGGGTTAGAGTAAATCATAATGCTGTCAAGCCAGGAAAGTACTTAATTAAGCACAAGAGGTGACAATGAGTCTGTGTACTTTGTTGGGGGGAAAAAAACATAGACCAAAAGTTGAAGTAGGAGACCCAGTTTCAAATCTTAACTTTGAAAATAACTCAAGTGAAAAATCTCAAGTGACTTCATCACTATGGATGTCTGCTTCCTACATGTAGATGACAAATTCTAAGCTGATACACTAATTTACATTTTGGAAAATTAAAACAATGCTATATTACTCCACTAACCCAAATCAGGTGTCTAGAAAACTGAACAAAATGACTGGTACTACCCAGGTTATGTCAAAGCACATCTGTAATTCCAGAACTTGGGGCTGAGGCAGGAGGACCAGGAGTTAGAGGCCAGCACATGACAATCAGAAAGGAATTAAGGAAGGATGGACAGTCCTCTACACAAACGAAGAAACTCCATCATTTCTGAAGGAAAATATGATTTGGGAATTATTTGAGAAGTAAATACAACGCAAAAATCCTAAAGAAAAAGTGGTAAGATTATGTAAAACCAAAGCTCAAGAGACCACATGATTGTACTCATATGTGGAAAATAAAAAAAGTTTATCTCTGATTTGTGGATTGAATTACAATGCCCTCCCCTCATGCCCATATATTTGAATGTTTGGTCCCAGCTGGTGGAAGAGTTTAGGAAGTATTAGAGGTATGACCTTGTTGGAGGAGGTGTGTCACTGGGGGTTATCTTTGAGGTTTGAAAAGCCCATGCCATTCCTAGTTAGCTCTCTCTGCCACAAGCTTATGAATCAAGACTCAAGACAGAAGCTTACAGGTAAGGCTTCAGTGTCATGCCTATCTACCTGCTGCCTCACTCTCCACCATGATGGTCATGGACTCTATTATCCTCTGTGACTGTGAGCCCCAAATTAAATGCTTTCTTTTGTTAATGTGTTGAAATAAGTTTATTTGTAAAAGAAGCAATAGAAGGCATGATGAACTCTCCAAAGAGACAAGGAACATACATGTTACATACAAATTTTCGACACGATCCACAAGTAGATTACACCCAGCCCAGATTGTACAACTCAAAAGTCTAAACTTTTTGATAACCAATCAGTTTTTTTTTAATTAGGTTAAATGCTTTCTTTTGAAGATGCTTTTGTCATGGCAATGGAAAAATAACAAAAATATTCTCACAGAAGTAGAAAGTAGAATAGTGAATAGCAGTTCTTGGGAGAAGAGGGGCTAAGAAGGTCTAGAGCAGTGGTTCTCAATCTTCCTAATGCTGCAACCCTTTAATACAGTTCCTTATGTGTTGTGATCCCCAACCATAAAAGTATTTCTTTGCTAATTCATAACTGTAATTCTGCTACTGTTATGAGTCATAAAGTAAATGTCTGGTATGTTACCCCCAAAGGGGTTACAACCCACACATTGAGAACTGCTGTTCTAGAGAGAAATTTGATAATGGTTACCAAGCCATACTTAGGAGTAATTCGTGCTACTCTTTAAAAGCATAGTAGGGTAACTATAGCTTACAGTATCTTGCCTTTATATGCTCTAAAACCCAAAAAGAAAGAATTTGAAGTTTTCTAATAAAATATACACAAACATATTTGAAGATGTAAAGATAGTAACTAATCTGATTTGATCATTACACATTGTAATTTTGTTTTGAATTATCATGCTGAACCCCATAAATACTTAACAATAATTGTGTAAGAATTAAAAATATGAAATACATCAAATATGAAAGAAAAAAGTACAAGAGAAGAATAGAGACTATGTAACGAATATTTTCAAACCACCCTCAAAAAATAAATACAAATGGCCACTAAACATAATAAAAAGATGTTAAATTTCACACAATGACATGTAAATCAAAAGGAGAGGCTCACCTCTCCAAGTTACATAACAGAACACTTTGAAATACATTAAATGCTGGTCATGGTAAGAGAAGTGGATCCACTCTTAGACTGGTGACAGTATCCCAAGGCCATACTCATCCTTTGTCTTAACAAAGGTCATTCTTTCGGTCTGGCTCATTTCCTTTCTTCTCCTCGGAATTGCTTTGTTTGTTACACAAGTTTTAACAACTTGTGTGAGCAACTGCTTGAGAGGAACAGATGGGAAGACTTAGAGAAGTTCTCAAAATGGAAACAAAGGGAAAGTCATAATTTAAGGACAGTCTCCTGTCATGTTACAGATGAGATGGGAAAACATAAGAATATATCTTTTGTGGGCAAAAGTTAGCTTAAACTCACAAAACAGCTTTAAGAGTTAAATAATCACTCATATTTTTCATAAAGCAACACATTTAAAAACTAAATACATTTCATCATTGTAAAGTCTCCATTATGGGCCTTAACCTGGAGAAATTAAGTCCCTGAAGGCACTTCATTGAACTGGAAGATAATGCAAAAAGGACCAAGGGAATAATTAGATTTCCCCTTTAATCAGAAGCAGAAACCTATCAGCATTATGAAGTATATTAAACGGCATATAATGCAACAAGTAGAATATTTGATGAATATTTCTTTAAAAGATTGTCTTATTACCACTTAGACAATTTGACCCTAAAAACAAATACTTGAAATAATGAAAGCACATAATTCTAGATTGATAGTGTTGTCATTACAATATGTGGGAATTAAGCATAACTATTTGCTTGGACAGTTATTCACTTCAATGTAAAATATAATTTCTTAGCTTTTAAGTAACTGAGAAAAGGGAACATGTTTTGTTTTTAACAAAGGAAGCAAATGTAAACCAGCTTTTAAAAACAGGCTAAAGCAAACAAACAGGGAGATGCCTCAGAGGGTAAAAATCACTTTGCTGAGCAAGCCTGATGACCTAAGTTCAATCTCCAGAATCTGTAGTGGAAGGAGACAACAACACCTGACCTTTGAGTTGACCTATAACCTTCTCATAATCATTGTGGTATGTGTCCACAGTCATAGACACATGTACGCACGCACACACACGTACACACACACACACACACACACACACACACACACACACGGCCAGCAGAATGATTTTCAAATAAAAATAAAAATTGCAAATGACCTTTCTCATTGGCCAGAAATTCTGCTGGTAAATGAAAATAAGCTCTACTTTCAAATATTCAAATAGGAACTCACAAGCTTATTTCAGTTGCTGTTTTCTTACTCTTTCTTTCTTTCTTTTTCTGTAAGTAGCCTGCATTGATGAGGTTTCTAAGGAGCCAGAAGTCTGAAACATTAAATCACTTTAAAACATATAACCTCAAAATATAATTTCTTTAGAGACAGCCTTACTTCAGTGACCCATAATTGTTATAGTTGCAACATGTAAATTTTTATTGTTTGTGTGTATATGAGACTCTGTGTGTGTGTGAGTGTGTGTGTGTGTGTGTGTGCATGTATACATGCATGCACACACGGGTGCACATTCTATGAATGTATGTATGGATATCTTCATTAATCTCTATGTAATTTACTTCCTTTTAGGGGAGAAAAGGGTTTGTTTCCATCAACAGGTTATAGTCCATCATTGAGAGAAGAGAAGGAACTCAGGCCCCCACTGTAGAAGGAGAAACTATGGAGCGATGCTGCTTGCTGACTCACAGATATATGTTGAACTAGCTTTCTTACAACCTGGGACCAACTGCCCAGGGAATGCAGACGTTACTTTTTGAGACAGGTTGTCTGGCTGAATCTGGAGCCTCAGTTCAGCTATGGTAGCTGACCAATGAGTTTCAAGGATCTGTCTACCGCTCCCAACCGCCGTCTTGAGTTTTGTGATTACAGGTGAGTATGAATGTGCCTGGAATTTACCTGGGTACTAGGGAACTGACCTCAAGCCCCCATGCTTTCAAAGCAGCCTCTTAATACTAAATGAGGCATGTTTGTTTTCCACATATTTCTCTTAGGAGGTAAATTTATTCAGTGATTATTTTCTGACAGATAGCAATTTCCCTTTTGCTGCACGTCCCTTTGAGTGAAATCTCTGGAGTACTTGTTTATATGTTATGAATATATATTAGGTTTTTGAGAATTTCATACAATTAAATCATTATATTCACCCTCCTTCACATAACTCTTCCCAGATCCACCGTTTTCCTTTCCTTCTCAACCTTGTGTCCCTTTCCCCCATCAAGGCCAATTTGTACTGCCAAAATAGTCTTGCAGGTGTGGCCTTCCACTGGGACACAGGCAACTTATCAAAGTAATGCACCATATTATAAATAGCAGAAATTTCCTTAAAAATCCAACAAAACTCCACTTGAGTTATATGATAACATCGGTGATTATCTTGATACATTAAATACTTTTGAAATCCTAGTTTTACCTTTATTCTATCCCACTTTAAGTATATATAAACTGAAAAAAGTCCCTGCAAATGTTGGCTCTTGTGTTTTTAATAATTTACAACAAAATAAAACAATATATAAGGTTACATTTGATTTAATAAAAAATTATCTAAGTCAGTAGCTGTATTGCTAGAAATGAGGGGAAATCATACGATACAAAGTTAGAAAATCCATTATTATGAATGTCTTCTTAAAGCAGCATTTAACTTCAGCCTCTAGTTAAAATGATATCAGGTTACTTGATTGAATATTTGTTCCTAGAGAAGACATTGATTTCACACACACAATCTATTCTACGGGCTACTGTTCTCTCAGTGGAGAGAGATTGTTTCTAATCAGGTCTCATTGGTGTCTGAGGTTCTGAGAAATAGATCCTTCCTTGAAAATAAACTCTACTTTCAAATATTCAAAAGGAAGCCAAGGGCATGTGTCAGTTAGTTGCTGCTTTCTTTCTTTTATAAGAATAATCTGCATTGATGAGGTTTCTAAGAAATCAGAGGAAGCCCAAAGCATTAAATCACATTAAAACAGATAACGCCAAAATACATATTTAAAGACAGCCTTATTTCAGTGACCTATAATAATTACACAGTTTATAGAAGTACTTCAATAAACATCTTAGTATTTTATAAACTGTGCATAAGAGTCTTAAAAATAAGACAGAAAGTAACACGTTTCAAAATTAAGATTTACAACATCGTGTATTTTATGCAAGAAAACACAGATACTACCTATACTAAAATGAACACAAAGCTTAATAGGAAAATTCAGTATCTTTGCCAGAAAATTGCTAAGAGATGAAATTTTAGGTGTTCTTCCCACAGAAAAGGGCAACTATCCTGTTGATAGATGTGTTAATTTGTTTGACTTTAATAATCCTTTTAGTGTGTATGCATCTAGACATCATGCTTTACACTTTAAGTAAATACAATTAATTTTAAAAAATTAAACAGTGGCATATTTAATCGATTAGTAGATGAATTTGAGGAACATAGAAGATTTTATAGCTGAATTAAGAAAATTCAAAACTCATTCCAAATAAAGGAAAGCACCTACTACAAGTTGGAAATCATTGAGTGACTTCTGGCCAATGAGAAGGGGCATTTGCAATTTTACTTGAAAACCATTTTGCTGGTAAACAACAGAGGAAAATATGAGAAGGTTCCTGGAAATTTTAGAGGCTAAAACTTTTATTCACTGATATTATCAGAGAGAGAAAAAACATAAAATCACCACATTTTCTGCTGTTTTTTAATAGTTGAAAACTGAAAAGAGGATTTAATTTCAGGGTTATAGATGAATACGGGATCCAGTGAATAAACATGTATGAAGTGGGCAGAGGTGCTTCTTGCTTATTGAACTGACTGAGATTTAGCACAAATTGTGTTTATTTAACATGCCTTGTAATTCACTAACATTTCTGTTGAAGTTGTATAACTGCTACCATCAAAACTACAAATAAAATCTTCAAAACAAAAACAGGAAAAAACAAAAAACAAAGCTCTGCCTCACCCCTCTGATGGATGACCTCATGCAAGTCATTTAAGCTGTCTGTGCTTATATTTACTGATCTTCTTTACCGCAGTGTTGAACTAGAAAATCTCTAGGCTCTTCTAAGGTTTAACATATGAAAGTCTAAAATGCTGCTTATTTAAATACTAGAAGCATATGTATCACCATTTTCTTTCCTTTTTTTCTACCACTAGAAGTACACCTTCAAAAGACATTGTATTGGGGGTCACTCAGAATACAGTGTTTTATTAGTCTTGAACCTGGAGAAAGGAAACTCTAGGTTCTCATGAGTATGGTATTTCAAGATTCAGTCTCATGAAAGAGCTACCAGTACCTAACTAAATTCAAAAACAAGTGCTTTAATGTACTGGATTCATTTTAGGCTTAATGTTTATTTTACCACAAAACACCAACCAATATATTCAAAACATAATTTTGGTAGAATAGTATTTACTTTATTATGTGCTAACAATTTAAGCATTTTTCAAATGTTTTTCACTTTAGCATATAGCAGGAATGATTAATGGTAGCCAATTATCACCAAAGTTAGTGGTATTTGAACATGGAAAAGAAAATATTTATTACCAATCTGTACCTTTGTGATTCCCTCACATGTAAAACAGTGCATTGAGAATACTTTTTTAGTTTTTAATTTAAATTTTACATACCAATCCTAGTTCCAGCTCTCTCCCATCCTCCCACTCGCTCCACAGTCTCCCAATCCCAACTCTTCATTCACTCCTCAAAGAGGGTGAGGCCTCCCATGGTAGATCATCAAAGTCTGTCACATCATTAAGGGAAGGACTGAGGCTCTCTCCCCTGGATCTAGGCTGAGAGAGTAACCCTCTATAAGGAATGGGCTTGAAAAAGTTCATGCCCTAGGGATTGTAGTGATATACATTATGTTATATCATATCATATCATATATATTATATAACTACAAGGAATAAATACTGGTATTACTTCCAGGGACCCCATAGACTGCCCAAGCCCCCAACTTACACCCATGTTCAGAGGGGCTAGTTCAGTCTTATACAGGTCTCCCATTTGTTCAGATCAGCTGTTTCTGGGGGTTTCCCCAACATGGTCTTGACCCCTTTGCTCATCACCCTCATCTCTACAATTGGATTCCAGGAATTCAACAGATTGCTTAGCTGTGAATCTCTGCTTCTGCTTCCATCAACTACTGGACCAAGGTTCTATGATGGTATTTAAGGTAGTCATCTCTAGAAGAAACTATCCTGAGTGAGGTAACCCAGATACAGAAAGAAAAGCATGGTATGTACTCATTTATAAGTGGATATTAGACATAGAGTAAAGGATTACCAGCCTACAATACAAAATCCCAGAGAAGCTAGGAAAAAAGGAGGACCCTAAGAGAGACATAAATGGACCTCGGAGAAGGGGAAAAGGCCAAGATCTCCTGAGTACATTGGGAGCATGGGAAAAAAGGGAGAGAACATTTTTACTATGCATATATATATATATATTAATATGCAGAACATCTGTAGATCTTTTTGTCCTCTTTAACTCCCCATCATCCCTTTTTTCATAAGCACATAATGTTAATATTTTATATTCTCTATGGCAAACATTTTTAATGTTGATATATTTAATCTATAAATTTTATATCTTCCTATGCCATTTCCCACTGGTTACTGAATGGACATGCTACAGTTACTCTAAATTGTGACAGTCATAGTAGGCATACTTAAATAGCCAAGGGAAATTATCCTGTGGATAATTGCCAGGCAATCAGTATTCATAGCTTTTAATAAAAAAGAGAAACAAGCTAGTGTAATTTTAAAAATAAGTGATCCATTAAAAGTCTCACATTGACCATTACATAAAGATAAAATTCTGACTCTGTAATAATTTATCAGTTTTAGAAAATAATTTTAAATACAGTAAATTTTGTAGCAGATCCCTGGCATCTGATATGCTTAAAAATATAGGCAAGAAAGAAAACCATATATATATGTGTGTGTGTGTGTGTGTGTGTGTGTGTGTGAGAGAGAGAGAGAGAGAGAGAGAGAGAGAGAGAGAGAGAGGACTGGAGGGGTAGCATAGTGGTAGAGTACTTGCCTTAAGTGAATGAGGCCCATCTCCAATGTCACAAGTTTGAGTCAATTTCTAATCAAAATTGTGCATGGCCAGGTGTGTTTGTTGCATGCCAACACTTGGGAGGCAGAAGCAGATGGATGTCTGTGAGTTCCAAACCAGTTTCACGGTAAGTGAAGTTTTCAGGTCAGTCAGTCTACGTAGTGAGACTCTATGTCACCAAAAAAAAAAAAAAAAAAAAAAAAAAAAAAAAGAAGAAGAAGAAAAGCACAGAAGCTGGAGAGCTGGCTCAGAGGTTGAGTGTAATGGCTGTTCTTCCAGAGGACCCAGATTCAATTCCCAGCACCCACATGGCAGCTAATAACTGACCATATGTAACTGTAGTTCACACCAATGCACATAAAATAAAGTTAAATAATTTATAAAAAGCAGGTTTGCTTATACAACATGGTGGTTCAATCTAAATTATATAGTATAGGCAAGATGGAAGGAAGGCTTTGGTAGGCTGAAATGATTAGCAAACACTTTGGTAAAAAGGTCATGCTGGGTGACACTGCACACTCTGGTATATTTCAGAAGTGACACTGTAAGACATGGTGCTTCAGACTCAGGTAGAAATGACACAAAGGCCAAGAGCTTAAGTTGGCTGGTACAAAGGACACCCACCTTGTTTACTACTAAAAAGAATGATGGGGGTGGGGTGAAGAGTTAGACAAATGTTCCAGGCTTAGGCAACCTGAAAGAGTAAATCACAGTTTGAACAGGTTGGGCTCCAAGGAGGAAAGACTGAGCAAAGCAGAAAACAGCTGACAAACCTGCGAGGGAGGGGCCAGAGCTCACTTAGTGATAGCACATTTCACCTTGCTTCCAATTCCAGACTCACCTCCCTGGGCTCCTCTTGAACATTTGTTTCAATTTAATGGGACTGGGCAGTCTGTTCTCTCAACAAGTACAAACTTTGTCTGCCTCTGTGTTTGTTACAGTGTAACAATCTCCACAAGGGTTCAGAGTCAGATACCACTTTTTCAACAAAAGCCTTCTTCAAATACCTCAGTTTTAAAAAGAGCCTCCCTACCCCCGCCTTCGCCCCACTGTATTATTAAATATAAACTTTACCATCCATATAATACATACAAGTTGATTTGCAGATATGTATGCATCTGTTTTTCTCAATCCTACAGAGCTATAAAAATCCTTAAGGGCAGAAACTGTGTATTGTAACTTTGCATGCCACAGGGGTTTGCATTTTTATAAGCTAGTCTACAAAAACAAAAATCTTACCTACAAAATAATGGTAAATAAGAATTTGTTGAATGAATGCATTCCAGTGCTAACACGTTTTCATTCTCTTCATTTTTCCCTTATCCTTATGAGACAATTCTTATATTGAAACCAATTTTCTCTCAGAAAATTAAATTACTGAAACATACCTAGGTTCTTCCAACAATATTTTCACCATAAAGGTAACTAAAAAAACACATCTAGAGCCTGATCAGATGACACATAACTACAGGTAAAGGAAGCAAATTTAAATGTGCCTTTTTGATTTGTGTACTTGAATAAGAATGCAATGTGAAGTTAGGGGCATAGGTCCAACAGGTCTTAGTGTAAGTGGTTTGTTTTAACTCCACATGAAAGGGAAGAAGAAGCAAAACAAAATGAAAGGCTCTGCCAGGGTGCAGTTTAGATTGAACAGATAATATGGCATTGTGTCGATCATAAAACAGTCATGTTTGTTTGGGGGTTATTTTGTTTGCTTTGTTTGTTTGAGGCAGAATGTGTGATTAGCCTGCTTGTATGTCTGTGTGAGGGTGTCAGACCTTGGAGTTACAGACAGTTGTGAGCTGCCATTTAGGTGCTGGGAATTGAACCTAGGTCCTTTGGAAGAACAGCCAGTGTTCATAACTGCTAGAGCCATCTCTCCAGCTCCAGTCTGTGTTTTCTTTAAGCTCCATGAACATAAATGGAATTGTATGTCTCTCTAGGTAATAAATAGACAGGGTTTTACTAGGTAGCTCTGACTTGCTTGATATGTAGATCAGGCTGGCCTTGATCTCACACAGATCAGCCTACCTCTGCCTCCCAAGTGCTGGGATTAAAGACTTGCACCACCAGGCCAGGGTCTAAATTCTTAAGTAACTGTTTAAAAGGTTAATTTTCTTTCTTTCTTTCTTTCTTTCTTTCTTTCTTTCTTTCTTTCTATTAGCCTTTCAGTTTGAAAGGCTGTTGTTGAAGCACATTTAAATACAAATAGCTCTTTCAACAAGGGAGGGGAACCACTACTCAAAAGAGGCTGCAAGGGACCTGCGTGCTTACTTCCAGGAACAATTAGCAGCCCTCAGCACTCTGTTTTAACCAGAAATATTTCTGGGTATTTTATTCTTTCCTTTCTCCAATCGTTTAGGTCTCAAACTCTGACACCCAGAAGACAAATGGGAGATTCTCAAAACAGAAAGCGGCTACTTAAACACTGCCTGATACTAGAATAGGTTTAGGGAGCATTTCTAGAAGCAAAATAAAATAAAATAAAAATAAGGAGAAACCTGAAGTTTCAGTAATGAAGATGTGGAATGGTTTGGTTTTGTTTTACATATAATTTTAAAAATCACCTTTGAACTACGAAGCCATTAAAGCTAATGATTTTCCTCTGGGTAGAAATATGCTATTACTGACTTCCCGCGTGGCCCCATTCAATTCTTGGTGGACTCCCTCCAGTCCGGGTAATGGCTCTTTTAGAAGGTAGGCGGCCTGCAGAAGAGTCCTGCTCGTCCAGGTCCCAGATTTATTGCTACTCTCCACCTGCGGGAGGCGCGCGGTTCTGGCACCCTTCTCCCTTCTAAAGCCAGGACCACAGTTCAGCTTTGGCGGGAAGTTTTCCCGACCAGAAGCGTTCCCACCCGTCTTCCGATCTCTAAATGGGTGCTCCTGTCACTTCAACTTCACCCTCTTGCCAACTGGGAAAGACCAGAGCTCTAGCTCAATTCAGTCTCAAGAGGGCCCACCACCCCGCGAGAAGGAAGGGGGGTTGGAGATCGTGGAAAAAAACCAACTGTTTGAGCTTTCGCCTGTCGTTATAACATAAACGGGTGAAAAGGCAAGAAAACTGGATTTCCTGCTAGTCACGCTGGAGCTCTAGGCGTCTGCTAAGCGCTTGGACTCCGGCACCCCAGAGGCAGTTAGAGCCGGCAGCGTACGAGGGCTTCGGGCAAGTTCGCGGGCCACGCCTTCCGAACCTGCCACCTCCCCTCATTGGCCTGACAGCCTGTCACTCCAACCTGGCTCCCACTTCGGCTAACCATTCACGTAGTTTGGTTGCGTCTTGGCGTGTTTAATGTTGCCAATAACGAGAGATTTTTTTTAGGGGGAGGGGGGACTCGAGAACATATCGTGCTGCAATTAGTTCATTGAAAACTCAGTCGCTCGCGGAGCGGTCAGACGGAGACTGCTCTCAGCATTTCCCCCTCCTGCCTAAGGATCTCCTGCGGAGAGCTGCAACAATGCCCAAAAGAAAGGTAAGTAAAATGAGAAGATAGACGGGAGATTAGCTGCCGAAATACATATTTCCTACGGCAGAGATTTCTATCGTTTTGAAAGAGCATTTTGGCTTCTAGTTTGATTTTTGTGATGTTCTGAATGGAAGGCGAGGAAAAGGTAGCGAGCCGTCTGTGTTTGGTTTCGGAAGGTCTCGTATGCAACTGGTAGTTCACTTTTGGCTTGTTTTGTTTAAGGGAGAGAATCGTTTGAGAGGTGTCTCCATGCTGAATTACAAACAGCCATAGCGCTGTGCTGTCGCTTCCTACCCCACCCCCCTTCCTCCGCTTACCCTATTGGAGAACTCTTCTTCCAACCACACTTCCAGCGCCAGCTTCCTCCTCTACCTACAGCTTTTTCTCCTGGAACCGTCCCCTTTTGGGGAACGAAAGCCCTGGCTTTCTCTTGTTTTGCCTTTGTTCTTTCCGTTTTCTTTTTTCCTTTTTTCCCCCTCTTCCCTCCTCCACTTCTTGTCATGCCAGATGGCTGTGCAATGGTAATCCTGTGCCATTAGGCGGCGCAGACTTCAAACTGTCCTAGAGAAGGGAGAGATTCACCGCTGTAATTAGAAACTTTAGATCTGAGAGATTTGGCACTCTCGGAACTCTCTAGTTAAAGGTGGAAAGGTGATTAGTGAGCCGCGTCCGAGAAACTACAATCAGCGTTGGATGGTGGGGTGGTATGAGATTTGTTCACTTTAAACATTAGGGAGTTCATCTGAGCTACCAAGGGCTACAGGTCTTCTGTAAACCTTCATTTCAAAATTCCTGTCTCCGCGTAGATAGGAAATAAGTTGACGCTCCGAATTTGTTTTTGTTTTTGTTTTTTTCCTCCCGAGTCTCTTACAACTAAAATGGAGTGCTGTTTCATTGCTTTGGTGAAATCGTAAAACACCGAGTTAATGTAAAAGAAGCCTTATAATTGGTTTTATATTCTTGTGAATCCGTCCGCCTTCCGTATTCCTGGAACACAGAAACGAGGCTGAATTCCTCAGTGCTCTAGGCTGTACGAAACGTTGAAATAATAGACTGGTAATTCCCAGGGTAAAGGGCTACTCAGATAGCGAAAGCAATTGTTTCTAATCACCACCCCCTTTCCCGAGGCTCCCGCCGGGCTCTTTTAGACTTGTGCAATGGATCTAGCTTTTTTTTTTTTTTTTTTTTGCTGAGCTGACAGCAACCTTGTAGCAGGTAGTGGCGGGAAGTTTTAAAATCCTCCGCCTGCTTCTCTGAATAAAACGTTGACGTTAGAACAAAGACATTCTTCCTTCAAAGTATGGTGGGGTGGTTGTTTTGTATGCAGAACTTGGGAAGGAAAATAGTCCATAATCACTGGAGCAGGTCAGATAGATACCATTGCATTGCAAACATAAGGCAAGAGAGAGAAACTGCAAGAAGCTCCGCCTTCGTGCGTCCCGCCCCAACCCTTGTTTTGGCTTTAACATTAGTGCAGGTATATTTCAAAATGAAAATGGTTTATTTTTAAGAGACGTTATTTACACATACACGCGCGCGCGCGCACACACACACACACACACACACGTTACACTGACTCTTTATAAACGTGTCTTGAGCATGTACTTGCATCTTGGTGCATGTTTCATATTACTAAAACAGTAGATGTAGAATAGCTGCTAGGAAACAACACGTGGCTGCTGGAGCGGGAACCCAGGAAAAAAGTCACAAGTGGCTAGAGTTGTAATTATAATCCAGCGGCAATATTTTCTGGTCTGTGTATTCATATTGACTACCCTATTTCTCTTTTGTATTTTTCTCCCTCTACTTAGGCTGCAGGTGATGTGAGTCAGGAGGTGAGTGTCTTTAATTTGTGAGTTTCTCTGGGGAAATATGCACCCATTTTAGAAACTAAAGACATATAACTGGGGAACAATAAATGCCGGTGGTTATATTTGTACCAAATGAGTACTAATGTTGGGGATGGCGGTGCTCTCTCAAAAGTACATTAATAAAAATGACTGACTTTTTGGAATTTAGGATTCTACTGTGCTTGTTATGATATCAGATCCAGAGAGCACCTTCTTAGGCTTAAATTCTGTTTTGTCAGTTGGTAAGCAAAAAAGTATATTTTTTACTGATTTAGCTCAGTGAAAAGAAGCTTGTCATAGGATTTTACTCCCTTTACCGTGTTAAAGAGGGACCACATGTGTGACTGATATTTCTTCACCTAATTTATATTCACTTCCTTAGTAGCAATATTTACAGTGTTAAACCAAATATTTCCTCAATAAAAACAACTCTACATTTGTACATCCATAATTCTCATGATTCTTTCCCCCCACTTCCAGCCAAAGAGAAGATCAGCCCGACTGTCTGCTGTAAGTGGCTCTTGTAAATTGCTGCTCATGTTATCATGGAAGGGAGGTTTTAGAATCAGGGAGTACTGCATAATGTTATGTGTAATAGAAGGCTTATTTGGAAGGGTTATGAAAGAAACTTTATGCATTAAAGAAAGGATAGGATGTTTTGTTTTGTGTTTGTTTTTGTCCCTAGTGCTTACTTTAAATCATACTCCTAGATTTTATTGCTAGTGCTCTTTCTTCAAATATGATGTCTTCCTCTTTTCTTATATAATGATGTTTTCTGATGCAGATGCCTGTGCCCTTTACACCAGAGGTGAAACCTAAAAGAACATCAACTCCAAGGGTAAATGTTCAAATTCTAAGGTTGAAGAAAATGTTTGTGTGTGTGTTTAGAAATAAATTGCAAAAGTGTACACAACTGATTCTTTTGTTTTCTTCATAGTTTGCTTAACCAGAAATATAATGTACCATACAGTACATATAATTCTACTAAGTGATGAATATTTGTGGGATTGGTAGCTGTGTCTTAGCACTTTTATTTGGTAGTTACAACACAATATTGTGAAATAAAAAATGTTGGTGGGTGACATGTTAAATGCATATGTCTTTGAGACTTAGTCACTAAAATACCAATATTCCTAGGAAAACAAAGGCCATGAACTGCAGTAACCCAATAGTGCATTATAATAATAACAGCAACTAATATTTGATACATTTCAGGACATGATTTTATGTATGTTGCTTTAAATGGATTCAAATAATTTTATATAGATGTCTGCAATAGAACTAATGACAGGCTGAAAGAGAAATAAAATCAATATTAAGTTAATTCCTAATTGCTTTATTACAATTTTTTCTAACAATTTGTTGAATTACAAAAATCAGAAAAGACTAAAGCTGTAAAAAATATTTGCTGAAAGCAATCCAGTAAACCCTGTTCTTCCATGGCTTCTGTTTCAGCACCTGTCTCCAGGTTCCTGCCCTGACTTTCCCAGATGATAGACTAGAAATAAATCCTTCCTCCACCAAAAAAAATAAATAAATAAAATAAAAAATAAAAAAATCATCATAAGAATATTTGACTAATTTCCGGGCAGGAGAGATACTGTGATCACTAAGGTGGTCTTTTCAGGGTAGACTTACTCATTGTATGCCAGATGTGCTGACCCCTGCCATCTCTCTAAGTAAGGGAAACTTGACTGCATAATTTGTGGCAGTGGGGGGACTGCGTTTGTGCTTCCCCTTGAAAATAAAAGAATCTTTGAGATCATCTAATCTTACCATTTTCTGACTGAAGACACAACAAACTATGACCATTTTTGTAAGACTCTTTTGATGTTTTTCATTTAAAACTTCTTAAAGGCTGTTTAATTATCTTGATCAATCAATTTACATATCGATGCAGCAGTAGCTGTTGAACTGTTCTTCTGCAAGTTGCACGGAGAGAGGGAGGGTGGGAAAAGAAAGGTTAGGAATAAATCCTGATGGGCATTACATAATCATACACTTTAAAATATTTTATATCTCTCAGATCATGGTTTCTCATTTCTTAACAGAATAATAGCTTTATGTATGGTATAGTATATAATTTCTAACACAACCCATTGATATTTTCTCAATGGATTCTTATAACATGTCCCTGTGTGGTGAGTGGTATTATCTTTTTATATATGAAAACACAATCTGAAAGAGATTTATACCTTTCCTCAAGAAAACAGTAGATAAGTGGAAGATCTTGTATTCAAATAGATTTCTCTGGCATTAAATAAATGACCTCCCTACTGTATATACACATAAGCAAAGAACTTTCTTATAGCAAAACAAACAAAAAAGGCTAAGGAACTGTACAGCTTATGTCTAAAGATTAATACAGCTGAATCCTATGACGGTCTCTTATAAATGTGTCTAAATTGATGTTCTCACTAACATGATATTTCTCTTAATTACTACCAATGGAGATTTTATAATTAACACAACCCTGTTGCTAATGATTAGACTAGACAGTAATAAACTGACTTTTGGTAAGAGACATTCAATTTATCAGTCTAATCGGATGCTGGGAATTGGACCTTGGTGGTGCTAGTGAACACTAACTTGCTATTTCTCATTGCACTCAGCATAAAAGCAGATTTATTTTAATTTATATCAGGGTAACAGAATTCACTTTAATGCTGCTTTAGGGGTAACACTGAAAGAGTTATGTGTTAATTTTTTTGTTATCAGATTCATGTATAGTATGCTAAAGCTCTCCCTAAAGTATTTTATCAGCTGTTAATACCACTTTAGTGGTTTAATTAGCATAGCAGCTAAATTGTATGTTTTTATTATTTTTGTGTTTCTGGACAGAAACTGAAGACCACAAATGTTGTAGTGGAAGAAAACAAAGATGTGGGTGCCATAACAATTCCTGAACCCAAGCCCGAAGATGTTAAAGAAGAGGGCAATGTGGAAAATGCTGAAAATGGAGAAGCCAAAATTATTGAGGTATTTTTGAAATATTAGCAGATGTATCATGTGGAAAACTTAACATTTCAAGTGGAAGCAATCTTACTTGCCTATTAGTTTAAAAAAAATAGTAAATGAATAGTGGTTCTGTGGTACAATGGCATCTAAATACAAAGTATGAGCATTGCAGAAGCAGTTGGTTAGCAATGCTATTGCTATAACAGTGCCAGTAAACATGCCTTACTACAGCTATAACTTATTAAATACAGCCCAAACTTCAATTCAGTTTGTCAACACATAGACTATTTGTAACTTCTTTCCCCAGAAAAATCCTCTGTAGGTAGTACAACAAATTATAGAATTTTTTTCCCAGATGAGGTCTTGTATTGCCCAGGATGGACTCAATCTCATTTATATAGTCAAGAATGACCTAGAACTTCTGATCATCCTTACCTCCACCTCCTGAGTGTTATGATTACAAGCCTACACCACCACACACACACACACCTAATTTATGCCAGGCTGGGGCTCCAACTTAGACCTTCATGCATGCACGCAGCTGTGATACATGGCCTGCCATGTATTGTTTTTTTAATAGGTTTTGTTTTATCTATTTAATGTATTCTATACTTTTAGGTATTCTAGTAACATACCTAAAGTGAGATGTCAAATCAAACACACATATATGTAAAACATAAGTAATCACACGAGATTTTCTTGTAATTTTCATTTTTTTAAAGCACAAATTTGCTCTCTATGAGGTTGAAACCAGCATGATCAACAGGAGTGACAGGAGTGAGTTACAGGATAGCCAGAGCCACATAATGAAACACTGTCTCAAAAACATACACACACAAGCATAAATGTAAATTGTGCTTGGCGGCACATGCCTGTTACTCCTTAGGGTTTTATTGCTGTGAAGAGACACCATGACCACATCAACTTGTACTTAATTGGGGCTGGCTTACACTTTCAGAGGTTTAGTCTGTCATCAAGGAACTGTACAGCTTATGCAAAAAGATTAAAACAGCTGCATCCCATGATGGTCTCTTCTAAATTGTGGGAGCATAGCAGCACACAGACTGACACAGACTGACAGGGTACTGGAGTTTTAGCTGAGTGTTCTACATCGAGGCAGTAGTAGTAGAGGTAGTAGCTGAGAGTTTTATGCAGGCAGCAGGAAGATCATGATATTGGGCCTGGGTTGAGCTTCTAAAACATCAAAGCCCACCCCTTTGGTGGCTACTTATCACAAGGCCACACCTACTCCAACAAGGCCAACACCTCCTAATCCTTCTCAAATAGTCCTACTCACTAATGACTAAGCATTCAAATGCATGAACTTTTGGTGGCCATTCTTATTCAAACCACCACACACAGTATATGGTGGGTAGAAGCTGGAGAATCACTGTTTGTTCAAGGCCAGCTTGGGCTATGTAGCAAGACCTCATCTCAAAAGGAAAAACAGCATTATTTTCCCAAGGACTTCTTTATCTCCACATGTTTTACTTACTGAAAATTTGTGACATAGTATAAATAAACATCCTTTGTTATTAGTTTGTTTCATCATATTTGTAGTGAGAATTGTTTATATAGACAAGCTTTACTGAATTTATGGTTTGAGACATCTATTTGTGGTGCTCTGTATCAAGATATTATGGTTGTATATTGTTTAGAATATTTTTCATATATCATGGTTTTTCCTCAGGAAAACTACTTTCTGGCAAAAGAAATTTCATCAAGCTTTTCATAAAACAGATATAATCTGATCTAAACATGTGATAGAAAATAGCTCTAAATTTACAATCTTGTTTTAACTCATTGTCTCTAGGCACCCATTCCTAAAATGGAAACTGAGGAAATAAAGGAACAGATGAATGAAGATGCCGAAGATGGAGGAGAAAAGAAAGAAGCTGTGGCCGCAGAAGGAAAAGATGATGAGCTGGAAGAAAATGTCCAAAATATAGAGAAAGATGAAGATGGGAAAGCAGATAAAGAGAAAGGTGAGGAGGTAAAAGATGAAAATAGGGAAGAAATCCTAGAAGAGAAGACAGATTCAGCAGAAAGTGAGAATGTAAAAGAGGACAAAGATGATGAAGAGAAAGGGGGCGATGAAAAAGAAGATGACAAAGAGCAAGGAGATGGGAAGAAGGAAGAAGAGAAAGCTTACAAGGAAGAGAAAGCTGAACTGGAGGAAGAAGTAAAAGAACAGAAAGAGGAAAAAGAAGAGGAAGCTGGAATATGCGAAGAAGAAGAAAATGAGGAAGATGGAAAGGAAGGCCAGAGTGAGGAAGATGGAAAGGAGAAAGATGTTGGAAAAGACGAAGATAGAAAGGAGGAAGAAGGAAAAGAAAAAGAGGTTGCAGGGGAAGGAAATGATGAAAACAAGGTGGAAGCTGAAAACAAAGATTTCAAACAAGATGGAGAAAAGGAGGAGTCTCTGAGTGTTGTCTAAAACTGCCCTATGTGATGTCTTAATTTGGTAACATGTACCTTCCTGTTGTAATGTTAATAGAGATAAATATTTTTATCAGATATTTTATAAACAGTGCTTTTCTTTAGCATCATTCAATCTTGGACCATCTTCATACAGGTTATTAGTTGCAAAATACCTAACATGACATCTTTATACATTTTGTGATTATAGTAGTGCAAAATATAAAATGTATACTTGCAACTTTGTGAATTTCACTGTGTGTAAGTTATATATTAAACATTTGAGTTTCAATTTTATTCTTATACGTGATAATTTTGCAAAGTAGGAGAAATCCAAAAGAAAGCGTTTGGTACAACTTTGCTGTAGTTCTATCTAGGTTGCTTTTATAAAGAAGGTCAACTATTTTCAGGTAATGTTAAGAATTAGAATTGCCATTACCAAATCTAACTGTATTAGTAGCTTGGAAAGAACATAAAAATCTTAATTTCGTTTTTGAAGAAATTTGAATGTTTATTTCAGGAGGGCAGTTTTGATTATATGTGTATGCACAAAGTTTTGCTGGATTTAACATAATAAAACAGATCCCCAAAGATGATTATGGTTTGTGATATTTTAAAAACTGTAGTTTAGTGGGATATTAAAATTCTTGATTTTTTTTCTCATTGGTGTTCAGGAAAACATTTGAGGGTTTTTTATTGAAATGAATTATTAGCACATAAAACCCAATATTTTAAGCATTTGAAAGTTCTGAGGGAATTTGTTTATGTATACTCACTCATTCATTTTTTTATATCTTAAGGATAATTCAATTCAGTCAAAGCATATTTGGTATTTTCATTAATATTTATTATATTGCTTTTAAATTGTATCAGTTACAAATCTGCCACTAACACTTATTACTGTTTGTGTTACAGTATGATCAGTGATGTCCTTTGATATGTAGAAGTTTTTCTTTATGATCAGTCATCTGACTCTCTTGTAGCTTATGTGCCAAAGCACATTACAAAACTACTATGCTTTTTTGTTTAAGACTTGAGACCTGGACTGGGCGGTGGTGGTACATGCCTTTAATCCCTGAACTTGAGAGGCATAGGCAGGAGGAGGATTTCTGTAAGTTCTACACCAACCTGGTCTACAGTCAGTTCCAGTACAGCTAAGGCTACACAGAGAAGCCCCCTGTCTCACACACAAAAAAAATTCATTGTACATCATTATTAGACAGTGATGGTAAACATACGGCCAGAACACCCCACATAGAAGCTGTAGTCTTAATCCCTTTTGTTCTCCAAGAAAACACTCCCAGTTTTCTCTATAATGGTATCATGGATGATTAGTCAAACTATGATAATAGGTAAGTTTTCATTTGAAACTCTATGCAAAGTAGGCAGCTTCACCTTATAGCATTAAGTGTGTAAAGCATTTACATAACAAGAACAGGGTAAGAACAGGGTACACAATGGTAGACTTGTTGTTTTATACCATTCTACTGAAATAAACTCTCTTCCCCAGGTCTTATTTTGTTTATTGATGTTTTTTCATTGGATCTCATATTCTCAACACCATCAAAATTTTGATATATATATATATATATATATATATATATATATATATATATATATGTTTTCTAAGTCTCAATAGTAGCAAAATTGAAAAGCAGTAGAAGGAGTGATGGCTGTTTCACAGAGAAAGTGTCGTTGAAGGTTAAGGTAAAAATATGGTACAACTCGATAGTAAATGGTCTTATCTAAAGATGTTGAGAAATAACCCAAGTATAAAAGGCATTCTATATGGCTCCCCATAGAGAAAAGTTGTTCATGAAGACCACTTACTGGTTCTTTACTAGTAGAAGGCGTCTTTGTTTAGCTCACTTGCAACACAAGGTTTTGGTAATATACTAATAGAGCATAAAATGTGATTTGGTAACTACATAGTGCCAAACTTTATCTAAAATTTGCAGCATGATGTTAAAATTTTCTCCACCAATAAATACAATGTGGGATACAAAAGTAATACATACGAGAATCAAAGTTTTGCTAGAGGAACAAACAAATTGCAATTACAGTGCCCATGTTCCAGTGGATGGCCACATACCCATGGCCATATGAGCAGCACTAATTAGCACCAGTGGGTCATTTATAAGGAGGACATACATAAAGTTGGGAGGAGGGAGGTATTGTGGCAGGGGTGCTGGGAGGAGTTGGAGGTAGCATGCAGGTGGATATGGTTAAAATACATTTTATACATCCACAAATTGCTCAAAGAATAACAAATATTGTATATGTATATAAAACAATAAAATAAATTTACCTGAATTATCAGGTACCCTGTAATGAGCTATATTAATTAAGTCTCCCTATGACAAAATACATAAATAAAACAAGGTGGTGGCAAAAATATTTCTTTGGTGTACAGTTCAGAAGAGTTCGTCCATCAAGATGGGAAATCATTATGACTGAAATGGAGAAGTGTATGGCTATGGAAGCTTTCAGGGCAGCTTGCTCACATGATACCCACTCATAGTCAGAAAGCTCAGGTCCAAGGGGCCTGGATGGTAAACCTCAGGGCACTCAACCTATTTCCTTCAGCTAGCCTCTACCTCTAAAAGGTTCTACAACCTCAACAAACAGGACAATCGTCTTGGTATCATTATTCCGTAACAGTAAATAACTTGTAATTCAGTTTATTGAAATAAATTTAAAAACAAACAATTATACACAATTGTAACATGGAAAATAAAAGACCCAGAGACAGTACTGGGATTCAAGCTTCAAGCTGAAGACCAGAGAAACAAAGTAGCCAAGCCAGATCTTACCTCTACCAAGCTGCAATGGCAATTTTGTCTCCAGAAATTCTCAGAGGCAAAAAGTCTCAAGTCCTGTCTCCTCCCTAGTGTTAGGATTATAGGCATGCCATCTCAAATGCTGGGAACAAAGGCTTGAGCTCTGGTAATTTTTACTCTTGTGTAGGCCAGGGTGGCCTTGAACTCAGAGAGATCCATCTGCCTATCCCCTGAGTCCAGGGATTAAAGGTATGTGCCATGACTGCTGGCTAACTAGTATAACTGCTGGGATTAAAGGTGTGTATCACCAGTGCCTGAACTGTATAGCTTGTGGCTGGCTTTGCTATCTGAATCCTCAGGCAAGCTTTAATAAATCATAAATAATATATCACTACATACAATTTTATGAGTGTGCCTGCTATACATCTTTACAATATATGGTATGTATATTTGTTTGTATTTATATAAATACAAACTAAGTTGTGTTATTTTGTTTTTTGAATACATATGGCTTCAGAGCTGAGTACTTTGTATTGGACAACCAATTATCAAAAGGAGATCAGAACAGAAAACCACAGCTGCACACAATGCAAAGATCAAAGTATTGTGAGGAGCTCCTTTCAAAACACCATAGTTAGGAAGACAAACATGAGACAAATAATGTCATAACTGGGGTTTGCTATCATTAACTATAATATAATAGATGTTATGAATGACTTTCTGTCACAACAAAGATAAATTTGAGAAAATTTTAAAAGCCAGGGTTTGATAATCCTTAGTCAGTAATATGTTTGCCTTAAAAGAGTTGAATTTTTGAAGATGTTAATGAAGCACTTTTGCAAAATGAAAAAAAAGCATCCTTTTAAAATAAGTTGTTTAACGGCAGAAGTGGAGACAAAACCACCAAACCTGCTGTGGCTTAGGCACACCTATGTTAAAAATTAAATTACATTAAATCTGTACCAAGCTTATTTGAAGTGCTCTTTTAGAAAACAGTGGTTTCATGTTATGACATTTGCATGATTGACAAGATTCATTCTTATCATGAAAGGCAGATGCGATTATCTGTACAAATAGTACACACGAAGAGCCTTTCCATATTCCACCAGGGATGGGGGAGGGGGGTCACAAGGCCCCACCCTTCCCTGAAGAGCCATTAGCAATTAATGGCTTCTGGAAAAGGAGAAGTTATTGCATTCAGTGTCATAGCCACTGGTAAATTGCCCATGATTCAATAAATAACCTCCCACCTGTGCTCATGCAAGCAATCATAATTAAACACAGTGAGTATTTCACACATGAACATGCACGCGCGCACACGTGCACACACATACACACACTCTCTCACATGCACAAAAGCAGAGGGGGAAAAATCAAACAGAAAGAGATGAACTGAGTGGAAAGAAGTTCAGCAAGAGTGGGAGGAGGAGAGAGAAGAAGGGAGAAATGCATATGTTCAAAATACCTTAAATACTTGCATGAAATTATCAATGACCAAGTGCTAAAAAGAAAAAGGATTTACTTGACTGCTTACAAAGTCTTAATCCTATCACCTGTCATTAACAATAATTCATCTAAGGGCTTAGGGAGGTTGGAGTTGATCGGGGAAGAGTTAGGGTGAGAAGAAGGGGTAGGAATATAATTGAAGCACACTGTATGATATTCTCAAATAATAAATATTATATTTAAATGTTATTAACTGTACTTCATAAATATGATAGGTGAAAGGCCAATTTTACATAGAGGAATAGTTTTCCAACATTTTCCATTTAACTGAAGTTGATCAGTTCTGATTAGTAAATGTCTTTACTTTAAAACATTTCCCCCCCCCCAAAAAAAGTTTCTCATAAATACTACCTTTCTAGTTATATCAAGAACCACATAACAGTATAGATCCAAATGGTTTTCCTTCCTTCAAAAAGTTAAATATTGAACTTTAAGTAGTAGAGAAATCAAAATTATGATTGGCTGTATATGTGCTTGACAACCTATGCCTTTAATTCCTTTTAACTATACTATTCAACACAGGCTTGTTTGGATATACTAGATAACATAAATGAACTCTGATAGTTGTAGAAATTTAGTTTCTGATTATATAATATGAATTGATATCTGTATATGTGTTTTCTACAATAGAAAGAAAAAATGTGAAGTAAGGATGATCATGGATTTGAAATACTTTAAACGTAGCTTATCAAATTATTTTCAATTAAGGAAAGGAATTTCAAGCAAAGGTCAAATTATTTCTTCAATGTGTGTTTTTTTTTCCAGACAGGGTATCTTTTTGTAGCCCTAGCTGTCCTAGAACAAGCTTTGTAGACCAGGCTGGTCTTGAACTCAAAGAGATCCACCTACCTCTGCCTCCCCAGTTCTGGGATTTAATGGCATGTGCCACCACCCAGCTGATTTTCTTCTATTTTTTAACATTCATTTTTTCCTATATGTCAGATCCTGTTCTGTGCAATTTACACAGATTATACATTTTTTTTGTAAAAGTGTTTGCATTTTCCTTTGAGGCTGATGCTTTCATTATTTCCACTTTATAGATGAGGAGACTAAAGTAGAAAATCTTATAAATTTAATTAGTGGCAAATCCATGATTTCTAGGATTTGGACCAGGTTATGTTCTCTCTCAAATATATTAAAACCACAAGCCATTCTGCCCAATAGAATTTTCTAATTTGGTATTTTTTTGAAGAAAAATTGTTAGAAATAAGAAAAGGCAAGACATTTTTCAGTGTTACAACTTAAAAAATATTTCATTGTATTACTTCAATAAATAACTTCCTCACCTATGTATCAATTAGATGTTTGAATTACATTTAGTAACAAAATCAGAATTCTTTCTTGCTCTTACAATATTTATGGTTCAGCAGAAGAAATTGCTATGTCATATAAATATGTGTCATATAAATAACAAATAATTTCAAGTTTTGAGATGCTATGGGAGAACAATAATTAATGACAGTTAAATCAGTATGACAGAAATTTAAGGGAAATAGTTCCCATGGGTAGGTAGTTAGTAGCATGAATTTTCGTGTTATGTTTTGTCTAATTTGTTCATCTCAGGTATATGGATTGATTGAACTCACCTGGTAACCTCACTTGAAAGTTTTCCTGTGGCTATAGGAATATAGTGGTTCAAGGAGTTCAAGTCAATTTAAAGCCCTATAGACAGACAATGATTCTTCCATAGCATGATGGTTGATTAGTTGGGTTTTGTCATGCTAGGAATTGAGTGCAAGGTGTTGCATATGATAAACAAATATTCATCACACGTCTAGCACATCATCTTGATTGCTCTTAATAAGCTATATTAGTTATTTTCATTTCATTGTAACCAAAATTGGTAACAGAAATAAGTTAACGGAGGGATTACTTATTCAGACTTACAGTAAAATCAGTCTCGGTCCATCATGGTGGAAATGGCATGCCAGTTCTGATGGCGGTAGAAGCATGTGCAAGAATCTCCTCATTTTATATCAGAGCAAGTATAAGAGGGGTCAGAACCAGAAGCTGGGCTAGAAACACCTCCTGGTGGAGCTGGGTTACAAACAGATAAGAGCCCCTCCAGTGATCTATTTCTACTAACTAAGTTCCACCATCTAATATTCTACAGCCTTACAGGAGAGCATTCCCAGGTACAGGAAAAACACTCAAACCATGAGGCTGTGGGAATATTTCAGATTCAAAACATAATGCATGACTATCTTGGGCTTCTTTATAGCAAAGGGGTGTCAGGGAATTCTGACTTTTCCATGGCAGATGACTTTTCCCAGAATTTCAAGAGACCCAAACACTAGTCCCAGAGTAAAAAGACACTAATCACATTCTATTGTTCAAAAAGCAACACAAAACGCCAGTCTAAATTCAAAGAAAAGCAAGTTTGTAAAATAAAAATGTGAAAAGCTAGGATTCTTTGAGAAGAAGTTATCGAGTGTTAGCTATCACAGTTCACTGTCTCTTTGCTCTGTTTGTACAACTGCTACTGCATAAATGTTGAATCTCCTAGATTCATTCCTAAGGAAAACATTTTCTCTCTTATTTTGCTTCTCTATTTTCTTCTTTCAAAGAAATATTTTTAAATGGATGTGTATGTTTTACCTACCTGTATGTTTGTGCACAATCTACAGTCAGTGCATAAGGAGGCCAGAAGAGGATGTTGGGTAGCCTGGGACTGGAGTTACAGACAGTTGTGAGCCACTGTGTGAGTACTGTGAGTCAAACCTGGGTCATCTTTGGGAACAGATCAATTGAGCTGTAACTCTGGCTCCCAATGACACACTTTAAGGTGGAGTCTTCTGATGCATAGTGAGATGTACCACTTGCCCCTTCTAACCTGGTTACTGAAAAAATTACTTTTTAATTTGTTTAATTTTTATTTTCTAATCTCGTTCCTATTCTGCATTTTCTATTTTTCTCATCATTCTACTCATTGATACTTTTTTCTTCCCTTCTGGTATCAATTTTACAACTGTTTCCTGCAGGTTTTTTTGGCCTCTGGCTTTCATAATAACATCATACCTATAAATGCATTGTGACATTTAAAATAAATATAATTTAATTTGTATGTGTATGGGTATTTTACCTGTATATATAGCTGGGCACCACTTGTGTGCCTGGTGCCATCAGAAGCCAGAAAAATAAGCTGGATCCCTCTGGGTCTGGAGTTATGGATGGTTGTAACCATAGATGTGTTGGTAATCAAGCTTGGATTGTCTAGAACAATGGTTCTCAACCCCTTTGGGTTTTTGAACAGCCATTTCACAGGGATAACCTAAGACCATCCTGCATATCAGGTATTTACATTACAATGCATAACAGTGGAACAGTTAGAGTTATGAAGTAGCAATGAACATAACTTTGTTGTTGAGGGTCACCACAACATGAGAAACTGTATTAAAGGGTTGTAGTGTTAGGAAGGTTGAGAACCACTGCTTTAGAAGAACAAAAAATGTTAACAACTAAGCTATCTCTTCACCCCCAAGTGCCTCATGATTTAAGAAAAAGATACTAAAACAGAGTGAGTGGAGTTTGCCAATTAGTGACATGGGATGTTTTGTAGGAAGTTGGACAATGCATGACTAGTATTAAATGAGTATCACACTCTATGGACACACCCACCCACCCTTCCATCCATCCATCCATCATCTCTATCTCTTTAAAGATTATTTTACTATTTTATGTGTATGATACATGTAAGTCTATGCACCATTTACATGCAATACTCAAAGAAGTCAGAAGAGGGTGGCATCGGATCCCCTGGAACTAGAATTACAGAGAGCTCTGAGCTGCCCTGTGGGTGCTAGAAATTGAACCTGGGTTTTCTGGAAGAGTATCCAGAACTCTCCAAATGTGGAGCCACCTCTCCATCCCAAGCTTTTTTCTTTATCTACTGAGTTTATCTAAAGATGAATCATCAAAACTTATGACTGGTTATAAATACAGACAAGTGTTCCTTACAGAAGAAGATAAACCATAAGAAATGTTTCCTTAAGTTCTTAGTGAACACACCACAGAATATAACTGCAGAAGCTACAATGACTGTGATGTCACTGGTGATCGGATCATATAGTACAACAATGTTATGCACAGATAATTCGTCTAACATGTCTGTATCCTGAAAAACCAAGAACAGGGATGTGAGTTAGAGGGTCGCTATATTAGTGTTCTTCATAGAAATTCCTACAATGTGATATGTGAGTACAAAAAAAAATAATAAAAAGAAATGGTTCATAGATTATAAAGATAAACAAGTCCAAGGCTGCAGCAAGATTCAGAAGAGCTAACTACAGTTTGAATCCAAAGAGTGACAAATAGAGACCAAGGATATTTGATGATACATATGAAACTTGAAGGCAGTTTTATGGAGAATACTCTCTCATTCATGGACTCCATTTTGTTGCTATTGTTCAATTTAGGCCAATTATTAGTAGGCCCAAGAAACATCAATGATTAGTGATTTTTTTGCTACATATATCCTGAAACAACAATTATGCGTGCTCTAATGGAAACCCAACTTCCATCTCGCAAGTTACCCTGAGATAAACGTCTGGCTCATCTTCAGATCTTCAGTCTTTCTAATCAGTCCACACGAGGTGACAGACATTCTTAAAAGAATCAGTCAGCCAGCATTGTGCTCAGGTGGCTATATCACTACTACTTGTCATGATCAGACTGTAATAACATGTGAGCTTTCAAGTGGCTTCCACCCTAGCAGATACCTGGATACTCATGCAATCTTGAGAAATAAAAATGTTTCTATCTTAAGTCATTAAATTTTGGAATAGATAGTTACAAATAATAAGCAAATGAAATAGAAATTAGCAAAGAAACTATACAAGAGCATTTTAAAATCTAGATCATCTGAAATTCCAGACTTAAAAGATTTAGGCAAAGATTTAGATGACCCCTCCTATATTGCGTCACCCTACATGTGGAGTGGAGGGGAATGGGAAGGGAGGGTCTTCGGAGTGCATGAGAGGGAGGAGAGAGGGAAAGAAGGAGGGAGGAAGGAAGGGAGGGAGAGAGAGGGAACTGGGAGCGATATGTAAAATAAAAATAAATAAATAAATAAAAGATCGGTCAAGTATTCAGTGCCATGAATGCAGAAAACATAAATATGTCAGGGAATATCATGCAGAAATTTTACCATTGTAGAACATGGTATTGAAAGGACCATAGAAAATGTGACACATTCATATTATGTCTCATACATGCACATACATATGTATATACATAAACATGCATATATACACACATACCTGCATAGCAAATGAAACTCAATAGTGAAAGACATTTCAATAACAAAAGTGGGACCTTGAAAATAATGAACCATAACTTTAAAATTATGATAAAATATGACTTCCAGCCTAGAATTCTATATCAAAACAATATATGAATCAAGTGCAATTAGAATGTTTTTTATGTATATAGTCACAAAAATTGTATATCATATCTGCTCTGCCCAAAAGGTAATGAAGGAAAGATGTTTCACTATGTCATGTGTAGAAAGGTCTTTGTAAAAATTATGAAGCTTTTCACATGACCTGCCAGACCTACATGACACCTACTGGATGACATTCCCCTACATATGGAATTGGGGTGGGGGAATGGGAGGGGAGGGTGGTTAGAGTGTATGTGAGAGGGCAGAGAGGGTAAAAGGGAGGGAAGGAGGGAGGAAAGAAGGAAGGGAGTGAGGGAGGTTGGGAGAGAGGGAGAGGGAACTGGGATCGACATGTAAAATAATAAATTAAATTAAAAAAATGTTTTGACTCCAAAATTTAAGTTGAAGGACAAGTTACTGGGGAAAAGGACTTCTATTTTTGTTTCCACAGAAAATGAAAAGATGTGGATTCCTTCCAGACTAATGTGGTTTGATCAAGCCAGACAACCTGAAACAGAGTACCAGGTGATCCTACATTCAAAACAGCTGGACAAAGTAGCCTGACAGACTACAGCCAGGATTTCTGAATCTTCTTAGAATCCCCCATGACAGTGCCCCTTACCAGTAGGAAGTAGTTTGAAAAGAACAAGGCCCAAATTCCCAAATATTGTCTATAAATGTTTGTTTTCATTTAAATGTACTTGGTTATATAAAATAATAAAAAAAATAAAATTCCAAAAAAAGTATGAAGCTTTACATTCTATCTGTTAGGATTCGTTCACAGTGCCACCTCTAGGAGGAATTTTAATGGATTATGTGACACGTGAAATATTTTAGAGTAATTTATAACTTGGAAGTTAAAGAATGTCTTAGGTTAGGTTGCCTGGGGTCATCAACTCTGATACTGTTTTCTTACCTGTGTCTTAAGATCAGAAGAAAATACTTTGTATACATTTTCATATCCCATTTTGCAACTAAAAATATATAACACACAAATTTTCCCTCTACAAGTATGTGAGGAAATCCAACATATAGGTAAGTGCAAAGTGAACATTTAGGAAAAATAGTGAAGAGTAGTGAAGAGGGCTTGATAATATAAACTATGTGTAAATTTATAAGAAACCAAATTTACTTGGCTGGGCGGTGGTGGCACATGCCTTTAATTCCAACACTTTGGAGGCAGAGGCATGTGGATCTCTGTGAGTTCGAGACCAGCCTAGTCTACAAGAGCTAGTTACCGGACAGCCTCCAAAGCCTCAGAGAAACCCTGTCTCCAAACAAACAAAGAAACTGAATTTACTTCACATTTAAAAGAATACTAGATGCAGATGCAAGCTTCAGCCACCTAGTGAAATACAGGGTAGGACAGAGAAAACAGAGACTAGCAGAAAGTCATCTAGAGTAAGTCTAGGTGCAGTCACCTCATATTTATGATTACAGCAATTATACTGCCTTTTTATTATCAGAAAAATGCAGCATCCAGTTAACTTTTCTCATTGTGAGAAAACCATTTTACTCCCAACTGCTCTGTGTGTGTGTGTGTGTGTGTGTGTGTGTGTGTGTGTGTGTGTGTGTGGTGCACGTGCACACTATAGGTTAAACTGGAAGAAGAATCTAAGTGAGCAATGCAAACTTTCAGGTTGTAGGTCTCTTTGGTGTTTTAGAATTCCAATGAGAAAAAGCTATACCACTCAAAAGGGAAGATAGATCAACTTACATAAACCCTCAAACAGCTAACACTGAAACAAATTCAAATTTTAATGGCTACATCTAATCAGACACAAACAATATAAGGAACCATTTGAACACAAACACAGTGAATGAGTTCACTGAACACATGAAGAATCAAACTATAAAGACAAAATGCAAACCATACTCCTCCACACATTACTTCATGTGAGTAATTACTAGAGACCAATAGTTTCCACTGACATAGTATTTGATGGTTTTATTTCATTTGTTTACTTTACGTTCAACCTATGTGTGTAAATGTACAGGAGTTGTAATTGAATTTCAGTTTTCCCACACTGAACACATCCAAATGAAGAAACACCATCATAAGCACCCCCAAGGCACCTTTTAGTCTCTTTTTGTCATTATCCACTATCTGACTCACTCCCAACTTTTCACAGCACAGTTTAATTTTATCTAATTTTCAATTTCTAAATGCATATTATCATAATGCATTGCCACTTTGGTATCTGAATTCTTTCATTCCACATCAAGTTTATGAGATTCAATCATATTTTTCTGTGAAGTGGTAGTTTGGCCAGTATGCATACATATAAAAGTCTGTAGTGTGAATGTACCTAATTTATTCATTAAATTGTTGATAGTATAAGTATTTTACAGCTTAGAGTTCATATGAATAAAGCCTCTATGAATATTTTTATGCGTGGTTTTGGTGACCACAGGCATGCATTTCTGTTGAGTGTAGAGCTATGAGTGGAATTGCTGGGGTGCAGGTCATGTATAAATCCTGCCAACTAATTTCATAAAGAGGCTTTGCCAATTTACACATACAGTAGCAGTGTATGTAAGATGAAACAAATTGAATTGCTATGTACTGAGATAATAAACAAAAATTCCAATGAAAAGTATGTTCTAGGGAGAAATAGAAGTTATAACCAGACATTGCTATGTAAGTAACCCAACACTCGTTTTAACCCTATTTTTCTTTTTTCTTACCTCTAATATAGAAGCTATAAAGGCTAACACTAACATTCACAAGCTGATTTGCAGTTATGGGAGCCATATACTAAGTTCTGGACAACATGTTCTAGTAAGTTTTGCTACTCTTCTTATTTTATCAGGGATATGTTATTATGAAGACACAGAAAGCATCTTGGGTAAAGCACAGTCTTCTAACACCCTAAAATAAATACTCCTCACACATTTATATTGTCAATATACAAATCAACCACTAACACTGAAAAGGAAATACAACAATAATAAAATAAACAATAAATGAAACACAAAAAATAAAAGACTCGGAGGCTGATATTGGGGTTCATACATAGAGCTGAAGGAAGATTAGAAAAGCAAAGTAGGGGGCCACTAGCTCTTACCACTACCTCAGGATGAATGGGCTGATCCTGCTGCCTCTCCTCAGCATGGCCGGAGAACCTGAGACTGAATGTCTTCCTATCCTCAGTGTGGCTGGAAAATGAATGCTCAGTACTGAGACCTAGCTCCTGTGTAATATACCTCACTAATGCTGAGATTAAAGGTGTGTGATCCCAGGTGCTGCGATCATCTTTGTGTGAGCTGTTTCTCTTCAGGACTGGATCAATCTTGTGTAGACCTGGCTAGCCTTGGACTCACAAAGATTCATCTACCTCTTAATCCTGAGTCCTAGGATTAAAGGTGTGTACCACCACCTCTTCCCACTTCAGACTGCTGGAATTAAAGGTGTGTATTACCACTCTATGATCTCTATAGCTTGAGGCTGACTTTACTTTCTGAATAATATGTCACTACAAATAAATATCAGCTTTCTTTGTTTTATGTTCTGGTAAATAAGATGACAGTGAGAGAGGGGGTAGGGGGGAAGGTAGAAGGAGAGATAGTATAGCTAATTAGAAATCCACTTAACTGGATTCCCATTGTAATTTGAGCAGGTTGGAGGAGATATCCCACTATTCTCCACAAACTTCTCAATTTTCCTAAACAAGTACAAGTACAAGTAAATAAAATGAATTTTAGAAAATCAACATTATGGCATCATTTTCAAGCAAATAAACATCACTATAAGAAGCTTTCTAATTTGAATGTCATGTTTGAATTTGATATGGCCATATGAGTCATAAACATAAAAATTACTTTTATTTTAAGATTTGTAGCAATATTTTATTTATTTTTACTTTATGTGAATTGGTGTTTTGCCTAAACATGTCTGTGTAATGGTGTCAGGTCCCCTGGAACTGGAGTTACAGACAGTGGTGAGCTGTCATGTGGATGCTGGGAATTGAACCCAGATCCTCTGAAAGGGCAGCCAGTGCTCTTAATCATTGAGCTATCTCTCTAGTTCCTTAAGATTTATTTTTATTCTATGCATATGAGTGTCTATCTGAAAGGATGTCCGTGCAGCACATGCAAGTATGGAGGTCAAAAGATGGCAACATATCCCATGGAACTGTAGTTATGGACAATTGTCAGCTGCTATGTGGATGCTGGGAAATGAATCCATGTCCTCTCTAAGAACAAAAAGTGTACTTAACTATTGAACTATCTCTCAAGTCCCTGTTGTTTTTTAATATTTAAACTGATTAATCATAAACAATTTATTTTAAAACTAAGGGTCTACAAAATTCTTTTGTACCTGTTTTTTTAAATATGGCCTATATAAGAAATTACAGGATTAAACAATTTCTAACATATCTTAATTAATTAAATTACTATTTTGAGATAAGTAAATGATACCCACATATTAATTATAAATAATATAGAAAAGTCCTGTAATACTTCACTTGCTGTCTGGCCTTTAAATATATCTAAGTTCTTATTCCTGGAACTTAGTCATATTGGCTTACATGATAAAAGAAACTTTGATAAACATGATTCACTAGAGGAAAATAATATCACCTTGTAATATCTTCACTTGTCTAGATACAAAAAAATGTCCTTATGTGAAGGAAGCAGAGGGAAACAAGACTAGAAAAAATGAAGGTGAAAAGATAATGTAAACAGATTGGATGATGTATTTTGATGTGGAGGAATGTCATACTAGCTGAGGAATACAGATGGCCAGTGGGAGCCAAGAAGAAAAGAGACAAGGATCCATGTGTAGCTTACTAAAAGAGTGACAGTCTAGCATGTTAGGAGTTTTAGTGTTCCATCCCCAGCACATAATCATACACAAACCTGGCAAAAACAAAAAAAAACAAAAAACAAAAAAACACATTCTGTACTCTGAACCTTCAACAAGAAGCAAAATTGTACTGACTCCTTGATATACCTTGATAAGGCTTTTTAAATGTATTTTTATTTAACTTTATTTTTGTGCATTGACATCAGAGTTGTGAGTTGCCATGTAGGGGCTGGGAATTGAACCAGGATCTCTGGAACAGCAGCCAGTGCTCTTAACCACTGGCCATCTTTCTAGCCTCCTTAATAAGGCTTTTTTCTGGACTTCTGAACTCTAAGACTATAAAGAGAATTAATTATTGTTTTAAACAACTAAATATTTGCCATTTTGCCTCAGAGGCAAAATAAAAGTACTCAATTTTTCTCTATGACAACATCTTGGAAAGATCTAATACAGTGTAATAACTATATTTACATTGATAATTCTAACTCTAAAATATTTCCATCATTGGATAGATCCCTCATTATATTAGTCACTGTTGTGAAGCTGCAGCAAAAATACCAAGAGAACAACTTAGTGGAGTAATTATTTATTTTTGCTGGTAGTTCCAGGGGATTCAGTCAATGGCCCTTTGACCCTGTTGTGGTTTGAATATGAATGGCCCCCAAAAGCTCATATGTTTGAATCTTAGTCACAGGGAGTAGAACTCTTTGAAAGGATTAAAAGGATTAGGAGTTGTGACCCTGTTGGAGGAAATGTGTCACTGGAGTGGGGCTTTGATGTTTCAAAAGCCCATGCCAGACCCAGTCTCTTTCTTTCTTCTTCCAGATCAGGATGTAGCTGTCTGCTATTGCTCTAGTGCATTGTGTGTCACCACACTCTTGGCATGGCCAACACCATGATGATAATGGACTAAGCTCTGAAACTGTAAGCAAGTTCCCAATTAAATGCTTTCTCTCTTGAGTTGCCTTGATCATGCCATCTCTTTCCAACAACAGAATAATGACTAAAACAACCCTATATTTTTGAATAGCACATCATAGAGGTGTGTGGCAGAGGTGTGCTCTTTATGTCACTGCATACAGGAAAAGAAATAAATGTATGTGATAGTGCCAAGGTTGATACAGCCTTCAAGAGCATGTTCCCAGTGATGTACCATCCTCCTTCTCCTTACCATTTTCCAATAGAGCCATCACATCATTGGCCTATCAGAAATTAATCCATTCATCACATAGAAGCCTTCATGACATAATAATTTTTGGAAATAACAGAAAAGGCACACCCAGAGGTATCTATTGATCTCTGAGGTATCTCTCAATCCAATAAAGACAACAACAAGTTTAACTTAACACCACACTCATATAGTTCTTCAATAGTTGCACCAACTTCCCTTTTAATTGCACATCCTCTTTAACCTTTCACTATCAGTATTGTTACCCGCTCTCTCTAATATTGCAATGTGAAAAATTTTGCATAAGTAAAATGATATGGTAAGCAGAAATTTTGAGGTTTTATTTAAAAATAAATTCAGGCAACAGCTTTTTTTTTATTGCTAAATGGTGTTCCATAGTAACAATTTTTCCAGGGAAGAAAATCTGGGTTACTTCCAGATTTGTTCTGTTCTTTGTAAAGCTTTTTTGAAAAATCATGTACTTAGTTTAGAATGAGTGTATGCTTACTTTATTTTAACTAATCTATTACGTATGTAGTGATCCATTTGTAGTTTTATATTTCCCTTCTAGTAATGAATATTACTTCATTTATTTTTTACCACCTGAACATGATTTTTAGTGAGTCTCTTTGTGTCTTCTGCCCATTTTCAATTAAATTGGATATGTGAAGTTTTTGTTTATTTTGAGTCTTTACATTTTACAGAATTCAATTTAGAAAAATTATGATGGTTTTGTTTTTTTTAATATTTTAAATTTAAGCCAGGTGTATTGGTTTACACCTTTAATCCCAGCACTTGGCAGACAGAGGCAGGTGAATTCTGTGAGTTCCAGGCCTGCGTGATCTACAGAGTGAGTTCCAGGACAGCCAAGACTACCCAGAGAAACGCTGTCTCACAAAGCCAAAAAAAATAAATCTTTAAACATGTAATACATTTATATAGTGTTATTTTGATCATAACTACCTAAAATTAAATTACTTCAACTCTTCTGAGTCTCCCCCATCCTGTCACCTTCACAACTATATGTCCTCCTTTTTGTTATTAATAACCCCATGAGTTCAATAAGTACTGCCCATATGTGATTGGGTGTGGGGGCCATCAAATGGGGCATGGATAAGGGGTTCCATAAACTTCCCACAAATGTTCTAATTTTATTTTTATTATGGCTACATGAAATTCTATGGTGAATCTGTACATTTTCTTTATGTATTTGTCTGTTGATTGACATTTATGCTGACTATATATTAGCTATTTGATAGTGTAACAATAAATATGTATATGCAAGTATCTCTTGGGGATGCTGCCTTAGAACCCTTTGAATACATACCAAAGGATGAAATAGCTGGATCATATCATTCCATGGTTCTATTTTAAAATTTTTCAAGAACCTCAACTTATTTTCATACAGGATGTGTGAGTTTACATTTCTACCAATAGTGAATAAGGGAACATTTTCTTTTTGTAGTTTAACATTTTAGAGATAAGCATTTATGCTGTGAGCCTACTTTGAGTAGATTTGCACTAAGCACTTAATTAATTATTTTAATAATTTATTAAGTAAGTGTCCTTTGTTCACTGGGCATTAATGAAACATTTGTCCCAAGTCAACTGACTGTAAAGGTGCAAGGTTATGTATAAGCTTTCTACAATCCTTATTCCAATTAGTCTGTTTTCTGCTAACTTTTCACTCTTTTCATAATCATTTGGGGAAATAGGCCTCACTATGTAATTCACATATTCTTTTATATCACAATCCTCCTAACTCAACCTACCATATACAGGAATTACATGTATAACCCACCACACTGGGCAGGCAATACATTTACATTTTGGTTTCCAGGCTCATTCAGCATATGATACAATGTTATCTGTTATATTTGTTAATCAGGTTATATTTGTATTCATTGCTCTCTTGCTTGAGTGTTGGGATTATAGGGCATGTGAGAGGATACGTGGCTGATTACTACACTTTTAAGTTAGCATTTTTAGTCATGTGATGTGACTTGGTCAAGGTTACACTTGCTTTTGTTTTGTAATTATATACATATTTTAGAATTATTTTCTATCACCATAAAAATGGTATTTGATTTTTAATAAGGATTATATTGAATCTGTAGATCTTTGAGGAAGTAATAACAATGGTTCAAGAATACTAATTCTAATACAAGAATTAGATAGGCATAGGGTTGCTTGCTTTTAATCCCAGGACTAGGAGGCAGAAGCAGGCAGATCTCTGAGTTTGAGGCCAACCTGGTCTACAGAGTGAGTTCCAGGACAGCCAGGGCTATACAGAGAAGCCCTGTCTCAAAATAAATAAAGTTGGGACTAGAGAGATGGCTCAGTGTTTAAGAACACGTGGTGCTCTTCCAAAGGGCCCCTATTCAACTCCTAGCACCCACTTGGCTGCTCATAACTGTCTGTAACTCAAGTTCCAGTGGAACCAACACCCTCATACATGCAGGCACAATAACAATGCACATAAAAAAGAATGTAAGACACCTTTCCATTTATGTGTTAGCTATAAGTTTTATCAATATATTATTTAGTATGTAGATCTAGATTTTTCTTTGTTTACTTTTACTTCTAAATATTTTATTTTCTTTGTTTTTAAGGTTTATTTATTATGTATACAGTGTTCTTCCTGTATGTATGATTGCAAGCCAGAAGAGGGCACCAGATTCCATTACAGATGGCTGTGAGCCATGATGTGGGTGCTGGGAATTGAACTCAGAACGTCTGGAAGAGCAGCTAGTACTCTTAAATGCTAAATAGATCATCTCTCCAGCCCCTAAGTATTTTATTTTCATATGCAGTTGTAAATGGAAATAACTTTTAAACTCCCATTTCAGAAAGTCTATTGTTAGTGTAAGGAAACTATCGACTTCTTGCTATGTTGTTTAGGGTTTTCTATGATCAGGAAATGATCAGGAAATACTTCATTTCTCCTTTTTCTGTGTGGGTACCTTCCACTACTTTATTTTTTTTAAAGTTTTAAAGACTTATTTATTTGTGTTTTGGCTGCATATGTGTATGTACACTATATATGTGTCTATGGATTGAGGAGGTCAGCAAAGGGGGTTCGATTCCCTGAAACTGAAGTTACTAATGACTATAAACCACCATGAGTATGCTGGTACCTGAACCCAGGTCATCTCCCAGAGCAACACATATTCTTAAACACCGAGCCATCTCCTTAGCCCCGAATATCTTTTATTTTTAAATTGTTATTATTATTATTACTATGACTCTTCCCCCTCCTTCACTTCCCCCATCTTCCCAAGGTCTCATGATTCTCTCTTGATTACTATTTTCCTTGGATAACTTTTTTCATTCTGTCACTCTTTCTGTGTATATTTAAAGCTAAAGCTAGTCACTTGCAGGGAGCTTATTGCTTGATCTTGTTTTTAATCCAGGGAAGTTTTTTTTTTTTTTTTTTTTTTTTTTTTGTATTTCGCACATAACTTTATTTGTTGAATAAATGAATATTTGTCAATATGTACATAACCACGAAGAACAAGAACTAGATTGAGAGCAAAATATTTGGGTTCTAATATGCAAAGCCACTTACCAGCTATGAGGGCCCAGGTGAAGAGCTGAACCCGAGCTCAGCTTCCTCAACTGCGCTTCCTTGACTATATGCTGTACAGACCCACGTGGCCACCACACAGGCTTATTGCTAGGTTCAGATGCAGGAACACATGAAAGTGCCAAAGACCACAACTGGGAGCAATACAGATGTGACAAGTAACGGCAATTAAATTTCAAGTTGAGGAATCTTTTCACACCCTTGGATTGTACCGATATAGTCAACAGGGAGTGACAGAGGAGCTAGCTGGCCACTGATGAGAACGAGCAAGTCATTCTTCAGAGTGGAAGGAATTCTGCAATATTCTGTCCGGTACCGAGTCACTTCCCACACTTCCTGATGTCAGAGGCGCGGCAATAACTCTCCTGAAAAATACACTAATTTGCGTGTCATCTTTGCGCAGGGGCCATGCTAATCTTCTCTGTATCATTCCAATTTTAGTATATGTGCTGCCGAAGCGAGCACTCCAGGCAAGTTTTTTATTAGAGTTTTTTGTTTGTTTGCTTGCTTCTCGAGACACTGTTTCTCTATGTACTTTGGTCTACGGTGGTTCTCACCCTGTAGACCAGGCTTGCCTTGAACTCACAGCGATCTGCCTGCCTCTGCCTCCCATGTGCTAGGATTAAATATGTGTGCCACCACTGCCCAGCTTGATTAGATATTTTAATGAATTTATATTTAATACTTTATACATAAATACTTGCTATTCCCATTTTGTTAAAGATTTATTGGCTGTTCCATAGCTCTTTTACTTATCTCTATAGTTTTTCTGTCTTTATGAGTTGTATGTTTGTACTAATATGTGTTGGTTCAATGTTCTTTAACTTTTGTCATTTTTGCTTCTACTAGAGTATTTAAGAAATTGGATCCTACTATCGGATACAGGTCAGCAAACCTGTCCAGTTAGCAAAGACTGATGCATCTTTCAAAAGTTCATCAGTATTTACTCTCTGTCTGCACTCTGGTGATGCTGAAGTTAAAACTCAGAACAATTTGTTATCAACTGTGGTTCTGAGGAAAGCTGGAGAACTTGGTACAGAAGCTCATGGATGCAGAGGCAGGATGTTTTGTTGTTCATTTGTTTGCGTTGTTTTGTTTGGTTTTGACACAGGTTCCCTCACTATGTAGCCCTGGCTGATCTGGAGCTCTGTATAGACTAGGCTGGCCTTAAGTTCCAGAGTTCCATCTGCCTCTGCTTCCTGAGTATTGGGATTAAGGATGTGCATCACCATGCTCAGCTTGTTGCAGAGGCTGAGATGATCACTGCTCCTAGCATTTTTTGTTTTGTTTTATGTATATAGTGTAAAGTCCCATGCTTTCTGTCCAGGAGCTGGAGAGAACACAATACACTTCAATGATCTTGCTAAAGACAAAGGCAAACAAGGTTGGTTCAGGGCTTCAGATACTCAAGTCCACATCTCAATTCTTGTGCTATAAATACACTGAGATTATGGGTAAAGGGGCGGGAGTTAAATTTATAAAGTTACTTTTGGGTCAATTTTAGAGACTCATGTCCACAAAATGGTAAATCTGCTTACCAAGCATTAGTATGTGTCATTCCTCTTGCATCTGTTAGCAAATTTTTTATTTATGAGCTTAGAGCTGTACAAGGATATATCCCAATCCTTCTGGGAATAGACTACTTCTGAATTTGAACCTGCAGGCAATTAATGTCTCTACTAACTCTATGTTGATCTGCATTCCCAAAACAATCCCTTAGGTCTTGAGCTTCACTGGGATTTCACAAATTCCTACTTGAATTCCAAGACTCTAACAAAGAGACTTGTTTGTGAGTAGATACAGAATAGGTACTGCAGGAGCTACACACAGGTATCTTCCTATTCTGATATTTTGCTAACATCCTTCATTTAATGTCTATCAGAAATTTGTAATTTTTAGAATTCAGAACCTATATGCTTCTTTAGATTAGTATCTAGGTTTATTTTTTTACCTGATATTAAGTGACATGAATATAAGTACTATTGTCACAAATTTCAATTTCATATGTCAAAATGCTGGTTGATAATGTACATCAGCTGCTTTAAAAATCATATAAAATTCACTCACTGTAATATATACTGTGATGTCAGGAATATATCCCTCATTTAGGGCACCTATACAGCTATTTCACTATTCTGTTTATTATATCATCTACTTGAATATTTCCTAATTCTTAATGCAGGGAAAATAGAAAAAAAAATGAAAAGTTTGTAAAATAGAAGCTAACAGAATTAAATATTCTAAAATAGTTTTACCTCTTCACAACTAATTATGCATACAACACATTTGCTTAAATGGGCATAAAGAAAAATCAATGTTCTACTCATGTTCAGCAACTAATTTTAAAATATTTTCAGTCATTTGCTTGACAAGGCACAATTATGGGTGGGCTTGATGTTTGTTTTCATTTATAAGTAATTTTGAAATTAATATCTTTTATTGACAATTATTTTTGAAGTATCCAAACAGTAGGGAAAAATTGACATTTATTAAAACAGCAAAATTCACTAAATTCTTTATGCTTACATATATATTATATGTGTGAATTTTCATTCATTGGTTATGGCATCTTATTTTAAACAGCTTTGAGGAATAAAATGAGTATGAGAATACACAGCACAAAGGTATTTAAAGTTTCATGAATTCTGGAATAAATTCACTTGATTGCATTTCAAATGTGGAAGTGTTCTTAGCACTGAGAGGAAAGCAGGAGGCATTTAGTGCAATACACTTATTTACAGGAGAGAAGACTGATATCCTCCGAGATCATTTAGAATATTTACGATGCTATATCTCTTCAGAGGCAAAATTGGGCACTTTAACCAAAACTGTTTTAGTCCTGGTCCACCTTCTCACAGTTAACCACAACTGTAATGAATAAATGATCAAGCAAGTTTTCAAATCAATCGTAAGGTAATCCATCTAAACTATAATTTCCCACACAATTAGATGCAGCACGTAGTCCATTTGATTCAATAACTGGACAGATGTACTTGAGTGGTCATCCTGAAATTTAATATACTCATAGAACAAATATATTAGGTGTTAATTTATCATCCACCACATATTTTAAGGAAATTAAACTTTTGGAAACATTAATTTTCTGCCTTCGATATGAAGCGAAGGAATGAAACAATTTTCCCTAATTCAGAGAGAAAACATTTATCTGAAATGACTAGATTACTGCGGTAAACATTGCTCCAAATTATAAATGGTCAATTGCTATAGTACTCTGCCTTCATGTCACATATATAGGTCTTCACACTGTTGAATATTATCTGTTTCAATAATAAAATAATGTATATTCTCCTATCAGGAAATTATATGTTTGCCCTGTACCTGCCTACTGAGTTTGAAATTTGAGTTATAGATTTATTATTTATCCATAAAGACATTTCACAGACGTGCTTAGTAATTTTTAATTAGTTATCATGCTGGGTAGCCACTGTGACATGATGCTTTATGAAGATGAGGAAATTATTTCAGTACTGAAAAAAATCCATTAACCAAACAAATTTAAACAGAACTTTCATGCTTGAAAGAAGAGAAAATTGATCATTGAATTTGAAGTAACATGTTATTTGAGAACTCTGTGGTTTTACTGATTTTAATAGCTTTATGGAGAAGGAAATTAAAATTTTCCAGCCTTACAAGTCTTCAAAAATAATGAAGGTAGTTTGATGAAAATAAATACAGTGTTTATAGAATCCCAAGGACATTTTACTGAGTGTTTAAAGTGCCTCAGGATCTTTGCTATATTAACTTTCTCAGTGTTCCCAGAAAATATGTGATTGGTAGCATTTGTCTACTGTTTTCAACCCCTGGGATTTGCGAAAACACAAGGGTACTTCTTACCTTTGTTTTAGATTTTATTTTGTTTGCTTTCTTTTATATTATAGCTCTAATTATGTAAAAAAAAAAAACATGTGAATTACTTAAAACTTAGTGTTGCCTGAAGTGATGTTTAGGAGAGGAAATGAAAAACTATTAAGGAAATGACTATTAGTACACACACATGCGTGCACACACACACACACACACACACACACATCATTCTCAATGTCTCCATTGCCACTAGTGCCAAAAATCTTTAGAGGGATGTGAAGGCTACAATACTTCACTTACTCATTTTTATATAAGTGATCTGAGGCTCACTGAGCTTACGAGACTTGTCTAACTTAGCAGAAATAATAAATTTCCAAGTATGCAGTAGACTCCACTGTTTTCACTACTAAATGTAGTGTTCTTGAACTGCCACTCAGTGTTCTCCTAATGATTCTTACTGTTTGTTCAATCAACTACAGATAGGCTTTGAGTAAAGTGTGTATGGACACATTTCAATTATCCCCCATATGGCTAAATCCGTGGCAATTTGTTTTTAATCCTGGACCACCTGCATGGGCAAGAAAAAAGGGAACAGAATATACTTAATAATTTCAAGGCTGGTAAGCCAGGTGGGAAAGGAAATAACAAAATTCATGCAGTGTCTTAGGAATATGATTTTGGAAAAGGTCATTCTAAAAGAGAAACTGCAAGCAAGACAAATTAGAATAAAACTGGCTTCACAGTAAGAGTAAGGAGGGAGCTACAGGTGACTTGATAAGAGGAATGGAATGCTATGGAATGCTATGTGTGCTCTATGGGACTTGTTCTGTGAAAGCATGCTGTTACTGGTTTACAGTCAATTAGAAGTTAGAAGTAAAGCTTAATTATGGTTGCTATGTTTGTTTCCAAGCAGAATTATATTATGATTAGGCAAGCAGAATTGCTACAAAAGAAATTGTAGGCTAACTCTCCCAATTCCCAGCTTCAGTGAGCAAATGAAATTGAACATACAAGCTATTTTAAAACTTCAAGCAAGATTCTTTGTCTTAATATCTTTTTAGGCATCATTTCTCTACTATGCTCATAGAATAAAGCATTTGATATTTACTAAAAGAAACACAATTAGAGTAGTAAATAATCACAAATGCATTTATTAATTCAATGAACATTAGTTTTTACGTGCCAGAGAATGTATAAATGCAGTACATATTGATATAAATGATAACATAAAAAAGCTAATTCAAAGTGACATGAAGACAGTCTTTTCCTTATAATCCAACTAAATGTATTCGTATCCCATTTCTGTTCCTTACTATTTGAATGGCATCAGAGAAGTCATTTAATCACTCTAAATCATGGCTCTAACAACTGTATAATAAGAAAACCAATCTTTTAGCATTATTGTGAGAATTAAATTACACAAAGCATGAAAAGTATCCATCATCACGAGTCACACACTATGGGAAGAAGAATGACAACAAAAACATTCCAAGAGAAATGATTTGAGGGTTCCTGGTTGACCACTGAGATACAAGTTTCTTTGTACAAGTTTCTCTCTCCATGGATCTGCCAAAGGCCATACCTTTCCTATCACGGTGGACTGTTCTCCCTCACTAAATGGCCCAGAATAAACCCACACTCCTTTATACCGCTTCTTGTTAGGTATTTGGTGTCAGTGATGATGAAGGTAACTAATACAGAATATTGGTTCTGAAAAAAAAACAAGGCTATTGCTATGACAAACCTGGCCATGTGGTTTTCAGGCCTTTGGAACTAATTCATGAGAGCAATGTAGAAGAATTTGGAACTGAAAGCTAAATAAATCCCAGAATGCTGTAAGCAGAGTTTTGATGGGAGATTCTGATAGAAGTGCAGAAAAGTAGAATGTTGATAGAAGTGTGTACAGTGAAAGCCTGGCACATCAAGTTTCCAGAGAGAGAAAAGGACTCTTTGAGAAATTGAGCTAAGGGTCCTTTATCTTATATTTAGGCAAAACATCTGAATTATTCCACTCATGTCCTGAAACTCTGAGTGAGATTGAATATAAAAGTAATGAGGAAATTGTTTGGAAGGGAATATTGCAGCTCGCAGACAATGCTATTTCAGACAATGTAGCATAGCTTTACTTATTCATTTGGCGATGCTTATAGTGAGAATTCAAATAACAAAGCAAAGCAGTAGTAAATGTGTAGTTTGTCAAGGGAAGGAACATGAACAAGGTGAAAGTATGGATATGGCGGAAAGGTGGGCACACCTGAAAGTGACTATAATTACTAAAGACATTGGGATCATTGGAAAGACAAACATTTAGGGTAGAATGGTGTGTGCATGGTTTTAATCCTAGAACTCAGGAAACAGAGGCAGACAAATCTGTAGTTCCATGGCAGCCAGAGCTATATAGTGAGACCCTGTCACAAGACAAGGTGGAGTTGGAGGAAGAGACCTTGCACTCTATACTGTGGCAATAGAAATTACATCTTGAGAGAAAAAAATCTATTTATTGTAGGATCTAGGGATACAAAATTATGGATTCATTTTGAAAGGAAAATTTCTGAGAAAATAGAGCCTCCAGGGCACTCTGCCACATTAAGGAATGTTTTACAATGTTGAGCTGTGAAAGCACACAAAAGCTGCTCCAGATGTCATCCGTAGAAGTCCCGCTCCATGTTGAGATGTCAGAACTTGGTGCCTTCCACGTAGTGCTGAGTTTGCAAGCATATAGTATGCAAGGATGATGAGGAAAGAGACTTTCAATGAGGTCTGAGAAAGCCACTGAGGTCAGTTGACATCTAGCAAGGTCTGATTCCAATCCCGGAGCTTCTGAACCATCTGTGCATGAAGTTGTGAAGGTAAAGGGCTAAGCTGCAGTAGACATCTCAAGATATTGGAAGTGGCCAAATTGAGGAACATGTATCAAGAAAGCTGCAAGCACTGAGAAGAGCTGGCCCAAGGGAGGCCATAGTTGTCCCAGGAAACAGAGTTTGAATGGTAGGGCTACACAAACCTGTGGAAGCCTAGATGATGACATTACAAAACCCAGATTCTAGGCAAGGAACAGCATGATATGCTGTCTGTCCTGTTAATTATTCAATAGTGCTTTGATTTGTTATTACTTTTTCTTTCAAGTTTCATGTTTCTTTTTAGAAGAAAACTTGTTACCCTCGGCCGCTGTATAAAAATAAAATTAAATAAAACATTGCAGGAGTCCCAGTAAAACTTTGGAATTTTTTTGTTGTTGTGGTTTTGTTTTCTGAGACAAGGTTTCTCTATATGGCAGTCCTCGCTGTCCTGGAACTTGCTCTGTAGACCAGGCTGGCCTCAAACTCAATAGAGATTCACCTGCCTCTGTCTCCAGAGTGAAAGGCATGTGTCACCATCACCAGTGATTTTGAACATTTTTTCAATTTTTTTATTTAAATTCAAAACAATCTTTTACATACCAATCCCAGTTCCCCCTCCCTCTTGTCCTCCTATTCCCCCCCCCACCGTATCCCATTCCCACCCAACATCCACTCCTCAGAGAGAGTGAGGAATCCCATTGGGGATCATCAAAGTCTGTCATATCATTTGGGGTAGGACTGAGTCCCTCCTCCTTGCATCTAGGCTGAGAGAGTGTCCCTCCATAAGTAATGGGCTCCAAAAATTCAGTTCATGCACTATGGATAAATACTTGTTCCACTGCCAGCAGCCCCATAGACTGCCCAAGCTCCCCTCCCAACTGACATTTATGAGGCACCTAGTTTGGTCTTATGCAGGTTCCCCAGCTGTCTGACTGGGGTCCATGAGCTTCCACTTGCTCAGGTCAGCTGTTTCTATGGGTTTCTCCCAACATGGTCTTGACCCCTTTGCTCATCACTCCTCCCTCCCTCTCTACAATTAGACTCCAGGAGTTCAGCTCAGTGTTTAGCTGCGAGTCTTTGCTTAGAACAGATAAAGAAAATGTGATATATACACATAATAGAGTACTCTTCAGTGGTACAAAACATTGACATCTTGAAATCTGCTTGCAAATGGATGGAACTAGAAGAAACCATCCTGGGTGAGGTAACCTAGACACAGAAAGACACACTTGGTATGTACTCACTGATAAATGGATATTAGACATAGAGTAGAGAATAACCACCTTACAATCCACAACCCTGCGAAGCTAGGAAACAAGGAGGACCCTAAGAGAGACATACATGACCCCCTCAACCCCCAAAACGGGAAAGGGACAATATCTCTAGAGTACATTGGGATTGTGGTGGGAGGGGAGAGGGAGATAGGAGAGAGGAGGAGTGAAGAGGAGGTGGGAGAAGAACATGAGAGATCAGGAAGGTCGAGTTGGGGGAAGGGCAGAGAAGGAAAACATGGAAAGAGATATCTTGATAGAGGAAGCCATTATGGGCTTAACAAGAAACCTGGCACTAGGAAAATTCCTAGGGATCCAGGGAAATTCCCAGGGATCCACAAGGATGACCCCAACTAAGAATCTAAGCAATAGTGGAGAGGGTACCTTAAATGCCCTTCCGCTATAATGAGATTGATGGCTATCTTAATTGCCATCATAGAGATCTTGGACTTTTATATTGAAAAAAATAAGATTATTGGGGCTTTTGAAGTTGAGTTGAATGTATTTTTCCTAATGAGATGACCATGGGGTGTCATAGATATAATGATAATTTCAATACTATAAAAAACCACAGTGGTATCTAAACAGCTTTTGCTTTTAAAAGATGAGAATTTTGAAAATTACCTATTCAATTAAAATCAACAGTAAGTATATTATAAAACAGGAATAACAAGTTAATGAAAAGTAATTATATTCTAAAAATAATAACAATGGCACAGTTTTACAGATTTGCAAATCTCACCATTTGGCTTAAGAAATCACTAGCTTTTCAATGTGCTTTTTAATGCAATCTGGTGGCCCTGGATCTCTAAGAAAGGAGGCTGAGAAGTCCATGAGGAGCAAACCAGTAAGCAGAACTCCTCCATGACCTCTGCATCAGCTCCTGCCTCCAGGCTCCTTACTCTGACTTCTTCCCACCATGGACTGTAATCTTCAGGGTGAAACAGACCCTTTACTCCCCAAGTTGCTTTATAGCCATGGTGTTTTATCATAGCAATAAAAACCGTAAGACAAAGACCCTGTGTCATAAAACCATGTTGTAGTACAGCAGAGGAATATACTCAGTGTCAACCTCTGGCCTCCATGCATGAATGTGCAGCTGAGTATACATATGCATATGCACATATATATACCAAACACACACACATATGCACTTATGACAGACAAAAGACAAAAAAAAAAGTTGGCAAAAACAAAGGATATTTATTTTCTGTCTCCAAAAACACACTTCACCTTATCAAAGAGTATCTTACATAAAAGATATTGTTTTATGTAAAAGATGGAAGGAGGACTCACGATGACAAAACTATCCTAATAGCTAAGAAAACAGACTTAAAACTGAAACTCATCAGCAGGCAAAAAGAAGATCACATCTTACAGATTAATGAAAAAGTATGTAAAAAAGACACTTCAATTCTAACTATTAATGTGGTCTGCATGTGGTTTTATAAAACAAATAGTACTAGATATAGAGTCACATGTTAACCAAACACAGTAATAATCAATAATGTTAATACTTCACTCTTATAAATAGTCAGGTCATCCCAACAGAATATAGAGTATCAGAGTTAAATGACATCATACATCAAGTGGACTTAACAGGCATCTGTTGAGAATTCCATCCAAATATTGTTATGTGCACGTATAAAAATATTATAATGAAATGTTATTAACTTGATATTGACCTCTGGCCTACACACACATGCACATGCATGCATACCTACTTGTGCATACTCACACAAACTCATCCATATAGCATACACTTACACACACAAAAAGACAACAGTTGTTTAATAAGTTTCTCTAAACTATTGAAAGATGCAAGTCTCCACAACAATTCCTCCTTCAATCTATCATGCACCATGTTATTTTTGTACCTGTGAATAACTATTTAAATGGGTAATTTTAATCAGTAATATGCCACAAATTCACACGAAGATGCCTCATCCCTGGAGCAACTTCCTGTCCCTGAGGGTAACATGTGTTTTGTTGAAGGACATCTTTTCCCTCTTGACCCATATGGCATTGTGTTTAAAAATCAATTGAACTTCATCTATCTAATTTTCAAGCTGATCATCAAAACACATCATTAAGGAAATTACTAATCAAAGTACAAACTAGGAGAAATGTTTACAAAATCATGTAATTGAATCAAGACTGGATGACACAATGTGTAAATAAGTCCTTAAACTTAATTACAAAAGACTCAAATTAAAATGTGTAAAATATTTGAACAGACCATCCACAAAGGAAGCACACAAATGACCAATAAGCACTTACAAAAAAAATCACCAAAGAAATTAGAAACAAAGCCACACTAACAGATGATTACAATTTGCTAGAAAGGCTAACACTGAATTCAAGCACATAAAATGTTAATGATGACTTAAAGCGACCCAAACTGTTTCTTGGTGGGAGTATAAAGTGGCACAACCACTTTTGGAAATGTTTTGACAGTTTTCTACAAAATCAAATATATGTTTTATTTTCTATGCCTCTGCAGCTTCATGGGGTAAATGAATTTGTTGAAACTTATGGAATGTAGCACCCAATATATTTGTATTTCAAATCACAGGCAAAATTTGTAGTCTCGGTTATGTGACTGATATAACCCCCAGGAAAATGAAATAGAAAACTCTCTTGAATAGGTAAAGTTACATGCAGTCACCTTTAAGAAGGAGTGATAATATGGGTGAGACTGTACTCATGATTCTTTTAAAACCGTGTGTAAATGTCAGAAACTAAGAAGTCAAACAAATTCAAAGCACAAGAGATCCAGTACAAGGGACATTCTTGATTGTTAATTGGAAGGTCCCAGGTATGAACGGGGGTACATGGTAAGAAATATACGTGGTCTTTAGGAGCTGAGAATGGACCTTGGTTTATGGTAGTAAGTAATCAGGTACCTTATACCAATAGTTACAAGGAACTAATTCAGCCCATACCATAAGCAGACCAATAAGTTTTTCCCCAAATTTTCTGAATTCAGTCTACCTGGTCCCTTGCTTTAAGCATATTATTATCTTGATTCCAGCTATTTTATGGTGAGCTTTTCACCTGCTATTATTTATAGACAGCAACAGAAATCTAATAATCCTCAAGAGGAAAAAAAAACCACTAAGATTTTGTATTATAGTTATGAATGCTGGAATGTTTGAAGAATAGTATACTGACATTTGTAACACACTTTGAAGTGCATCAAAACAATTTGAATTGGTGGATGACTATAAGAAAAATGCATGCATATTTAATAAAGCTCTTCCAGAGGACCAGGGTTCAATTCCTAGCACCCACATGGCAGCTCATAGCTGTCTATAATTCCTCCTGTTTCAAGGGATCTGACTCTCACAGAGATATACATGCAGGCAAAACATCAAAGTAAATAAAATAAAAATAAATTATTTAATAATAGATTCGGAGACCTAGGATCACATAAAATGACATACAGTATCTTGGCATTTGACACCTTGGCTCCACAGCTGGGGGAGTGGGTGTCTCCCTTTTGAAAGCAGCAAGGGTGGAAAATAGAATCCTAGCAAACTCTGTTAGTGCAAATTCTGCCAACTGTAGTTACTGTAAAATTTCACAATCTTTACAGGTTTGCAAAACACTTAGATAAGTAGCCTAGTTATCTGCAGGGTAGTCCTCCTTTGGAAAAGAATATCACATCATCTCCAGTATATTCCCTAAGGTTCTGGAACCTGGAGCCGTCTTGAGATGTTATCGTTGTCTGAGTTTGACTTCAATAAGAGGAAAACCTTGAATTTTCCCATCTCTGAAGCATCAAGACATTCCACAGTATTGGCTAAGCAGGCAGGTGTCTTGAAAAACCATCTCAGCTTAGGGCTGTAACCTAAGCCAGCTGGTATAAGTGTTGTCACATGGAGAGAAATGAATGCAGTCACGAGACATAATCAAGAGAAAAGGGCATTTGCCCCCCGAAAGCAAGGACATATGTCAACCCACACCAGCCTCAGGAGTGAAAATACTCTTCCTGCTTCTGCCATTCCCAGGCTCATGTTACCAACAAGGAAGCAAGGAAGCACCATGACTCTAACTGTTGCTAGGCCTGCAAGGACATGAGAGGGTCTTGCCTAACTCCATGGCTCTGGACGTCATCCTGTCTCAGAAGCATGTTAGAGAAAAACAGATAGGGATGGGGAGAAGAACCCTTATGTGTTGTGTTCTCAGACACACATAGGCAAAAAAGGGCTAACAGGGTTACCAGGAACAACAGTGCACTGCCATTTGCAGTGGAGAGCAAGTCAAGCCGACAAAAATACAAGATAAAGAAAAGCCTCCCAAATATACTAGAGAAAATCAATAATTTATGAAATTCCACTAGACCACTCTGGATACCCATTTAAAGAAATACCTGTATACTCACACTTATTGAAGCAACATTCATAATAGCTAAGAGTCAGTCTAGGTCACCAAGAGAAGATGAATGAATAAACAGAATCCTGAACTCAAACTGAGAACAGTGTGCAAGATGCACTACTATTTGGCCATAGAGAAGAGTGAAAGCCTGCCATTTGCAACAACACACATGGCAGTGGAAAGGTGTCAAGCAGAAAAACAAAGCACACACAGTAAGGCAAGCACTGCATGTTGTCTCTCATATTCTGAAGGTTGAAAAATCAACTTGAAATGAAGATAGTGATTTTTAGAGACTGAGAAGGATACTCAGAAGAAGGTTTTAAAAAAAGAAGTTAGATTTGAATAGTTCATGCTTCATATGTAAATAGAAATAACACATTGAATCCAACTACAATGTACAGTTAATATATGCTAATACAGTTTTGGGAAGACTTATGCATGGTCTGAGATTTTATCTTCATTTCAGTTTATCATGTTAGCCTGCCATTATTTTAGTAATGCTGGTAGAAGACAAGAAACAGAAGCTGGCATGCAGACAACATGAGATTCCTGGTTGTATTTGTCCCTCCAACTGCCGCCTTTGCTACTGTTATGAACTGAAAAATGTGTGACCAAAACTCTCAACATGACATCAATGTAAGGAGAAGTGGTCTTGGAGTGGTAAATTTCCTTGCATTTGAGTTGTTCTGATGAAAATGAGTAACCTTATAAGAAGGAACAGAATACAATTTTCCTTGCTCTCAAGCCTGCCTCCCTTCTCTCCTTGGGAAGATATGAGATGTGAGGACATGGCTATCTGTAAACCAAGAAGAAGGCCTTCATCAACCTTTTTTTTTCCTGGTGTTTAGACCTTGGACCTTCCAGAAGGCATAACTGCTAGAAACAAATGCTTGCATTTGCTAATTCTATGGTATTCTGATATAGCAATCCAAACTAGTGTGTGGCTGAAACACATTCCAGTTCCCATGAAAGCATTACAGACAGATTGATGACCAGGTTGATACTGTGCATGCTGGGAGTTTTCATCATAGCTGAGGTATCCTGAGCACATGTGAAAGTACTGTGCTATACATGTGGAGGTCAGAGCTTAACTTATGGGAAGTGGTTTTCTCCTTCCATTGGGTGGGTAATGGGGATCAAACTCAGTTAGTCAGGCTTGGAGGTAAGTGCCCTTACCCACAGAGCCATCTGGCCAGCCCAACATCAGTCTTTCGAAGGAACTGTGGGCAAATCTGTCTACATTGTCCTGGAAGAAGATACTATCTTCATTATGCTCAATTCAAATATCTTCCTTCTGTCCCTCAAGGTTGCTTTGTATCTTCCTAAGCTGTTTTCTGTATAAACATCCTTTTAAAAGATTGTCCATAACAAAAGTTTTCATTGTTTCTGTTTCAAAGACATCCAAAATACAAGAAACACATGTGGGAATTGGGACAAATCTTCCCTTGTAATCTTGGTGCTTGTTGCCTTTTCTCTGATTCAACAATTTTATATGTTCTCTGAGAATCCATGAAACTTATTTGGAATACTCATTGAACTCATGCAATATTATTATGGCTTTTGAAACTAACTTGTCATGTGTTTGGCTTTCCAGTCTGTTTTCAGACTGTACACTGTTTATAGCCACAGCTACTGAAAAATACAGGGACAGTTAAAGTATTTAGTGGACAATCCATCCATTGTCCTATCACCAATAATCTATTATTATTAAGTACTTTAATTGCCTCCTCAAAAATATTCTATACTCTACTTCACTTGCCCATATGCTTATGTAAAGCAATTGATATGTAAATTTAGCCCACTCAGAAAGAGAATATCTTTTCTTCTCCATTTCTTTTATTAAGATTTATTTATAGTGTGTGTGTGTGTGTGTGTGTGTGTGTGTGTGTGTGTGTGTGTTTTATTTGGGGGGATTTTTTTTTGTTTTTTTCTATCTATCTATCTATCTATCTATCTATCTATCTATCTATCTATCATCTAGGTTTTCCAAGACAGAGTTTCTCTGTGTAACAGCCCTGACTGTCCTGGAACTCAACCCATAGACCAGGCTGGCCTCAAACTTAGAGATCAACCTGCCTCTGCCTCTGCCTCCCTGATGCTGGGATTAAAGGCGTAAACTGATTTTTATTTTGTATGACTAATTCTGAATGTTACTCTTTTATTTTTCCCTAGACAAATTCAGTTGAGTATAGTAAAATCTCATTAGCAATCATTTTATTGCTATGTTTTGTTTGTTTGTTTGTTTCTGCACCTTGGTTTTAGAATAGTGTTATTTAGTTTACCCTAGTTCCCTAGACTATCTAGTTTTTCATTCTTGGTAACTGAAACACTCTCAGGTATTGGTTCCATCTCCTAGAGTAGGCCTTACATCAAAGCAGATATAGGTTGACTGCTCTCACAAGTTTGCATCACCCTTGCATTAGCATGTCTTGTACATCAATGGGTTTGTTGCTTGGTTGGTGTTTACATTTCTCTTTTGGTAGCATGCAGAGTACCTTCCTATACCAAAGATACTAGCATATAGAGGTGAAACCTTTTTGTGGGCACTAGCTTGACTTCTCCATGTTCAGTGAATTATGTCAATGTTATCTTTAACAATGTGGCCTTGCTTTCACTTTGTGGAGAGCCACTTATATTCTTGGCAACAGTCTGGGTTGTTTGGGGATTCCCATGGGACCCCTTTGGTCAACAGCTCAGAGTAACCTAGTCAGGGTACTTCACTTGGTGATAAGAGAAGTCCAGGTGGGGCTCCATCTCCCCCATTATTTGGTAATTTTAGTTAAAACAGTTCATAATACGTACATATTTTAGGAAGTTTCTGTTGTGTTAGGTTTCCACATTAGTCCTCAAATGACCCTTAATTTTAGCTGTCTCTACCCATATTCCCTCCTTCATCCCCCACTCCCTTTCCTTACTTGACCCTTCTGTTCCTACATTACCCATAAATATCTATTTTATTTCCTTTTCCTGGAGAGATCTACCTGCCCTCCTCCTTCCACCAGTCCTTTCCTCTATACCTAACTTATATGGTTCTATTGATTGTAGCTTGATTATCATTGACTTAATAGCTGACGCCCACATATAAGAGGATACATACCATATTTTTCTTTCCAGTTCTCAGTTACCTCACTCAGGATGATTTTTTTTCTAGTACCAACCATTTACCTGTTAATTTCATAACTTAATGAGTTAATCATACCCCACTGTGTAAATGTACCACATTTTTAAAAATCCATTCTTCTGTTAAGGGGCATCTAGGTTGTTTCCATTTTCTGGTAATTATGTCTAGAGCAGCAATAAACATGGCTGAGCAAGTGTTCTTGTAGGATTGATCATCCTTTGAGTATATGTCCAAGAATGGTACAGCTGGATCTTAAGGTATATTGATTTCCATCTTCCTGAAGAAATGCCACACTGATTTCCATAGTGGCTGTACAAGTTTTCAGTCCCACCAGCAATGGATAAATGTTTCTCTTACTCCACATCCTCACCAGCATGCGCTGTTATTTGTTTTATTTATTTTTTCAAAAACAATTTGTTTATTATGTATACAATGTTCTGTCCATATGTATCCTTGCAGGCCAGAAGAGGGCACCAAATCTCACTATGGATGGTTGTAAGCCACCATGAAGCTACTGGGAATTGAACTCAGATCCTCTGGAAGCACAGCCAGTGCTCTTAACCACTGAGCCCTCTCTCTTGTCCTGTTACTTCTTTTATTTATCTTAGCATTATGGCAGCTGTTAGATGAAATATCAAAGTAGCTTTTATTTGCACTTTCCTGGTGATTAAGGATGTTGAACCTTTCAAGTGTTTCTCATGCATTTGAGTTTCTTCCTTTGAGAATTGCCTGTTTATGTCTGTAGCCCATTTTTATTTGGGTTGTTTGGTTTCTTAATATCTAGTTTTTCTAGTTCTTTATATATTTTGGATATTAGACCTCTATCAGATGCGTTTCCCATTATATAGGCTGCTCCTTTGTCTAAATGACAGACACAAAGAGTGAGAAAGTGGTGAGAGGGAGATCTGTGTGTTACCTTGGAGATGGAACATGGAGGAAGGGGAGGGCACACCAGATGCTTTGCTACAGAACTGGAGTTGAGACTGAAGGATCAGGCTGGGAGAAACAGTAAGAGGTAAAGGTATGCAGTTAGCCTATCTGTTTCCCTGGCAGGAGTGACCTACAGCTCCCCAGGGAGTGCATGCTGGAGCTGGGACCTGGGATAATGGAATGACAGGGAAAGGGAAGTTAGAGGGGAAGATCTGTGTTATCTACTGGAGATGGGGTGTGGGAAGGAAGGGAGGCTGCAGCAGGTTTTCTGCTACAGAGCTGGGCATGAGGCTGGGGTTGGATTTAGTGGAGGGGTGGGAGAGGTGAAAAATCTTCAGTTAACCTACCTGCTTCTCAGGCTGGAGTGGACTGAAGGTTTCCAGGGAATCAATTTTTTTTTCTTTTTTAGATTTATTTTTTCAAAGTGTCTTTTCTGTCACACTTATCAATACTCCTCTGTATCTAAAATATTTTCTCCCTGGACACCATGAAAATTTTTTTTTAATCGCTGGTTTAAATAACTTGAGTCTGATATTCATATTGGTACCATTTCTCATGTTTCTTATCTCTGTGATTTGTTCAAATTTTGGGGTTTGTGACTTACAGGTTCCACCAAATTGAAGCAAATTTAAGCCGTTCTTCCTTCAAATATTTTTCTAATTTGTTTTTAGTTTTGCTCACATGAGGACTTCCCAGCAGTAACTAGTTTTCAAATGTCTTATTCTGAAATACGGATTTACATGAAGTTGCAAAGTTAACAGAGCTTACCAGTAGCATTATTTTTGGTAATTATAGTATAATAGAAAAACAATAGTCAAAATCATACCATGGGCAAAATATAATTACATTATATCACACAAATAGATATGTGGGATCACCAGTGAAGTCCAGATGTGGACCTATTCCATTACCTGATAGGTCTATTATGAAATATATCCTTATAGTCACAACTTATAAAATTGATACAAATTATTATTGTTGTTATTATTAATAGTAGTAGTAGTCATAATGGTGAATAGGCACTGCTACTATCCATGCATAATCATTGGGGTTTGTTCTCTTCAAGTGGCTCTTTCCGTGGGTGGAAGTACTTTCCTCACCTGCATGCAGAGGGATCCAATAGATCCCTTAAGTTCTTTATCCAGTTCTCCATTTTCTAGTACTAATCCCTGTGAGTTTTACTACGGAATCTCACACTTCTTCAAATGTACCCTGGACTCGAAATTCCTCATTGTAGAAAGCCAAAACAGTTGTTGGGCTCACTGCAGTTCTTTTCAGTTTCTCTTCAAAATTGTTTTTCTCTCTTGCTTAATGTCAAAGCACCATAGACAACTTGTATCTTATATACCCATCATTTGTACTTGGAGAGTAAATAAGATTGCTGTCATTTCACACTGGCCACTATTCAAGCTATAGAAACACAGTAGGTTCAGACATTCTGTTCTCTTCAGGTATTAAGCTGGGCCAAAGACTATATCATTCCAGCCTAATTCTGGTTTTAGTTTTGTCTGACTTTATTTCATGATGAATTTTATATATATATAAAACTTTATATGTGTGAGATTTTTGCCTGCATGTATATAAGTGCACTGTGTGCATGTCTGGTGCCAGAGGAGGCCCCCGAAACTAGAGTTACAGATGTCTGTGAACCATTACCTGGGTGCTAGTAACTGAATCCAGGTCCCCTGAAAGAGAAGCAAGTGCTCTTAATTTTGGAGCCATCTCTGTAGCCCCTTGTGGTACATTTTTACAATTATACTGTACTTATTTATTCTCCATAGGATGGTCTTCTTTTGTTAATGATTTTATTCTTATTTATTAAACCCTTTTTGCTTAGGAGGCTATTCATCATAAGAATTTTTGATCACTGAGACAAAACATTAAATTAATTATTTCAATAATATTCAACACTGGCATATAAATATTTCATCTGACAACTTTTCTATGTATTTTGAAATGAGTATTTTTCATAGTGAGAATCTAAGCAGTAACTTTTGAAATTCTCAGTGAATTGCCTATTATGAAATGGTGTGTGTAGGGATGGGGGTTGTACTGCAGGGACACCTGTGTGTGCCAGTATGCATGCATGTGGAGGTTAGAGGTCAACCTATGTTGTTCTTCATGTGCTGCTCTCCCCGGGATTTTTTTTGTGTTAGGGTCAGTCACTTGTCCTAGAATTTGCAGACCAAGCTAAAATGGACGGTCAGTGAGCCGCAAGGATATTCCTCCTTCCATCTTCTTGTTCTTGGGTTTCAAGTCTGTGCTACTACACTTAGCTGTTTTAACGTGAGCTAAACTCAGATCTTCATGCTTGCACATGAAGAGTTTGTACTATCTGAACTATTGCCTCAGTCCCATGAAAATTCTCTTTTGAAATAATTAAAGATTCACATACAGCTGCATGGGAATGTGTAAAGAAGTCCCATGTTTTCTTAAATAAAGACTCTGTAAAAACCATACTGATAGCTGGGAAGCCAGCATGGGACTGGTTTAGGCCCCCCTGAATATGGGTCTCAGCCAGAAGGACTGAGCAGTCTAAGGGACCTCAGACAGTCGAGCCAGGATGTATCCCTGCTGTACAAAAGGACCTTGCGAACACATCCCCCATGGAGGGATGACTGCCTTAATCAAGAGACAGGAGAGAAGCCCTAGTCCCTACTTCACATGACCTGTCAGATCTACATGACCCCAACTGGATGGCATTCCCCTACATATGGAATTGGGGTGGGGGGATGGGAGGGGAGGGTGGTTAGGGTGCATGTGAGAGGGCAGAGAGGGTAAAAGGGAGGGAGGGAGAGGAAACTGGGATCAACATGTAAAATAATAATTTAAATAAATAAAAAAAGGCTTTGACTCCAAAATTTAAGTTCAAGGACAAGTTACTGGGGAAAAGGATTTCTATTTTTGTTTCCACAGAAAATAAAAAGCTGTGGATTCCTTCCAGACTAATGTGGTTTGATCAAGCCAGACCGCCTGAAACAGAATACCAGGTGATCCTACATTCAAAACAGCTGGAGAAAGCAGCCTGACAGACTACAGCCAGGATTTCTGCATCTTCTTAGAATCCCCCAGGATTTCTGCATCTTCTTAGAATCCCCCATGACAGGGCCCCTTACCAGCAGGAAGTAGTTTGGAAAGAACAACACCAAATTCCCAAATATTGTCTATAAATGTTTGTTTTCATTTAAATGGACTTGGTTATATAAATTAAATAAATAAATAAGAGGAGCTGAAATAAAACCTAAAGTGTGCACTAACAGGGAAAAAAAAAACATGCTGTAATAACAAATCCAATAAATTGACATAGGCACTCTAACCTCACTTGTTATCAAATGTGAATGCATGTGTATGTATAAATCTACAAATTTTGTTGTATTGATAACTTTCTGTAACCACCACTATAAGAAAGTATAATTTCTTACTTTCTCTATGGGCACATGAGCTGAGGGGGAAGTAAAAAGGGCTAGTCCTGAGTTGTTTAAAAAAAAAAAAGATTGGTTGAGCTAATACCCCTGCACTTTAAACTGTAGCATTTTTTTTTTTTTTTTAATTTTAGGGTCTTTCATTCGCCCATCCTCTCCCCACTCTAAATCCTCCTCTTTTCTTCTGTTCCCTCTCAAATTCATGGCATCTTCTTTATTATTGGTGCACACATGAAAAATACAACATGCTGAGTTCATCTAGTGTTGCTCATATGTATGTTGTTTTAGGATTGTTTACCTGTCTTTGGATAATCAGAGAGTTTATCTGCAAGGAAGACTAATTATCTCTCCCTTAGCAATCGTTAATTGACTACAGCTTTTTTAAATCTAAGAGTGAGACCTTGTGAGACTTCTCCTATCCACAATATTATGTCAACTGTTGTCACTGTTCTGGTCTTACATAGGTGACCATGTTGCTGAGATTTTGTGAATGAAGCTTCCCTGTTACATACAGAGGTTATCATCTCTAAGCAGACTCCCTAGTCCTCTGATTCTTGCAATAATTCTACCCCCATCATCCACAATATTTCCTGAGCCTTAGGTGTAGATTATGCTGTAGATTTAACAATTGATGACGGGCACCAATGGTCATTTATTCTCTCATTTAGACCACTTGAGCATTTCTATAATAGTCTATGTCTGATGAATAAAGAAATACCAGACATGCATGTGGAGCATATGCATACATATACACAGGCAAAATGTTCATGTAATAAATCTAAACAAATTAAACTTATCCTTGCTACACTAATGATTCTTGACGCTAGCCTAGGCTACATGAGATCCAGTATAAAAATTCCAATAAAGCAAATAACATGAGTCTGAAAGAGTATATCTCAAATATGTTTCTTTGTGTAGTTCAAAATCATTGAAAATATAAAAACATTTAAAATGGTTCTCCTGCAACAGTTTTTCTAGTCATCAAATTTACCATCATATATCTAGTTTCTACCTGCTATCAGTTTTAGGAGCTATAAAGATTCTTGGTGTCTAGTAGTCTTAAGGTTATTTTTGTGAGTTTATCAAACTCAGTTTTTCAGCAAATACACTTTCTCTGTATCTTTGTGGAAAAAAGGAAAGATATTCTCTGCATACAGCCCATAGAATCTGTTGAAATTTTGGGTTCTGTTTCTAAATGAAATATTTGAATGAAACAGTGATGTAGAAGAAAATAATAGAAGAAAGCAACAGTTACCACTTGCATACTGTGTCTATCAATTGGCACATTTTGTTCACGATTTTTAATGTTATTTTTTCTTTTTTATTCTAATTTAATTTTTTATTTAATTTATTATTTTACATGTCAATCCCAGTTCCCTCTCCCTCCCTCCCTTTTACCCTCTCTGCCCCCTCACATGCACCTTGACCACCCTCCCCACCCATCCACCCACCCCAATTACACATGTATGGCAATGCCATCCAGGTGGGGTCATGTAGATCCGTCAGATCATTTGAAGTAGGGACTAGGACTTCTCTCCTGTCTCTAGGTTAAGGCAGTTATCCCCCCATGGGGGATGTGTTCGCAAGGTCCTTTTGTGCAGCAGGGATACATCCTGGTTCCACTGTCTGAGGTCCCTTAGACTGCTCAGTCCTTCTGCCTGAGACCCATATTCAGGGGGTCTGAGTCAGTCCCATGCTGGATTCTCAGCTATCAGTATGAGGGCCCATCAGCTCCTCCTTGTTCAGGTCAGCTATTTCTATGTGTTTCCACAACCCCACCTTGTCCTATCCGTCTGCATCTGGATTCTAGTTCGACTCAGTGTTTAGGTATAGGTGTTTCCTTCTGTTTCCAACAGATATTAGATGAGGGTTCCATGGATAAGTTAGTTGTTGATCTCACTATCTGGGAAGGGCATTTATGGTAGCCTTTCCATGGTTGCTCAAAGTGTTAGTTGGGGGCAGTCTTGTGGGTCTCTAGACCTTTCTTTAGGTTCAGTTTTCTCTTCAAACCAATAATGGCTCCATCTTTTATGTTCTCTCTCTCTCTCTCTCTCTCTCTCTCTCTCTCTCTTTCTCTCTCTCTCTCTCTCTCTCTCTCCTGTCTTCTATACCTACCCTGACTCAATCTTCCTAGTCGCATGTGCTTTCCTCTCCTCCCCCCCACCCTTTCTCCTACTTCTCTCTCCAATCACTGACCCGCACTCCCCCTGTGCTCTGGGGGGACTTATCCCTTCCCTCTTCTGTGAGGGACTTTATATGAATCTCTTAGAATACACCTTGTATCCTAGTTCCTCTGGTGGGGTGAATTATAGGCTGGTGATCCTTTGATCTAGGTCTAAAATCCATATATGAGTGAGTACATACTGTGTTCCTCTTTTTGTGACTGGGTTACCTCATTCAGGATGGTTTCTTCAAGTGCCATCCATTTGCCTGCGAATTTCAAGATTCCATAATTTTTTCCTGCAGAGTAGTATTCCATTGTGTAGATGTGCCACATCTTCTTTATCCATTCTTCAGTTGAGGGGCTTCCAGGTTCTTGCTATTACAAATAATGCTGCTATGAACATAGTTGAGCAGATGTCATTCTTACATGGAGGCATCACTATCCCTGACTTTGAGCTCTACTACAGAGCTATTGTTCTGAAAACAGCCTGGTATTGGCACAAAAACAGACAGGTAGACTAATGGAATCAAATTGAAAATCCTGGTATTAGCCCACACACCTACTTTTTGACAAAACAGCATCCTCAACAAATGGTACTGGCACAATTGGATGATGCTGTGTAGAAGACTGCAGATAGATCCATGCTTGTTGCCATGCACAAAACTCAAGTCCAAATGGATCAAAGACCTCAACATCAATCCAGCCACATTGAACCTCTTAGAAGAGAAAGTAGGAGCTACCCTTGAACAAACTGTTATAGGAGACCGCTTCTTGAACATAATTCCAGGGGCACAGACACTGGGATCAACAATTAATAAATGGGACCTCTTCAAACTTAGAAGCTTCTGTACGGCAAAGGAGACATTGTACAAGACAAAACGGCAGCCCACAGACTGGGAAAAAATTTTCACCAATCCTACATCTGACAAAGGGCTGATCTTCAAAACATACAAAGAACTCAAAAAAACTATTTAGTAAAACACCAAATAATCCTATTAAAAATGGGGTGCAGAACTGAAGAAAGAATTCTCACTAGAGGAAATAGAGGCTGAAAGACACTTAAGAAAGTGTTCAACATCCTTAGCTATCAGGGAAATGCAAATCAAAACAACTTTGAGATACCAACTTACTCCTGCCAGAATGGCTAAAATTAGAAACACCAATGATGACTCATGTTGGAGAGGATGTGGAGAAAGGGGAACACTCCTCCACTGCTGGTGGGAGTGCAAACTTGTACAGCCATTTTGGAGATCAGTATGGTGGTTCCTTAGGAAAATGGGAATTACTTTACCACAGGACCCAGCAATCCCCCTCTTAATGTTATTTAAATCTTTATTTATCATGTATACAGTGCTCTGCCTGCATGTATGCCTGTAGGCCAGAAGAGGGTGCCAGATTTCACTACACATGGTTGTAAGCCACCATGAGGTTGCTGAGAATTGAACTCAGGATCCCTGGAAGAGTAGACAGTGCTTTTAACCTCTGAGCCATCTTTCTAGCCCTTTTAGTCATGAATTTTAAAGCTAAATTATAAAGCTCTTGGCATATCTTCTGAGAATGATAAATTACCACACAATACACAGATTGGTCCTTATAAAGTTTAGAGCAATGACACACACCCAAAGATGACAGTATAAGGGTATTCCTTATGCTTCACTGTCTTATTTTCTGTATGAAGACAAACATTTATTAAAGTACTATGTTCTTACATTTCTACATAGATTGAAAAATATTCATGCCAGTAACAAAGAGCTCAGCACACAGTTGCAATGATGCTTTGTGTGAGATCACTCAAGATCACATTGTTTATTATTTCATTTTGTTTATAGATATGACATTTCTGATCTTAATAAGGAAAGCATTTTGAGTAATTAGCTGATTTTTCTTCAAATACAAAATGTAGTTCAAATGTTAAAAACTCATTGACTATTTCCACCCACATTATTACCTTATTGTAATATACAGATAGTTACTAACAAACAAAATACAGGGAATTAATATGTGATTCTTAATGATTGTATTTTTCAACATTTTTATCCATCAAGTAAAAATGTATTTACACAGGGAAATTATTACTTGAGATAAATTATTCCTTGACATTTTATTGAAGTTTTATTGTTTTAAAGTGTTTCTTTGCCTTATTATTAAACACATAACATTTTGAAAGAGCAAATCATTTCAAGATGAATTTGGAAAAATTGCATATAAAATTAACTAAATGAATGAGGGAAAATTTGTCATTAGTGAGATTTGATGTTAAATTATTTTTACTGAAGGGAATGCTATTGTACTAAGCTAGCATTTATGAATACATAATTTAAACTCTAATTTAGTTTTGCTAGTTAATATGCTGCATATTTTAAGTTCAGTCCAGCCTTTTCTCCTCCTTACGTTTGTCTGTTGAATAACTTGGACTACTTTACTCCTACATTTTCTCAGTCAAATGAAGTTCGTCTTCTTAAAATGACAGTCTTTATACTTCCTAAAATTTACAGCTGAATCTAATATTTCATTCACCTTATATTAGTTCTCGTTTACAAAGCGATATGTGGAATTGCAACCCTTAAAAAATATTTTTTGGGTGGTGGTGGTGCATGCCTTTAATTTCAGCACTAGCGATGGAGAGGCAGGTGGATCTCGGTGAGTTCAAGTTCAGCCTGAGCTACAGAGCAAGTGCCAAAACAGAGAAATCCTGTCTCAAAACAAACAAAAGTTTAAAAAAAGTATTTTAATTATGTGTAGGAACGTGTGTCTGCACGTGGATACGAGCATATGAATGCACCTGCCTGCAGAGTCCTGAGGCATCCAATTTGGATTCCTGAAATTATGGACGGAGTCCACGAGCTAGACTTACATTGGGTTGTGTCTATGTAAGGACTCAGAAGTGAGTTCAAGACCTCTGCAAAAGCAGCAACTGTACTTAACCACTGATCAATGCAGCTCCAGAATTACATTCTTTAACTAGAATGCATAATATTTGTTTCTCTTTTTGTATTTTTGTGATGCTTGCAGGCTTAGAGGCTTGATAACAGATTCATTGCTTCATTGAAGCTACAAAGTGAAACATTTTTAAAAGATTTGTTTTCTTTTTATGTGTTTAAGTGCTTGCCTGCATGTATATAAGTATATATCACCTTCATGTGTGGTGCCTACAGAGGCCAGTGATGACGTCAGATTGCCCTGGAACTGGTATTCCAGGCAATTGTGAGCTATCATGTGGGTGTTGGAAACTGAACTCAGACCCACTGCAAGAATAGTAAATGCTTGTAACCACTGATCTCTCCATTCCCACAAAATGAAATATTCTACTTCGACAATTTCTTCTTTTATTACGTGGAAGCCTTTTAATGTCTTGTAGCTTTCTCCCTCAAGGTCACTATACCACGTGTTTTGTCACAACACTCCAAAGCTGATTGAATTACAGGAAAAAGCTCTATTTCGTTGTTTATTGGATTTCAAGGTATATGAATCCCAATCATCATATGAAGTTGAAAATTAGTTTTTAAGCTTTTAGGTGCAATCATGAAATAATATAACACAATAATAATAAAACACAAGTAACACTAAATGAACTGAACAGGTTGTATTTATAAATTTAGGAGTGTGCGAGCACACACACACACACACACACACATACACACACAGACCTATAAAAATCCTAGCTTGTATATATTTTACTAGAAATAATTATTTTAGCCGGGCTTTGGTGGCACATGCCTTTAATTCCAGCACTCGGGAGGCAGAGGCAGGAAGATCTCTGTGAGTTCGAGACCAGCCTGGTCTACAAGAGCTAGTTCTGTGTCCAAAGACACAGAGAAAAACCTGTCTCGAAAAAACAAAACAAAAAGGAAAGAAATAATTATTTTAGTAAACTATATGGCTTCTCTTGGGGAGCCATTAACAAATGTCTATTCACCCTACATAAGGCTCTGACAAGAGACCAAAGATATAATCCCACCCATGTGGAGCTTAGAGAAGCAGAGGTTATTTGAAGGGGTATAAGGAAGAGCTACTAAACAGGAGCAGGATGATTCAAAAGCAGTTGCATCATCAGCAAAACCCCACACATTTTGCAGGCTCCTTAACAAAACAGAGGATTTCTTTCCCCTCTGAAATTCTTGCTGCCTAATTTTCCTTGGGAATCAGCTTGTAGATGTTGTAAATTTCAGGGTCCTCCTGACACTTGAAAATTTTGTTTACTTTCTGAATCTTTTTTTTTTAATTTTATTTAATTTTATATAACAGTCCAATTAAATGAAAACAAACATTTATACACAATATTTGGGAATTTGGGTGTCGTTCTTTCCAAACTACTTCCTGCTGGTAAGGGGCGCTGTCTTGGGGGATTCGAATCTTGTATCTTTAAAAAAAAAACTTTTATTAAAGAGGCTTCTCCCAGGGAAAAATATTCCAATTAAGGGATGAAAGAGATATACAAAATAATGTCTTTAATTCTAGCATTCAGGAGGCAGAAGTAGGTAGAACTTGGTGAATTTGAGGCCATTGTGGTCTACAAACAAGGCGCCAGGAAAGCCAGGACCATACACTGAATCAATACCTCAAACATGGGTTTATTTATGACATTCTCATACATGTATGTAACTGTGCTTTGCTCATGTTTGTCACGATCACCCCCCCCCCATTGTCTCCATCCCCCTCTACCTGATCTTTCCCCTACATGGTCCCTTCTATGTTCATGTCTTTGCATAAATAAATGTGCATGTGAATGTGTATATATTGTATCATATATACCACTGGCTAGAGATATGGCTCAGTTGGTATATGACTTGCAATATCAGGAATAGCACCTGAGTTTGATCCTGAGAACCCATGTATATACAGCCATGTATATACAGCCCTGTCATATACAAATGTGAATATGAAAAATAAGAAGGCAAAGTAATTGCTTAATATAATTTAAGTAGCAGATACTTGAAATATTTCTTATCCTAGAAGAAACAAACAGAAATACTTGAAATCTACTAATGGAGATACTTTCTTAGATATTTGAAACATCAACCAGCCCTGATTATAACATATTAAGTAGAAAGTCACAGAGAAAGATATATTTCATCAAAAACATTGCTTTTTAAAGGGTTCAGGTAGCTGCTGAAATAAGAAAGTGACTCATCTGTTCAGGATAACTGCTGTATTTTACAGTAGTGGATTCTCGCAACACCCACGTAAATGACATTGGCCAGGCTCACTTTGGAAGGATCATTGCTGACCTAATCAGAAGTGTATGAATGCATAAAAGTTTTTTCAAGATGTAGAAGGCAGCATGCGTTACAGAGATTCAACAAGCTACTCAGAATAATTTTGATCAAGTGTCAAGTTAAGCTATGTATGCAGAAGCTGTCATGCAGACTGGCATATTAACCAGTGAGGTCATGTATAACCTGCTCCTAGAATTCTCTTCTGTGTCATGGAGTTCTAAAGCTTTGAGAAGTTTATTTACTAATCTCAGTAAACGGGAATGTCATTATTCTAAACCATAAAAGCCAAGTGTTTTTACTGCTGCTGCTGAGCAGACTCAAGTAAAGATTAAAATGGAGGGGGAGTGAGGCTGAGAATGGAGTCTATGAACTTTGTGTAGTTTATTTTGATGAGAATTAATCAAGCTCCTCATGGGGTTCCTCCTATTGAAGTTAGATTTGCTATTGGTACTTATGAAATTACACGCTTCTGTCAAAGATAAGGATATGAGTTGTGAGCAGAAAAACCTACCCTAGTCTTCTAGAATGATTACACAAATATACTGAGAATACATTGTGAAATGTAGAGAAGTATGCTGCCAAAGAGTGGCAAAAGCAGGATGGAATTGAAGATTCACTCACGATGCAGAAGAATTCAAAGACAACTGCCTGCCTATGCATGCTACAAATCCAAAAGGAAAGCTTTTCTGTCTTGAATAGCTAGTTAATCAGAAGAAACCTCAGCAGATAGCATCCTCCCTTTAGGAGTCATCGACGAACCTTTTGAAATTGGCTTCTATCACCACACCACCTTGAACCTGTGTGATTTAATCAGAAATGGTGTATAAAAAGATGGCATCCTGAAACAGAGTACCAGGTGATCATACATTCAAAACAGCTGGACAAAGCAGCCTTGCAGACTACAGCCAGGATTTCTGCATCTTCTTAGAATCCCCCATGACAGCGCCCCTTACCAGCAGGAAGTAGTTTGGAAAGAACGACGCCCAAATTCCCAAATATTGTCTATAAATGTTTGTTTTCATTTAAATGGACTTGGTTTCAAAAAAAAAAAAAGATGGCATCTATGTGAGAAGGCTATGGGGTTTCTGGTAGTGGGAATCAAGGAAGATAATAAAGCCGTTGAGGAGACCCCCTAATTCTCCCAATGCATATATTTCTAATTATAATATGGTATGTATCTGTCTCCTACATTCTTGGTGATGGTTCTTTATAATACACTTTAATACAAAAATAAATGAATAGAACAAAAATGCTTCTACATTCCTTGAGCAGTGATTGAAGTTTACATTCTTTTTATTTAATGCTATCTATGTTCTTCTATAAGTAAATATATTATCCTATATATTTAATGCTCACCATCTGTTTTTACATCTGGCCTTACATTTTTGCATGCTTTTCCTTCTTTTGTTTTGGCTTTAAGTGTTTAATGGTTGTTGAATTTTCTTCATAAACCGTTTGCTGTATTTGTCCAGATCTTTTTATATCATATCTTAGTATATTTCCCAGGCTGTTCTCAAACTCTAGAGTTCAATTCATCCTTCCACCCTTATCTCTGGAGTAGTTGTTATTCCAGATATGCAACAGTGTACCAGGCTTGGGCCAGGGGTTTTATGTCTTAGCAATATTGATATTTTTTGACTGAATAACATTTTTGTATGTGAATTTCTGTCATGTGATTTTAGAAATGTTTAATAGCATTTATGATCTGCATAAACATTATTTTTTTGATGACCAGAAATGTATTTAGACAATGAAAACTGTTCCTTTGGGGAAAAAATAACATTTGTTAAGAATCTGTGTGGTCTTTGGGGATGGAGAAATGGAGAGAAGACTAAACAGTTAAGAGAGCTTCTTGCTCTTGCAGAAGATGTGAGTTTGGTTCCCAGCACCTATCCTGGTTGCTCACAAACTCCTGCAACTCCAGCTCCTGAGCATCCCACATGACATCCTTTTCAAGCCTTCAGGGGAGTCTGCACTTACATGCTGTACATATGTGTGAGCGCTCTCTCTCCCTCTCTCTCTCTCTCTCTCTCTCTCTCTCTCTCTCTTTCTCACACACACAGAGATATTAAAGAAAGAACCACTGTCATCTAGATGCCTGTAAAATATTATCTATTTTTTCAACAATTCATATGCCATGGTATTTCTCAATCTTTGCTGATACTTTTCAGCTATTAATAATCTTTAATAATAAATATATTACACTTTTCATTTCTGTTACATTTTCTTGAATCATAGCTTTTAAAATTTGTTCTTTCCTGTTGTTTATCTTCTTAATCTCGTAGTTCTTGGTTTCCTAGTATCTGAATGTTAGTTCCTCTTTGGTAATCTTAAGCCTTTATTACATTAAAAATACTTATCCAATTTCAGGTGCTTCTTTCTTTAAAGTTTTTTTTCTCACCTTATCTCCTATATCTCATCTCTCAAAACATAATCTATTATTTTTACTCAATACTCTATTTCTTCTTGTTTACTGTATATTCTGAAAACATTTTTTCTTCAACAATTAATTTTGTTTCCAGATCTGGTCACTTAAAGTCTCAGAGTTTTCTACTTCTGATTTACAGTAAGATATTGCTTTCTGTGTCTTATATTACTTTCTCAGTCTAGTTATGCTTTCTAAATGGATGACTATAGTTTTGATTTGTTCTGTGACCCTAAATTCCAAATTCTTAAAAAAAAGTTCCGTTGCTCCTTTTCCATTCTTTTTAATGAGCTTATTTTATGATTAATTTATATTTTTTTGTCATTCAGTATAGTTTAATCATATCCTTTCTCCTCCCCCAACTCTTCCATGCTCTCCCCACTTCCCTACTATTACAATGATTTTATGTAAAATATTGAGGATGAAGTTTTGTGAAAGTTGTTTTTCTGAACATTTATGGTATATGTGTTTCACAACATATTTTCTAATTTCCCAGCTATATCAGCTGTTTGGGGATTTTGTTTTTGTATAAGTACTGTGTGCTAACCGATTGCGCCACTGGAGCTCTGGGATTTTGTTTTTGTAGTGTTCAAAATTATACTAGCTTATTTCTAAGATTTTTGGAGCTGTTTCCTCCTTAGTCATTTTATTTTGGTTGTTTTTTCAGGACAGGGTTTCTCTGTATAGCCTTGGCTGTCCTGAAACTTGCTCTGTAGACCAGTATGCCCTCAAACTCACTGAGATCCGCCTGCCTCTGCCTCCCAAGTGCTGAGATTAAAGATTTGTGCCACCACTGCCAGATCTTAGTCACTTTTTGTTTGTTGTTTTTCAAGACAGGGTTTTCCTTTGTAGCCCTGATGTCCTGGAACTCACTCTAGACCAGGCTGCCCTCCAACTCACAGAGATCCACCTGCCTCTGCCTCCTGAGTGTTCAAATAAAGGTGTGTGCCACCACTGCTCCGCTCCTTAGTCACTTTTATCTGGGATTTATCTTTCCTTTATTTTATCCAGTTATAATTTGGTTCCGTTCCTCCCAATTTTCTTTGATGTGGAGACCTATGGCAGAAGGAATTCCTAGTTATCTAGTGTCAAGATTTCATAGAAGCTTAACTACTCTACTAATTTAGATATCCCCACAGATGTTTGAACTCACTTGCTGTTGGATTGGGAAATCATGCCTTTCAATGGTAGTTCTTGGTTTGGCTACCTGTGCTTTCCCATAAACACCAAAATTTCCTGTTTCACATCTTTTGGATGTCCCAATGTTTAATTCATCTATAGTGATTCCATTCAAACCTTAGAAGTGTTGGTGTGGGAGCTGAGGCATGCAGCCAGGAGACTGCAGGATCCACTGCCCGGAGCATCTCTGCGGTAAACTCTTCAAGTCTTCGATTTAAAAAAAAAAAAAGGCCTCCAATAAAACTACGTTGCAAAAAAAAAAAAATGGGAAAGAAACAGAATGTAAAGAGTAAAAAAGTTGAAGAGGCAGAACCTGAAGAATTTGTTGTAGAAAAAGTACTGGACTGGCGTGTAGTAAATGGGAAGATGGGAAGGTGGAATATTTCCTCAAGTGGAAGATGCTGATATTACTTGAGAACCAGAAGAAAATTCAGATTGTTCAGAATTAATTTAAGCATTTCTTAATTCTTAAAAAGCTGGTAAAGAAAAAGATAGTACAAAAAGTAAATCTTTATCTGACAGTGAATGTGATGATAGCAAATCGAAGAAGAGAGATGATGCTGACAAAACAAGGGGTTTTGCCAGAGGTCTTGATCCTGAACGAATAATTGGTGCCACCAACAGCAGTGGAGAATTAATGTTTCTCATGAAATGGAAGGACTCAGATGAGAGATGAGGCAGACTTGGTGCTGGCAAAGAATATTATATATATATATATATATATATATATGTATATATATATATATATATAATCTGAATCTTGGGGTTTGAATTACTAGTGTAGAAAAATAGCATTCTAATGAAACTCGAGTTTGATATGCTGGTTTTGAAAGTATTGATAGTTGTTGGGATATTTTTGGTTTTTGTTCTGTGTCAAAAGGTACTGGTTCCTTTGGGCAAATAAAAGTTTTCTGTAGTTGCTTCCTTTCACAATAGAATATTTGATACCAAGTTGTATTTTCTCAGCTTTGAAGAACAGGTTTTCTTAAATTCTGGGGAGATCTTACAGTCAGTAGTCAACCAGAACTTATTTTTAACTAAGACACAGAAGGACCATTCTAGGTTTTTTTCTTTACATTCGTGTGTATGCACAAGACACATAACTTTTTTTGTTTTGTCTTATTTTTTTAATACTCAAAAACCATAGATGAATGAAAACGTATTGATGAGGTTCCATCATTGTGAACTTTTCCTGAAACCATAACCTTTCAGATTATGAGTAGGTAATTCTGTAATTTATTGGATAGTTTTACAGCAAGCACATCAGAATTTATGTAATACCGCATACAGTCGTTTATTTACAAAATCTTGTTGTTAACAAACTCCCCCCTCAGAAAATGGAATTAAACAAAGTTTTAGTATAATAACAAGACTTGAGCTGGGCATGATTGTACATGCCTTTAATCCCTGCACTCTTAAGGCAGATGGATCTCTGATTTAGACTAGGTCAGCCTGAACTACACAGAGAATCCCTGTCTCTTAAAACCAAACAAAAAGACTCAAGTGGGCATGTAAAGGTTCCTCTAGTGAACCATTCCTTTGTAGGAAGTTGAAATCTACTAAAAGGTTATGATTCATGGAATATCTGTTTGCTGTAGAAATGTAATACGGTTAAAAAAGGTGTTGGCAATTTCAGACCCGCTGACATAAATGAACGAACTTTGGTAATATAAATTAATGACTTGCATGCTTTTTCTTTACCCTGACTCATTCCTTACTGGTATGATCAATCTTTTCAGTATTTGGGTTCTGGTTCAATGAGCCAGAAAGGTAACTTTGTAATATTAGAATGTCATCTAACTGTATATTCACTTTATTGTAAATAATGGTGAAAAGTGGTCAGTAAATAATTTCATATTCCTTTAAAAAAAAAAGAGAGATGTTGGAAAATCCAGGCCTCTGCTAAAGAAAGAGGCCTCAGCTGGAGAGTTCCAGTTTCCAGTGAGATCCAACTATCCTGCAGAACCTTCCCAAGTTTCAGCTCAGCCTTTGTCCTCTTCTGCCAGCTATTGGCCAGAGATGAGTCTGGGCCCAATCGGGGCTGCCTCTCCCCTACAACCTCTCCCCACCACCCTGAACTCCCTGGGTTGGCCCCTGATTCTGCTGCTCCTGTGTCCTGTCCCCATCGAGAGCACCCTTGGAGCTCTGATACACCCCCACGCATCCCCACCGCGAGCCTGCCCCCCCCACCCCGTGCCTACCCTGCCCACAGTCCTGCTGCTCTGGTTGAACACTGGGACAGAGGGTGGAGCCAACAGTCCACCCTACTTCGGAGACTTTTCGAAGCAATTCTGAACAAAGGAGACCTGACTATCCACGCGGGACCACCTGTAATTTCCACCTGCTTGGTCTCTGACCCCATCTCCAGTCTTCTGCTGGAGTCCCGGGCCCCTCCCAGAGATCTGCCTATCTTTGCCGGTCCACTCTGAGTTCCTGCCGGCAAGATCCTTGACCCCCAAATCCGGGCCTCTGCTAAAGAAAGAGGCCTCAGCTGGAGAGTTCCAGTTTCCAGTGAGATCTGACAATCCTGCAAAACCTTCCCAAGTTTCAGCTCAGCCTTTGTCTTCTTCTGCCAGCCATTGGCTCGTGGCATCTTATACTGGATCCTCAGCCCTGACCCCATCCTTGGGTCCCTGTCTGAGGAGAGACCTCCTAGAGAGCTTGGACCACACAGATATTGAATCTCTGACCTCTATGGATCTATGGAAGTACCATAGAGAAGGGGAGACCCCACCAACACTGACTGGAAGAAGCTATGGGAAGAAGGCAATACAAGAAAACACCTAACAACAGAAAGACAAGCATGACACCACCAGAATCTAGGGAATCTACACCAACTAGAACGGAACACAACAACAAAGCAGAGGAAGCAGAAGGGAACCACTTAAAAATTAGCATCATAAAAATGATAGAGGCCCTCAAAGAAGATGTGAGAAAATCCCTTAAAGAAATGGAGGAAAAAACAAACAAAAAAGTGGAAGAAATGAAAAAATTCCTTAAGGAAACTACAGAAAGCCAAGAAAAAACAATTAAGCAGTGAAGGAAATGGACTTGGTTATATAAAATAAATTAAAAAAAAAAAAAAGAAGTGTTGGTGTGTTACCGTCTACTACTGGTATTTTCATGTTCTTACAATTATCATGTCACCTACTTTATCTACAGGTATTATCTATGGGATTGTAGTTCTTCTTGAGTTATCTATATGCTGCCACTCACTTTTCCAATTATCTTCTCATGGAGCTGGATTTTGTGATATTTGTTACTTTTGCATTTAATTATCATGAGAGGGGGCAGTGGTGGTGCATGCCTTTAATCCCAGCACTCAGGAGGCAGAGTCAGGCAGATCTCAGCAAGTTTGAGGCCAGCTTGGTATACAGAGCAGGTTCCAGGATATCCAGGAGTGTTACACAAAGAAACCCTGCTTTAAAAACCAAAATAAAAATCATCATGACACTTTCTTCACTGTTTCACTTAAAATTTTTCCCCTCTTTTGTCTCCTCCGATCTAAGATTTCTGAATAGAACTACCAGTCTCCTACTTACTAGGATGTATCCTTTTAGCAACCCTAGGCTCCTTTCTCTAACATGTATCCCACATAAAAATAACCTAGAAACTACAATGGCTTTAAAAAAAAAATCATTTCTCCTTTGTGATAGTAGAAGCTTCCTCACTGATACATTCTCATTGATTTTTTTTTTTTTGCTTAGAATACCGTTTAGAATATAATAGCTCGATTCTTTATTTAACAAACAAAAGGTACTTCATATTATCTTTCCTAACATACTTAATCCTGTTTCATGGATTCCACAGTAGAGTGATAGGAAATCATACACTATTTATTACACAGCTAATATGAATGAGCCAATGTACATGATCTCTCACATAATCCTAGCTAAGTACTAAGAGCTCCACTTTGCACATGAAAGTGAAGCCGGCTTAACTTAAGTACTGTTCAATTTTCATAACTAGTGATTGGCAATGGCAGAATTATATAGTTTACTCATTCACAATTTTTTTCTGGTTCATTCACACATTTTAAACTATCCCATTTATTACAATTACTCCAAAGTATCTGAAAATGGGTATTGATATACCTCTATCATTACATGCATTACTCAAAATTGCTTTGCTCTTTGAAGTCCTTTTTTTTTTATTTATTTTTATTTAATTTTATATAACAAAGTCCAATTAAATGAAAACAAACATTTATACACAATATTTGGGAATTTGGGCGTCGTTCTTTCCAAACTACTTCCTGCTGGTAAGGGGCGCTGTCTTGGGGGATTCGAAGAAGATTCAGATATCCTAGCTGTAGTCTGCAGGGCTGTTTTGTCCAGCTGTTTGGAATGTAGGATCAGCTTGTACTCTGTTTCAGGCGGTCTGGCGTGATCAAACCACATTAGTCTGGAAGAAATCCACATCTTTTCATTTTCTGTGGAAACAAAAGTAGAAATACTTTTCCCCAGTAACTTGTTCTTCAACTTAAATTTTGGAGTCAAAGCGTTTTTTTTTTTAATTTATTATTTTACATGTCGATCCCAGTTCCCTCTCCCTCCCTCCCTCCCTCCCCTCCAGCCCTCCCTCCTTCCCTCCCTTTTGCCCTCTCTGCCCTGTCCCATGCACTCTAAACACCCTCCCCCTCCCAACCCCCCACCACAATACCATATGTAGGGGAATGCCATCCAGTTGGGGTCATGTAGATCTGACAGGTCCTATGAAGTAGGGACTAGGGCTTCTCTCCTATCTCTAGAATAAGGCAGTTATCCCTCCATGGGGGATATGTTTGCAAAGTCCTTTTGTGCACCAGGGATACATCCTGGCTCCACTGTCTGAGGTCTCTTAGACTGCTCAGACCTTCTGGCTGAGACCCATATTCAGGGGGGCCTGAGTCAGTCCCCTGTTGGCTTCCCAGCTATCAGTCTAGTGGCCCTTAGCTCCTCCTTGTTCAGGTAAGCTGTCTCTATGTACTTCTACCGCATGGTCTTGTCCTCTCCATCTGCTTCTGGGTTCTAGTTCGACTCAGTGTTTATGTATGGGTGTTTGCTCCTGTTTTCAACAGGCATTAGTTGAGGACTCCATGGAGAAGTTAGTTGTTGATCTCACTCTCCGGGAAGGGCATTTATGATAGCCTTTCCACGGGAGCTGAGATTGTTAGTTGGGAGCAGTCTTGTAGTTCCCTCGACCTTTCTTTGTGTTCAACTTTATCTTCAAACCAATATTGGCTCCCTCTTTTATGTTCTCTCTCTCTCTCTCTCTCTCTCTCTCTCTCTCTCTCTCTCTCTCTCTCTCTCTCTCTCTCTTTCCTATTTTCCATTCCTAACCAGGCTCAATCCTCCTGGTCGCACATGCCTTCCTCCTCCCTCTTATTTTCTCCTACTTCTCTCTCCATTAGCTGTCCTCCCCCACTTTACCTGAGGTCTGGGGGACTTGTCCCTTCCCAGTTCTGTGAGGGACTTTATATGAATCTCTTAGAATACAACTTGTATCCTAGTTCCTCTGGTGATGTGAATTATAGGCTGGTGATCATTTGATCTAGTTCTAAAATCCATATATGAGTGAGTACATACTGTGTTTCTCTTTTTGTGACTGGGTTACCTCATTCAGGATGGTTTCTTCAAGTGCCATCCACTTGCCTGCGAATTTCAAGATACCATTATTTTTTTCTGCAGAGTAGTATTCCATTGTGTAGATGTGCCACATCTTCATTAACCATTCTTCAATTGAGGGGCATCTAGGTTGCTTCCAGGTTCTTGCTATTACAAATAGTGCTTCTATGAACATAGTTGAACAGATGGCTTTGTTGCATTGATGTGAATCCTTTGGGTATATGCCTAAGAGGGGGATTGCCGGGTCCTGTGGTAAACTAATTCCCATTTTCCTGAGGAACCGCCATACTGATCTCTAAAATGGCTGTATGAGTTTGCACTCCCACCAGCAGTTGAGGAGTGTTCCACTTTCTCCACATCCTCTCCAACATAGGTCATCACTGGTGTTTCTAATTTTAGCCATTCTGGCAGGGGTAAGATGGTATCTCAAAGTTGTTTGGATTTGCATTTCCCTGATAGCTAAGGATGTGGAGCATTTTCTTAAGTGTCTTTCAGCCTTTTTGATTTCCTCCATTGAGAATTCTTTCTTCAGTTCTGTACCCCATTTTTTAATAGGGTTAGTTGGTGTTTTGTTGACTAGTTTCTTGAGTTCTTTGTATATTTTGGAGATCAGCCCTTTGTAGGATATAGGATTAGTGAAAATCTTTTCCCAGTCAGTGGGCTGCCGTTTGGTCTTGTCAACTGTGTCCTTTGCCTTACAGAAGCTTCTAAGTTTGAAGAGGTCCCATTTATTAATTGTTTCTTTCAGTGTCTGTGCCCCTGGAGTTATGTTCAAGAAGCGGTCTCCTATACCAATTTGTTCAAGGGTACCTCCTACTTTCTCTTCTAAGAGGTTCAATGTGGCTGGATTGATGTTGAGGTCTTTGATCCATTTGGACTTGAGTTTTGTGCATGGCGACAGACATGGGTCTATCTGCAGTCTTCTACACACCATCATCCAATTGTGCCAGCACCATTTGTTGAAGATGCTGTCTTTGCCCCATTGTATAATTTTAGCTGTTTTGTCGAAAATCAGGTGTTCATAGGTGCGTGGATTAATATCAGGATTTTCAATTCGATTCCATTGGTCTACCTGTCTATTTTAGGATTTTTAAAATTATTTCTGTGAAAAATGCCATTGATATTTTGATTAATATTACATGGACTCTGCAGATCTCTCAGTAGAATAATAGACAATATTAATTCTGCCAATCTATAAATATGGGAAGTCTTGCCATTTCCTGCTGTTTTCTTCAATATCTTCAGTGTTTTAATTTTTTGATTGTAAAAGTCTTTCTTCGGTTAGGTGTATTACTAAGTAATTTTTTGAGGTTATCACAAATGAGATTAGTTATTTGATCTTGTTTGAAGCATGTTTGTTATTGGTTTACAAAACTTGCCAAGAGCCATTGATTTTTCTTGATATGTTGATTTAATGTCCTGCTACATTTATTAAAATGTTTATCTTGCCATGCAGTGGTGGTGCACACCTTTAATCCCAACATTGGGGAGACAGAGGCAGATGAATTTCTGTGATTTTGAGATCAGCCTGGTCTACAAAGCAAGTTCCAGGACAGCCAGAGTCGTTACACAGAGAACTTCTGTCTTGAAAAGCCAAATAAAACAAAAAAGTTTATCAGATCAAAAATTATTTCAGATTAATACTTTGCAGTCTTTTAATTAAAGTATCATGCCATCTGAAAATGGCAATAATTTGATGTATTTAGTTCTTTCTTTTGCCTGGCTGCTCTAGATAAGATTTCAATCTGCATATTGCAATGCATAACACACATGCACACACACACATACACAAGGACACAGACACGGACACACTATCAAGCTTCTCTAATAGGAGAGTTCCATACCTTTTACCTTTTTTTAAAAAAGGTCTTTAGTGTTGTATATTCCTTCCTCATCTCTATCTTCCTCCTCCACCCTTCACTCTGCTCCTTGACCCCATTTTTACACTTCCAGTTCCATTATTCCCTTTTAATTCTATATACAAGTGCACTCTGTCTCATTTCCTTTGAAAGCCCTTTCTCATGTCCCGTTAGTAATTTCCTGACTTCTATGGGAATTCTAAATAAAACACAAATATCTGAAGATTCAAGCTAACATCTACAAATGAGATAAAATGTGCTATTTATCTTTCTGGATCTGGCTTACCTCTTTCAGAATGATTGTTTCCAATTCCATCCATTTACCTGTGAAACCCATTTTTCTTAATAGCTTAAATAATAGTTCATTGTGTAAATATACTACATTTTCACTATCCATTCATCAGTTGATAGGCATGTGGGCTGTTTCAATTTCCTGGCTATAGTGAATAGAGCAGCAATGAACATGGATGAGCAACTATGCCTATGTAATATTCAGGGTCTTTTGGGTATATACTTAAGAGTGATGTCACTGAATAATGCAGCATATCTATTTTAGCTTTATGAGGAACATCCACACTGATTTCCATAGTGACTGCATTAGTCTTCATATTAGCCAAAAGCTATTGCTCTTGGTTAACCTCCACAATTTGACAAAAAGACACTATTGCCAAAGACAAAACATACTTGAGTAATATAACATGAAAAAATCAAGCTGGTATTCAACTGTAAGATTCATCCCTACTAGCTTTCATGGTGCTGGTAAGTTGCTGGGCATGCTATTACCAATCATATCCAGTTGTGAATGTTGTGAACTATAATATTTACTTGCCTGGAAAGACATGTCCATTCGTACAATAGTGTGGTGAAAACTAGAGGAGTATTCAAACAATTTCTGAATGAATTTAAGTCAAGCTCAACAAAATGAACCCAAAGCTGGCACCATTATTATGGTAAGAACCTATGGCTGAACATGTCATAAGCCAAATGGGAGACTCTATTAATAGTCTGCTAAAAAGACATTGTAATAAGCCTGTCTCTAATGGCTTATAATTATAGCCATACATCAGTGTATCTCTCAACCCTCATCCGAGAAGTTTCAAATTACTATTGATGGTGATTAAGAAAGTCCTGTTTTAGTTGAAGTCATCCTTCTAGATCTCTGGACATTTCTCTACAGTCAGTTTTCTCTTTAGACCTATAATGGCCCCGTCTATTATGGTATCTCTTTTCTTGCTCTCATCTATTCATCCCTCGACTCAATCTTCCTGATCCCATATGTTCTCCTCCCCACTTCTCTTTCTCCTAACTCCCTCTCCACTCACTGACCCCCATCCCAATATGCTCAGGGCATCTTGTTCCTTTCCCATTCTGTGAGGGACCTTGTATGAATCTCTTAGGTTCTTCCTTCTATCCTAGTTTCTCTGGCAGTATGAATTGTAGGCTGGTGATGCTTTGCTCTATGTCTAAAATCCATATATGATTGAATACATATCATGTTCCTCTTTTTGTGACTGGATTACCTCATTCAGGATGGTTTCTTCAAGTTCTATCCATTTGCCTGAAAATTTCAATATTCCATTGTGTAAATGTACCACATCTTCTTTATCCATTCTTCAGTAGAGGGGCATCTAGGTTGTTTCCAGGTTCTTGCTATTACAAATAATGCTTCTATGAACATAATTGAATATATGAACATAGTCTTTGCTGCATGGATGTGACTCATTTGGGTATATGCTTAAGAACTAATAATCTGAACAACAGTAGAGAAGCTACCTTAAATGCCCTTCCCTGATAATGAGATTGATAACTAACTTATCTGCCATCCTAGAACCTTCACCTAGTAGCTGTTGGAAAGAGAAGCAGATACCCACAACTGAACACTAAGCTAAACTTCTGGAATCCAGTTGCAGAGAGGGAGGAGTGATAAGAAAAGGGGTCAAGGAGGCTACAGAAACCCATAGAGCCAGCTCACCTGAACAAGGGGGAGCTCATGGACCCCTGGACTGATAGCTTGAAAACCAACATAGGACAGATCCAGATCCCCTAAACATGGGTCTCAGTTAGAAGACTTGGGCAGTCTATGGGATCTCTGAGAGTGGAACCAGGATGTATCCCTGGTGCACAAAAGGACTTTGGGAGCACATTCCCCATGAAGGGATACTCCCTTAAACTAGAGACAGGAGGGAGGGCTTAGATCCTAATCCAAATGACTTGACAGATTTTGATGATACCTCCTGGAAAGCCTCACCCTCCCTGTGCAGTGGAGGGGTGACATGGGAGGGGGTTTGGGAGCATGGGAGGATAGAAGGGAGAGGGAACTGGGATCGATGTGTAAAATAAGAAATAATAATAATAATATAAATAAAATAAAAAAGAAAATCCTGTTTTGTTTTTGTTGTTGTTTTAACTTGACACAAACATAATTAATTCCTTGGGAAGAGGAATCAATAGAGAAAATACTTCCACAAGATTGCTTGTAGGCTAGAGACAGCTGACCTGAACAAGGAGGCTCTAAGGGGCCCCCAGTCTGATAGCTGGGAATCCAGCATGGGACTGACTCAGGCACCCCTGAATATGGGTCTCAGCTAGAAGGACTGAGCAGTCTAAGGGACCTCAGACAGTGGAACCAGGATGTATTCCTGGTGCATAAATGACCTTGTGGACACATCCCCAATGGAGGGATACTCCCTTAACACAGAGACAAGAGAAAAGTCTTAACCCTACTTCAAATGGCTTGACAGATTTACATGACCCCACCTGGATGGCATTGCCCTACATGTTGGATTGGGGTGGGGGGATAGGAGGGGAGGGTGGCCAGGATGCATGTGAGGGGGGAGAGAGATGGTAAAAGGGAGGGAGGCAGAGGGAACTGGGATTGACATGTAAAATTAATAATAATAATAATAATAATAATAATAATAATAAATGATTGCTTGTAGGCAGGTCTGCCATGCATTTTCTTGATTAATGATTGATATAGGTGTGTCCAGTCCATGGAAGGTAAAGCCCTCTGTGATCAAGTGGTCTTGAGTTGCATAAGAAAGCACGCTAAGGAGGAAGTCAATAAACAACACTCTTCTCCTATTGTTTCTGCTTCCTTTCATAATCCTAGGTTACTGCCTTGAACTTTTGCCTTAACATCTTTTGATATTGGACTGTGATGTGTAACTAAGCTGAAATAAACCCTTTCCTTCATAAGCTACTTTTGGTTATGATGCTTAATCACAGCAATAGAAACAAAACTAAGGCAATATCATACTCTTCCTCCCAAGGCTCAGGGATAATTGTGGTGTGGGAGCTGAAAGAGTGTTAACAGCCAGAAGTTGTAGAGGACTCTAAGAAAACAGTGTCTTCTGGCATGTCAAGGCAACTTCACATACGAATTCAGAAATATTTCAGTAGCATGCACCACACCTGTGTAAGTGCAAACCAGACCAAATCCCAGCATAGAGATTAAAGTTGTGCGCAAAATGAAATCCCTAGTCATACAGTTATTCACAATTGTTAGCAGCTTGGAGGAGAGACCATTTTCTGTAAGAATGTAACCTTGGTAGGTGGAACATGCTCTAGCTCAGCAGTTCTCAACCCATGGGTCACAACCCTTTGAGGGTTAAATGACCCTTTGACTCTTTCACAGGGTTGTGCATCAGATATCCTGCATAAAAGATATTTGCTTTATGATTTATAATAGCAAAAATACAGTTATGAAGTAGCAACAAAAATAATTTTATGGTTGGGGGTCACAAAAGCATGAGGAACTGTATTAAAGTTATGCAACATTAGGAAGACCACACATTGAAAAATATTTCAGAAGCACTTATTGGTCTTGATAGGTTTTTGTTTGTTTATTTGTTTGTTTGTTTTTTTTTAAAGACAGGGTTTCCCTGTGTAGCTCTGTAGACCAGATTGGCCTTAAACTCACAGAGATCTGCCTGCATCTGCCTCCTGTGTTCAGGGATTAAAGGTGTGCACCACCGCACCACCACTGCCCATCTGGGTCTCCCTTTTAAGATGAACAAATTTTCTAAAGATGATTATGGATATTATTGTCTGGTTATGTTAATATATGGAAACCATTGATCGGTATACTTAAAATTGGCAAAGTACATGATGTCCAAATTACAGATTAATTGGTCATGATGACACACACCTCTAATCTCAGCAGGCAGGAGGATTACCAGTTCAAGGACAGCTTGGGATACCTAGTGAGACCTTGTCAACAAAACAAAAAATAATAATAAATAAATAAACACAAGACAAATTACATCTCAATCAGCCTTTAAAAGAGGACAGAATAGCAGATACTAGTAGAATGCCAGAACTCATCACCACTACACTTACACTACATGAAAAAGAATGTCTTTCAGGTAGATAAAAGCTAATACCTAGTTGAAATTGTGCCAGAAATGGGAGATACACATATGTTAGGGGTTTCAGTAAGAGCCAGAGAGGTCAAGGACACCATGAGAACACAACCCAAAAATTAACTAAGCAGGGCTCAGAGAGGATCACAGAGACTGAAGTGACAAATACGGAGCCTGCATGGATTGGACCCTGCATGGGTCTGACCTAGGTCCTGGGCATATATTATGGTTGTGTAGTTTAGTGTTCTTATAGGACCCCTAACAGTGGAAGTAGGGGCTGTCTCTGACTCTCTTGCTTGCTTTTGGGACTCTTTTCCTCCTATAGGGTAGCCTCATCCAGCCTTGATAAGAGGGTTTGTGCCTAGTCTTATTGTAACTTGTTATGTCATGGTTGGTTGGTATCAAGATGGCCTGATCTTATATTTTTAAAGGCAAATGAGGAAGGACAGTATCTGGGGGAGAAAGAAGGTGGGGGAAGCAAGTGAGAGAAACAATGGGTGGGATGTATGACAGTCTCATCTATAAGTAAAAATAATACTCTAAAATATATTTAATATATGGAAATGTATGCACAATATACAAATGTATGCATATATGTAAATATACTTATATGTAAATATCACATTGGCAATGACATAGTATTAAAAATGAAAAAGTAGAATGTATAGTTACAAAATTTTTATGTATAAAATAGTGAAGTTAGATAGTGGTATGCTCATGATATATACAGTAAACCCCAAAACCAATAAATAATGAAACAAAGCATTACAACTAATATTACAATACAATGGTAAACTCAAGTCACATAATGGTTAAAGCAGTGAATCAGAACAATTGTAACAGTGTCAAAGTCTTTGGCTTCATTCATTCTGAGCCACAGCTGCATTTTTAATGTAGTCTGGTCTGCTGTTGTATTGGTCAAAGTTTCATAACACTTTCAGATCCTAAATTGGAGACAATTATTGCCTCTGTGGAATTCATCCCTGCTATTCTACAGACAATTCAATATAAAAAGAGACTAGTGACTCATTAGTGTGGTATTTCTACATAGGTATAACACATTACAAAGTGAAACACAGTCTCAGTTGTAAGCCAGAACATACGGTTATTCTTCTATGAATTACTTTCTTTTTTCCCTAAAATGTTGCCAAGAAGGGATTTGTTTGTAATTTTTTCTCAGACATGGAAAAGACCCTAAGACTCCATGCCAAAAAGCATCTGCACAGTTATAGTCTGCTTCTGATTATGTGTTTAGATTGGAAGAGAAGATGTAAAATGAAAATGTGCTTGTATGAAGAAACGTGTGGGAATTCTCTAAGTAGATTTGACTATGATTTCCTTACTTTGATCCCCTTGTTTATGTTAAACTCAGAACACTCCTAAATTGATGTGTCAAAAATTGAGCACATTGAAGGACAAAGAAGACTCAACATTCTTTTTTTTTTTTTTTTTTTCTCTTGGTTTTTTGAGACAGGGTTTCTCTGTGGTTTTGGAGGCTGTCCTGGAACTCTTATAGACCAGGCTGATCTCAAACTCACAGAGATCAGCCAGCCTCTGCCTCCCAAGTGCTGGGATTAAAGGCATATACAACCACCACCCAGCCTAAGACTCAACATTCTTGAAACAAGATTTATTTTTATTCTGGCTGCATGTATGTATATTCACTGTGTGTGTGTGTGTGTGTGTGTGTGTGTGTGTGTGTGTGTGTGTTACCTGAAAAAGTTGGAAGAGGACACCTGGAATTGGAGTTACACTTATTAATGAGCCACCAAGTGGGTGTGGCAACCCAGTGTTTGTCCTGAGCAAGAGCACTTAACCATTGAGCCATATCCTCATCCTCAAGATTCATTTTTAGGTAAAATATTAATCCTTTTTTAAATTTTTTTAATTCCATCATCCTTTCAGCGATTCTAATCCAGTTTCAAAATATTGATTATTACAATAATACAATGGTTATTTTTATTATTTCTCATCTACCAAACTCTAGTGTCTGTTGTGAATTTCATCACTGTTAGTGAATAACTTTTTTCTGTGTGATTACAACTTTGAAATAGCTTCCTATGAGCTCATAATCCTCCTGTTTCAGTCTCCTAACTACTGGGATCACTTGTATGCATGACCCCATTCAACCATTTTCCTCTGTGTGTGTGTGTGTAAGAGTGTGTGGTTTATGTATCTGTGGTACATGCATATTAGTGTTTGCTATAGGCACCCATGTGTGTCCATGGACAGTCAGGTCATCATGTAACCTCCTCCTTTGATCTCCACTGTATTGCCTTGAATGAACTGTAAGCTTGTCATTTAGGCCATGATGTTTGTCCAGTGAGCTCTTGGGATCCACTTGTTCAGTTCTGGGGTTACAGGCACCTGGAACTATGCTGGACTGTTAACATACATGTTGGGGTTTTAACACAGGTTGTCATGCTTCCAGAGCACACACTCCTAATAACTGAGCTATTGAGCCATACCTCTAGCCATCATATGCCTTATTCTTAAAATCCAGTAGTAGTGTTTCAGAGTATGAGTTTACTATGCCTGATTGTGATTCTTTTCAGTCACTATGTCCAAAGTGCCTCAACAGTACTCAGAATCTGGACTTTGTTTTTGAGCTAATAGTATCCTATGGCAAATAATCAAGGAAGGCCACAGTGTGGCAAAGTGTGCCTTAATCTGCTGCTTTGTCCCACTAAACTTCTGCTTGTGGAAGATGAGCATGTGCAGTGTGGAGACAAGCTGGATGTAGCAAGCTCAGTATATTTTAGGAAGAGGAAAGCCTTATATATTTTCTACCTGCCTGGGTGAGGGCATCAGATTCTCTCTTGGTAGCTGATCATCTAGTCTCGTGGCACAGCAACAGTTGCTAGGGGATCCTTTGGCAGACCTGGGTTGGATCAATTTGGGGAAGTTAACATAATGCATGCTCAGATAGCAGGTTTAATCCAGTTTAGGCCAGCAAGGGCCTATTGCCCCCCCCCCAGGCCTTTTGTGCCTGGGCAAATAAATACCCCTTCATAGCAAAGAACACGTCTGCCAGTTAGTATTTATAAAACAAATAAATTTAATGTTTGTCACTCACATTCCTGGCACTAGTTGTATTTGTTTATTTTGTTTCCTCATAAGAAGTCATAATGCTTCCAAACTGCACATATTAACTATCTCACAGTTTCCATATATTGAAAATCCAAACATGGTTCTGTAAGTTCTTCAAAGTCTCACAATGTTGTAGTCAAGGCATTGCTTAGGCTTCATTCTCATCAAAACTTTGTAATATATGCTCACATTCTTCTTTAAAAAACTGCAGACAAGTTCCCAATACCTTTCAAGGGTATTTACTTGATTTCATCAAGTTTGTTGAGAATAATCTCCTTTTAACTGAAAATCAACTGATTGGGACTTTAGCTCTATCTGTAAAATCACTTGATCTTTATCATATTCTGTTGATTGAAACTCATTAGACTCATTTTACATTCAATGCAAGAAATTATAAAATGTGACACATTAAAGTTTACCTGTGTTTGTTGTTGTTGTTTGGTTTCTCCAGACAGGATTTCTATATGTAGCCCTGGCTGTTCCAGAACTCACTCTGCAAACCAGCTGGCCTTGAACTCATGGAGATCTACTTGCCTCTGACTCCTGAATATTGGGATTAAAGGAGTGTGCCACCACACCTGGCCACAGTTTACCTTGTCATGTATCCATCTCATTATCCTTGCCAATGACTTTGGGAGTAGCCATAGGTACATAGTCTATTGTATCTGCTGCAGTTTCTTCACTTGTAATGTGGGGATATGAAGATGAATCAACTCAAAGTATTGTTGTAAGAATTAAGTAACATTCATAGGTATTTATGAGAATCAAATAAGATACCATATAAAAATCATTTGCATGATGCTTGGGTTATTAATAATATTTCCCCCATGTTAAACCAGAGTGGCCTTATCTTGTTCTCTCTTAGACCCCACCATGATCTGTATAATTTCTTTTAGTACATTAAATTTCCCCTTACTATACATTTCAAACTATTTTGACCAGAAAAGAAATGATAATGATTTTCTCTTAATTCTATCTTTAGTCATGGGATATTCCTGACCACACAAAAAATGTTTCTGTTGGCTAACCTATAGAATAGATTATATAATTTAAAAGTTCTATTCCCAAGAAAATCTCAGTAATAAGCATTTTATTTTATTAAATAGATATTTAGATATTTTTTTTGGTTTCCTAATTTTATAAATGTGGTAAGTATCTTCATCAGACAGTCACTGAAGTGGAATACTAACTTTAAACAATATTCAAACTTGAAACAATGGAATTATTTTAGAAGGAAGAAAGTGATGTAAATAACAGCTGCTTATGAGACATTAAGGTTACTATTTCCCTTAGTATAAACAATTCCTTTACTGTAATTAGTAAAATCAATCTTTGTCTTTTCAACCATGAGTATTCTTTTTCTTTTTAATGACTTTAAAGAAGTGTAGTTAGTATACAATTAATTTTACAACCATGACATCGGTAAAGACAACACAATGAACATATTTACTAATAAGTAAAAATATTATTGAGATTTCATGCAATGATTTTATATGTGTACGCATATGTGTTTAAATCAGGACAAACATATTTAGCTCTTTTTTGAACAAAAGTAAAAATGATTGAGAGATTACCAGACTAAATTTGAAGCTATAGTAATAAAAACAGCATGACACTGGCACAGAACATATAAGTTGGTCAAAGGAACAGAACAGAAGACCTAAACATGAGTACACATAATTATAACAATTTCATATTTAACAAAGATACCAAAATACACACTGGAGAAAAGAAAGTGTCTTCGACAAATGATGTTGGTAAAATTGCATGTCAGTGTTCAGTAGAATGAAATTAGGCCTGTATTTATCACCTAATGCAAAAACAAACTACAAATGGACCAAAGATCTCAATGCAAAACTTGAAACACTGAAACTTTTAGAAGAAACATGGCAGTACCTTATACTATATAGGTATAGCCAAGTGGTGGTGGCACAGGCCTTTGATCCTAGCACTCAGGACGTAGAAGTAAGTAGACATCTGAGTTTGAGGTCAGCCTTGTCTAAAGAGTGAGTTCCAGGATAGCAAAGTCTATACAGACAGACCTTGTCTCAAAACAAAACACACACGCAAAAAAGCCAAAACAAACATAAAAACAGGCTGGAGAGATGGCTTAATGGTTAAGAGCACAAGTTGCTCTTCCAGAGGACCCGAGTTCAATTCCCAGAAACTACATGGTAGGTCACAACCATCTATAATGAGATCTTGTGCCCTCTTCTAGCCCAACAGCATACATGTAGGCAGAACACTGTACACATAATAAATAAATAAATCTTTAAAAAATAATAAAGACAGACAGACAAAAAGGTAGAGGTTTAGGAAAGGATTTCCTCCTTTCCTCAGTGGAATTCTATTTGCTCAGGAATTAAGGTTAACAGTTCAAAGGGGACATCATAAAACTGTACATCAAGAGGAGTCACCAATTAAGTGAAGATGAAGCCCACAGAATAGAAGAGAATCTTTGCCAGCTGTATGCCTGATAGAGGATTAATATATAAAATAAACAAAAAACTGAAAACAAAAACTCAACTAAAAATATTCTATGGCTCTGAGCAGAGAGTTGTTCAAAGAAGAAATAAGAATGACTAAAAATTGTTTTTTCCAGAGTATCCAACATCCTTAGCAAATGGAGACAGGAAAACTAAACCAGCTTTTAGATTTCATCTTACCCCACTCAATGGCCAAGATCAAGAAACTAACTGACAGGGAGGATGTAGGGGGAAGCGGAATCCTCATTCACCATTAAAGGATTGCAAACTGTTGAAGCCACTATGGAAATCAGTGTGGAGAATTCTCAAAATTTAAAAATAATGCTACCACATGACTCAACTATATCACTCTTTGGCAAATGTCCAAAGGACTTATCCATCACTATTTTCTTACTACATTTCTTTTCTGAGGACCTTAAAAATTCTTACCTGAACTATTAAAATGTTCTTTATCGTTATTGCTTCCAAATTTCTCCATGTTGGAATATTAACCTAAATAATTATTCATTCATTTATTTTCACACTAGATCATACTCAAAAGATCAAGAAGAGATTTCAATAGATTATTCTTCTTCAGTGATACATAGTTCCAGTTCTGTCATTCCCTTATTTATAAGTATGAATATACTAAGTTGCAACCATCTTATTTTTTTGTTTGTTTTAGACACAGAGTTTCTCTGTGTAGCTTTGGAGGCTGTCCTGGAACTAGCTCTTGTAGACTAGGTCACAAAGATACACCTGCCTCTGCCCACCAAGTGCTGGGTTTAAAGACATGTGCCACCACTTTCCAGCAAGTTGCAAGCATCTTAACTTAAAATTCCAAGTATTTGGGGAGGTAGTTTCTTCCTTTATCTTTATTTAATTATTCTATTTTCTCTATCTAAAGCTGTACAGGTCATCATCTTGTAGTCTATCATTTTTTTGCTCCCATACCTCACACTTAGGTACTTCTGTTTTTAATTGTTATGTTAATAATATTATTATACAACAATTATTAATTATAATTGATATTATTTTATAATTATAATATATTTTAAATATCCTGTTCAACTACTACTTTTTCTTCAAAGCCAAGGTCCAATTTCTTTCTTCATAAATTATTCTAGATAGAAGGAACAATTTCTTTATGTTATTGTTCTAATGCATTTTGTAGCTGGCTTAAAATTTTGACATTCATTTATTAGTTACCTTACTTCTAAATTTTACATAACTAAAGGGACATATTTAGTTAAGTGTTTATTTACTCTCACCCATAAAGAATAAATCTTTGTAATTTAGTGCTCCTGTTTTAGTATTCCCACATATGTAAATAAAGCTAAAGGAATAGCATTAGATTTTAATTGGCTGGCTGAGTATTTGGTTGAATAATTAATACAAATTAGAATGAAGTGAAAAAATATTCTAAATTTATTTGAATAATGTGTTGAATGTGGAATGTGTTCTGTGTTTTTTCTCACAGTTGTTTATATAGATATAAGAAAGGCCTACCTCTTCAATATTTTAAACGAAAGCCTATTAGAAGGTGGAAAAAATCCCAAATACCTTCTGGATCAAGGTTGTTTTTTCTACATAGTATATTAACCTTTGCAATTAACTAATCACTGTCATAAATTTGATTTCCAGAAATCTACAAAAGAAGTTTTGCATCCTACATTTAGTAGTGACAAATAGTTTAAATAATTCATTTCTAAAACTTTAAGTATATATGTCTTTGACATCTTTTAGATGATATTTCTAATCTCTGAAAGGATAACACTACCAAAGTTTTTATGAGGCTGTTACACAAACATATAGCTTTTTCCTCCTTTTTCCCTTGTACTATCCTTAGAAAACACATGACAGATAGGAATCATGCATGAGCATATCTCAGTGCAATTGGGAATGTCTGAGGAGGAGAAATGGCAAGTACTCAACTCTGAATGTCAATTATTCATTTGGGATGATGGGTGTGTGGGGTTCACTATGACTTTTTAGTCATAGTGTAATATTCCATGTCTTTCCAATCACATAACTTATATCTAAGATGTAATAAGACATTGGAAGAACTACTTTTATGCTTCATATTTCCACCTTTAACAAAGTATCTAGAATTCAGCAAGTTTCTAGAAGTTATTATATATCTTAATTATGTTTTTGCAGTAATTGAGTAATTGGCAATTAAGAATTCTCTTTTCTACTTGTAAACCATAAAACAGAATAGGAACAGAATACATTCCTGCTTAGCCCTTACTTTACTGACTTTCATTTTACACAGCTCAAATTAAATTATTGTTAAAGCAAGCAAAACTCAGCCCTTGAACCCTCTACTTTATCTTCATTTACTACAATAAGACATGTTAAGAGAAGATTTTCCTCAACATAAAAATACTCAATAAAAATTTAATGAAATATGGACACAAATTACTGTCATAGCATGTAATTCTAAATTGCTGTTGAAATTTTTTATTGTGTCTATAAAACTAATCAACATTTTTACATGCAAAAATATAAATGTCATGTTATGCTAGAATTCTTTATTTAAAATTAGTTCATTATAAATTTAGTATGTAAATATAAATCTTTGACATTATACAATCATCTCACATTTTCAAATCAATAAACTTCAAAAAGATTAAAAATTAGTGATATAATTAAATGTATTTCATCATGTGAACTGTCAGACAAATCATTTTGATTAAACATTCTAATCTCCTCTTTTACAGTGACAAATTAATAATTTTTCTGACTTGAACTAAAAAAATAATTAAAAAGAAACATCAGGAACATGTCACTGTGAAATAAATGGTTTTACTTTAATCAACCAAATGAGACATGAGAATATTGTGTAAATATTGTACAGGTAGTTTTTGGTCCACTCCTGATTAGAATCATTCTACACACGAGATAGTATTTAGTTGTTTTCAGTGAAGGATTGTGTTTGAGTATGCTCTTTGTTTAAAATCTTTCAGTAGTTTTTAAAAATAAATTTGAAGATGTTTTAATAAGAGATTGAAATAAGTATGTCACAATATAGAGTTCATTAGGAAAAAGACTAATTAAGTAGATTGCATATTTAGAAAAAATTAATGCTATTACAGGAAGTATTTAATTTTTAGAGTTAAAGAAGACAGGTGGTGGTAGAACACACCTTTAATCCCAGCACACAGAAGGCAGAGGCAGGCAGATCTCTCTGTATTTAGGCCAGTCTGTTCTACAGCATGAGTTTCAGGATAGCCAGGAGTATACAAAGAAACCCTATCTGGACAAAACAAAACAAAACAAAAACAAATAAGAGTTTAAATAAAGGGCACAGCAATTTGGTTCTATTTTTATAATGATCATATCTAAATATTTTTGTGTTCATTTTGGAGCACTACCCTTAAAATTGATTGTAAAACACAGAGAATACTCAAGGCAGAATATGGTGTTATGAGTTATAGTGACTTCACAATTTGTTATAATATTCTCACAGTAAGTCCATAGGAAATGTTTAAATCAGTAAATCAAGATGCAGTTCATATAAACACTCTACATCTCCTTGTTTAATCTTACTATTCTTACCCATTTGTTGGTAATATATATGAAAGTCAACATAGCATAGAAAAATCAGTGGAGTAAGTCAAACAAGAAAAAATATTAATAAAAAGCATTCAAAATGAAAAGAAAAACTGGATATCTGCAAACAATATTAACTGCATATGTGAAAATCTAGATTATCTACAGTTTACTTCTAAAATTCTACTGGTTAGCTAACTTTACATACCACTCAAAAATGAGATAACACATTATAAAAGAAACTCTTCTTTCTTGAGACAGGTCTCACTATGTAGCCCAGGCTGGCTTTGAAATTATAGAGATCCACCTGCTTCTGCTTCCCAATTGTTGGGATTAGGGACATATGCCACCACACCCAGTTAAGAAACTGTAATTTTACTTATGTGCATGTCTATGTACATCTGCATGTACGTTATGTTTCTGTGTGATTGTATATGTGAATGTGTGCGCAGGTGTGTGTGTGTGTGTGTGTGTGTGTGTGTGTGTGTGTGTGTGTGTGTGTGTTGGGGGGTACCCACAGAGACCAGAATAAGGCAGTGGACCTCTTGGAGCTGGAGTTAGGTACTGAGTCATTCTCCCTCCCCCCAAGAAAGTCTTGATAACAATGTCCAAGAAGTAAAATACCTGGATATATTTTTTTCTTTTCTTTTTGAGATAATAATATAATTTCCTTTCCTTTCTCTCCCTTAAAATTCTCCCATTTACCCCTTGCTATCTTTCAAATTATCTGTTTTTCATTCATTCATTCATTCATATTACATGCATATCTGCATATACATATATATTTCTAAGTATACCCTGCTCAGTCGATATAAAGTTTACTTGTATATATATTTTCAGAGCTGACCATTTGGTATTGGTAACCTCTTCCCTGGGGAAGACTATTTCTCCCACTCTCAGTATTCCTTAGTTGTCTGTAGTTCTTTGTGTAGGGTTTTGGTGTTATGGGCTATCTCCTGTCTATACAGCCTCTGTGTGGTAGCAGTGAAAAATTGGCAATCAATTTTAGCATGAAATATAATTTATAATAAACAGTTATATACTAATCTAACAAGCAATATAAACGAAACATGGTCTGAGAAGTAACAAGAAATGATAAAGTAAACATGGACCCTTAGTAAATAAATACAAATAAAGTAATCATAGGAAGAATCAGTTTCACTTCATATCAAGGCATAACTTTAGCATAAACATCACAGCAAGAAGTGTGTGTATATGAAAAAACTGGATTCCAGAATGTTACAGAAATAAAGGATAGTAGATTAGTATCAATCTGTGGGGAAAAGCTGGAGAGCAAACTGCCTGATTTTAAGAACTTACTATGTGTTTACAACACTGAAGACAATGTGGTTTTGATACACTGTGCCTTAATCAGTTTTCCACTACTATGAAAAATGAGCTGAGAAAAAAATGACTGAAAAGTTTGTCTTGGTTTATAATTTTAGAGGTTTCATTCCATGGTTAGTTGGTTCAATGTCTTTGTCCTAAGTCAAATCAGAACATTATGGGACAAAAGGTGATGGAAATGGGTTTATTACCTCATGATTCTCTAGAGAATCTGCTCAACCATGAACTCATCAATGTATTGATGAAGTTAGTACTCCATATTCCAATTACCAATAGTGCCAATAGTTAGGCACAAAACATTTAATAAAGGATCCTTCTAGGATATTTTATATCCAAATCTAATCAGTCAAATGTATTGATCAGTGGAAGGTAATATAGAGGTTAGAAATAATTGTTAATAATATTTAGCAATTAAGAGCAACATTAAAGCCATAGCAAACTTGGGAAACTTCCTTAGTATCTAAAAATAAATTAAGTAGTATTTTTGTTTTTTTTATTTAAAACTTCTTTTCATTTTACATGCCAAACCCAGTTCTCCCTCCAATTCTCCCACTACCCACCTTCCTCTTTCCCTTCCCCCATCCACTCTTCAAAGGGGGTAAGGCCTTCCTTGGGGAGTTATTGCACTGAGGATAGGTCCTGGAGGTCCCATTGCCAGGGCCCATCCCTAACAGACCAAGCCACATAACTGTCATAAACATTCAGAGGGCCTAGTTAGCTCCCATGCAGGTTCCCAAGCTCTCAGTCCAGAGTTCATGAGCTCCCACTAGGTCAGGTCAGCTGTCTCTGTGGTTTTCTCCATCATGCTCTTGGCCCCCCTTGTTCATATGATCTTTCCTCCCTCTCTTCATCTGAACTTCAGGAGCTCAGCCCACTGCTTGGCTTCCATCAGTTACTGGATGTAGGTTCTATGATGGCAATTAGGGTAGTCACTAATCTGATTAAAGAGGAAGGCCCATAAGGCACCCTCTTCACTGTTGCTAGAATATTTAACTGGGGTCATCCCTTATGGGTTCCTGGGAAGTTCTCTAGCACCATGTTTATCTGTAACCCCATAATGTCTCCCAAAGGATGCACAATCATACCACAAGGAAATTTGCTTAACAATGTTTACAGCAGCATTATTCACAATAGACTGAACCTGGAGACAACCGAGATGCCCCACAACCAAAGAATGGATAAAGAAAATGTGGTACATTTACGCAATGGAGTATTACTCAGCAGCAAAAAACAATGACATCTTAAAATTTGTAGACAAATGGATGGAACTAGAAAAAAAAAAAAAAACATCCTGAGTGAGGTAACCCAGTACAAAAGATAAACATGGTATGTAATCACTCATAAGTGGATTTTATATGTTAAGCAAAGGATAACCAGGCTATAATCCACAATCCCCGAGAAGCTAGGTAAAATGGGGGCCCCTAAGAGGGACCCAGGAAGGGAAAATAGTTAAGATCTCCTGGGTAAACTGGGAGGATATAGAAGGGAGGAGATGGGTAATGGGAACATGAGGGACTGAGAAGACTGAGTTGGGGTAAGTACAGAGGGAGAGATCAATGAGTTATCTTGAAAGTAGTGTTTTTATATAGGCATATAAATACCCCATACTACATGGCCCCAGAGAAGTACTAAAAGCATTTGAGAGTCAATTCCTTGTTTATCCCTAGAAGTGATTTTGAACATATATTGACAATCTAACATTTTAAAATGATTTTATGTTAGACTCCATCCCAATTCTAGTATTCTTTGAGAAGAAGGGACTAGACTTAAGAGTTTTGCCTTGATCACAGAACGAAGAAGTGGTTTAAAACAAGAATGTGGCCATGTATTGAAGCTGCCTAATATCATTTGGAGCAATGTAGGAATGGAAAAATTACATGGATCTCTCTTTTTTTCTCCAGAAAAAGCTTACAGCCTTAGGGTACCAATGGCTAAGTGACTTAATTTCTAATGAACTTGAGGAAGCTAACAGAGCAAACAACACATCACCCTCTTCTTACTGGAATCACAGACCAGCATTTCATGATATTACTTCCTGGCTTATGCAAGCTATGGTTATATTCTGAATACTACACCTTATCTGTTGGTGAGGCTTTCCTCTGAGCATTTCATTTGACTTCCTGAATTTTTCATTTCATGTTCTATTTCAGGTTTGCTTTTCTTCGGAGATACTATCCCTTTATTAAATTCTATTTTCATATCCTGAACTATTTGATTATTTTATTCAACTGTTTGTGTTTTTAAGGTCTTCATTCAAAAATTTATTCATATCCTCTTTGAGCGTCTTGAACATATATATTTAATTCCTTATCTTGTGCATTAGCTAAGTTACTTTTCTCAGTGGATATTACAATGGGAAGCTAGTTTCTTGAAGGAGACCGGTTGTATTAGTTCTTCAAGTTATTGTTTTTGCAATAGAACTTGGGCATCTCAGGTTAGGTCCTTTGTGGTATTTCCTTTTTTTATTTTAAAAATAACTTATTTATTCTTATTTTATGTACATTGATGTTTTGACTCAATGTACATTTGCATGAGAGTGTCAGATCTTAGAGTTACAGACAGCTGTTAGCTGTCATGTGGGTGCTGGGAATTGAACCTGGGTCCTCTGGAAGAGCAGTCAGTGCTCTTAACCACTGACCCATCTCTCCGGCCCCTTGTGATGTTTCTTGATATGGATATCTCATCTTGCTTTGTTGGATGGGTACTAGGTTTTCAGGATTGGGTCACTCTGGCATTCCAGGTAGGCCTTCCCATGGTCCCAGGTTGGCAAGGTAGTGTGTGGAGTAGCTGACACGAGGGTAGGTTTATAGGAGGTGGTGCTGGGGTTAGCTAAGACAAACATCTTTGTTCATTAGGGAAATGCAAATTAAAACTACCACACCAAAAAAAAAAAAAAAAACTACTTTGACATTTCGTCTTCCTGTAGCAGAGTTACTTTTGACCATCAACCAGCTCCCAAATCATGACTCAGATATTTATCAGTTATGAATGCTTGGTCTTAGTTTATACTTGTCCCACTAGCTCTTATAACTTATTTTAACCTGTTTCTCTTCATCTGCAATTTGCATCAGGGCTTTTTACCCACCTTTCATTCTGTATATCCTACTCCATGTCTAGATGGTTGGCCCTGAGTATCTCCCTCTCATTCTTCGTCATTCTCTCTTCCTCTCTACTCCTTTCAAGCCCAGATTCCTCCTCTTATTTATTTCCTCTGCCTGCTAGCCCTGTCTACCTTTTACTGCCTAGCTATTGACAATTCAGCTTTTTATTAAACCAATTGTGGGCCTTAGGCAGCCAAGATGAAGCAGCAATGCGTCTTTACATAATTAAACAAATGCAGCATAAACATGTAACACACGTTTACGTAATTAAAGTAATAGTCCACAACATCATACCTCAGTCAGAAAGGCCAGTATGAAAACAACTAATGACAGCAGGTACTAGAGAGGAAGTGGGGAAAGGGGACCACTGATCCATTGCTGGTAAGAGTACAAACTTGTACAGTCACTATGGAAATCAGGATAGACATTCTTTGGAAAGCTGGAAATAGGTCTACCACAATTTACAACTTTGCTACTCTTTGGCATATGTACAGAAGATTCTTTTTTTTTAATGAAAATAAACATTTATAAACAATATTTGGAGATTTGGGCGTCATTCTTTCCAAACTACTTCCTGCTGATAGGGGGCGCTATCATGGGGGATCCTGAGAAGACACAGAAATCTTTGCTGTAGTCTGCAAGGCTGCTTTGTTCAGCTGTTTTGAATGTAGGATCACCAGGAACTCTGTTTCAGGGGGTCTGGCTTGATCAAACCACATTAGTCTGGAAGGAATCCACAGCTTTTCATTTTCAGGGAGAGGCAGCTGGCGGTTCTTCCTTCTCCAGACTCTCCCTGTACAGATTCTGATCTTGCTACAGAGGTATTTGCTCACTTATGGCCATTGCTGATCTATTCACAATAGTCAAGAAATGGAAATAGCCTATATCAACAAAATTTTATCTATTAAGAAAAATGAATTCTATAATTCTCAAAAATATTATTTAATGTTATGTATGCATTTTTGGTAGCCCACGAAGTTAGGTGAATTGGCACAAATATTCAAAGTCCTATATTCCTGATACTCTGCCTTTTTGTCCCCACCCAAATTTCACCTTCTTTGGGAGGAGAGTTCAAAAGAAAAAAGAAAGAAAGAAAACTGTATTATGACACTTTCAGGTAAATGGATGGAATAGAAAATAATTATTCTTCGTAAAGTAACTCAGACCTAGAAAGTCAAATATTTCATGTTTTCTCTCATATATGGATGTTAGCTTTTACGCTTTAGATATGTGTGTTTCATTTGGAATACTCACAGAGGTTAGGAAACTAGAAAGGGATATGGGGAAGGTTGGATTTTGGGGGATGGAGAAATATACTACAGTGATATAAAAGGGTAGAACAGGAAATAAATTGGGTGGGGGCTTGAAACTCCTGGTAAAGAGGAGAGTATGGAATGAGACAACTATCACTAAATCCTTTTAAAAAGCCGTATAGAAACTACTGCTATAGACGTTTCTTAAAATACATACATGTACATATATAAAAAGAGTCTGAATGAAGTTGCCCTATAATAGGGAGATAATGCCTGACCTAGTTACCTTATACTACCAAATAAAATTGCCAATACTTGGGAATAGATGATCTATTCTTAAATTGTTGGATAATGAGTTCACACAGATCCTCAAACATTATAACACTATTGCCAGTGCTGTTGGTTATCTTCTAAAATGTTACACCAAGACTCTATTGCTGAAGACACCATATACTTCAGTCATAAATTATGTAGAAATCAACTGGTACTGGTCTGGAAGTTTCATCTCTACTGGCCTTTTTACATGATTCTAGAGGAGATAAATAATCATTAATATTTTATAGAAGTAGCCTACTTAGAACAATACTTTGGTGGTATAGTAGTGGTATAACTGTTATGGTAGTAAACAACTACTTATTGATTATATTAAGGCCTACTTCATGAGATATAACCCATATCTGATACTGCCAATAAGGTAGAGAACTTTTGGCTAAATAGTTGATGGGCCTATTACTACTATTCCACTAAAGATATAGCAATGCAATGGTTCCTGATGGCATATTGCTATATCCATAGATCACTCAACCTAATGAGAGAAGCTTTTCCTTGCAGTAGATGGCGATTAACACAGAGACCCACAAATGATCAACATGCAGAAAATAAAAGACTTCCCAGGACTGCAGTTCTAAATGAGGTGTCAATATTACAGCCTGTGCTGGCTAGTCCTATGTCAACTTGACATACAAACAAGAGTTTTCCGAAAGGAGGGAATGCCAATTGAGAAAATGCCTTCATAAGATCCAGCTGTAAGGCATTTTCTTAACTAGCAATTGATGGAGGAGGTCCCAGCTCGTTGTGTGTGGTGGACCTGACTTCCATAAGGAAGCAAGCTCAGCAAACTGGAAGAAGTAAGCCAGTAAGCAGTACCCCTCATGGCCTCTGCATCATCAGCTCCCGCCTGCAGGATCCTGCTGTGTCGGAATTCCTGTCCTGATTTCCTTCAGTGCTGAACAGCAATGCTGAAGAGTAAGTCAAATAAATCCTTCCCTCCCCAACTTGCTTTTTGGTCATGGTGATTCATCACAGCACTAGAAAAACTAAGACATCCCTCCCCCTGCAAGGCTCAGGGATTAATAAGGGAGAGGGCAGAAAAGTGGTAAAAGCAAAGGTAGTAGATAACTTTAAGGAAATAGTTTCTTAGGTACAACAAAACAAATGCATATAAACTCACGGTGATTGTCCCACTGTGCTCCATACCTGCAGAGCCTCAAATCATGCAAGACTCCAGCATGGAGGAGACACAGTTATGAAGTCCAATACCTAGCTGAGAAAATACTAGGAGTTGATGGCTGCTGTGAGAGGGAAAGTCAATCAATGTTCCTAAATACCTAATGTGGTATATTAACCACATTCCAAGGCAGGCCTTACACACGCACGCAAACACGCACACACATAATACATACATACATACATATACACACACACACACACACATATTGAACATGATGGGTTTAAAAAGACAGTGAGAACAATAGCAGTAGACCAAGAAAGAGAAAAACATGAAGTTAGGTAGGTAGGGAGGTTGGGGAGACTCTGGGAGGAGTTGAGGGATGGGGATGAATATGATCAAAAGACATACAAAATTCTCAAGGAATTAATAAATCATTAAAAAATAAATCATACATCTGTAAAATCATACCCATTGAAAATTTTCATGTATAGATTCTATAATAGACTATATCAAGCAGAGAAAATGTTAGTGAACCTCAAGACATGTCATTGGAAATCACCCAATGGGAGGTTAACAAAGAGAAAAAAATAAGAAAGCTTGGAAAGGCCATTGCATAAAGCTGTATGAAACTGTGAAAGTAAAGACTGGATTGCTTTTGAGACTCAAAGATTTTGGAGATGCCAGAGCTGTGGGATATTTGCGAAGGAGAGCTGCACACAGGGAGTGCAACCAGCCCAAGTGGGAAGTATGTTGTAGCCCACAAGTACACAGACAGCTATAAAAGACTTGGGGTTTGCTCTGTTGGTTTCAGTCCTGCTTTGGTTCATTATTTCCTCATTATGACCCAATTCTTCTATTTTAGAATGATAATCTATATTCTGTGTCATTGTATGTTGGAAGTATGTTATTTGCTTTTTACATTAAGAGATTGCCTCGAGTCTCAAAAAATAGTTTGAGCTTTAAAACTGTGTTGAAAACGCAGACTTTTCCCTCACAGAACTGGGAAGGGACAAGTCCCCCAGAGCACAGGGGTAGTGGGGGAGGCAGAAAATGGAGAGAGAAGTAGGAGAAAACGAAGGAGAGGAAAGGAAAACACATGCGACCAGGAAGATTGAGCCCAGTTATAAATAGATGACAAGAGAGAGAGAGAGAGAGAGAGAGAGAGAGAGAGAGAGAGAGAGAGCATAAAAGAGGGAGCCAATATTGGTTTGAAGATAAAATTGAACACAAAGAAAGGTCTAGAGAACTACAAGACTGCCGCCAACTGACAATTGGAGCTTCTGTGGAAAGGCTACCATAAATGCCCTTCCCAGAGAGTGAGATCAACAACTAACTTATCCATGGAGCCCTCATCTAATGCCTTTTGGAAACAGGAGCAAACACCCATACATAAACATTGAGTCGAAGTAGAACCCAGATGCAGATGGAGAGGACAAGACCAGGCAGTAGAAACACATAGAGACAGCTTACCTGAGCAAGGAGGAGCTAACGGGCCCCCAGACTGATAGCTGGGAAGCCAGCATGGGACTGATTCAGCCCCCCCCCCTGAATATGAGTCTCAGCCAGAAGGACTGAGCAGTCTAAGGGACCTCAGACAGTGGAGCCAGGATTTATCCCTGGTGCACAAAAGCACCTTGCAAATACATCCCCCATGGAGGGATAACTGCCTTAACCTAGAGACAGGAGAGAAACCCTAGTCCCTACTTCACATGACCTGTCAGATCTACATGACCCCAACATGTGGAATTGGGGTGGGGGGGATGGGAGGGTGGTTAGGGTGCATCATGTAGGAGGGCAGAGAAGGTACAAGTGAGGGGGAGGGAAGGAGGCAGGGAGGAAGGGAGGGAGGGAGAGGGAACTGGGATCAACATGTAAAATAATAAATTAAAAAAAATATGCTCTGACTCAAAAACTTAAGTTCAAGGACAAGTTACTGGGGAAAAGGATTTCTATTTTTGATTCCACAGAAAATGAAAAGCTGTGGATTCCTCTCAGACTAATGTGGTTTGATCAAGCCAGACCACCTGAAACAGAGTACCAGGTGATCCTACATTCAAAACAGCTGGACAAAGCAGCCCTACAGACTATAGCCAGGATTTCTGCATCTTAGAATCCCCCATGACAGCGCCCCTTACCAGCAGGAAGTAGTTTGGAAAGAATGATGCCCAAATTCCCAAATATTGTCTATAAATGTTTGTTTTCATTTAAGTGGACTTGGTTAGAAAGAAAGAAAGAAAGAAAGAATGAATGAATGAATGAATGAATGAATGAATGAATGAAAAAGAAAATGCAGACTTTTGAAGAGGGTCTTAATGCAGTTTTCATTATGAACAAGCCAGGGGCGGTAGTAGGATGTGGTGGTTCAAATGAGAATGCTCCATAGGCTCATATATTTGAATGTTTGGTACTCAGTTGGAAGAACTATTTAGAAAGGATCAGGAGGTGTTGCCTTCTTGAAGGAAGTATGTCACTAAGGGGTCGTGGGCTTTGAGGATTCAACATCGCCTGCAGTTGACATTTAGATCTCTATACCTCATCTTGTGGACTAGGATATAAACTCTCAGTTATTGGACCAGGACCATGCCTGCCTGTCTGCAATGCTCTCAGCCATGGTGGTCATGGACTTACCTTCTGAACTGTAAGCCTCAAATAAACTCTTTTTCCTATAAGTTACCTTGGCCATGTGTCTTATCATAGCACTGGAAAAGTAAGAAGAAGACTAAATAGCTAAAAAATGAAATGTAAACATGTTAACTAAAGGAGACTCACCTCATTGCTAAGTACATGGAACAAGGATAAGGGGGTAGAAAAAGATATTCCATGCAAATGGAAACCAGAAGAATCTCTCTCTCTCTCTCTCTCTCCCTCTCTCTCTCTCTCTCTCTCTCTCTCTCTCTCTCTCTCTCTCTCTCTCTCTCTCTCTCTGTGTGTGTGTGTACCACCATCTCCCAATAGTGCAAATGGTTGCTAATCAATTCTTAAACATAGGAGCTTTAGGAAATATTTTAGATTCAAATCACAACATGGTTAATGTGGAAATTAAAACATTTCCTGAAACAAGTAAAAATAGGTTCAAAATTGTCAAAACTTAAATATAACAGGAAAAGAAGTACTAAGAACATATATAAAATTAAATCTCTACTAGAAAAAGTAGAAATTTCAAACAAAAAACCTAATGATAATAGTAAAATGAATTAGAATATCAATAACAGATTATACACAAAAGGAGTAGGAAGAAGGTGGTAGAGAAGAAGTACATAAAGTATGACTAAAGCACACATAAAAACAAAAGTCACACTTTTGACAATGTAAAGAAATTAAAAAAACCTCTACTAACTGAAAAAATTAACAAAACTAATAAAATCAGAGATGACTAAAGGAGATATTAGAGCTTGTACCACAAAGATATAAAGGGCAATTAAGTGTTATGAATAATTATGTTATCAGAATAGAAAATATTGGAAACATATACATTCCTGAACACATATAACCTATGAATATTGAATCACAGTCACATGAATAATTTGAACTGGACAGCAACAATGAAATGAATCAGAAATAAAAACTTTACTGCAAAAGATAAACTATATTGAAGAGGTTAATTGCTGAATTTGACCCAAAATCTGAAGAGGAAGTAATACCAATTTTTTTCAAACTATTCCAAAAATTTTAAGGACAGGAAATCCTTCCAAATTTAATCGAGAAGGCCAGTATTAACAACAAAAAATAATGAAAGAAATATTGTACAATTTTGTAAAATAAAAGAACAAAAGAAAGGAAAACTTAGTCAATAGGTGCAAAAATTTCAACAAAAATTAGAAAAATGAACTGAACAGTATGTGAAAAGATTATACATTGTAACCAAATTGATTTTATCAAATGGATATAAAAGAGGTTCAACATACACAAATGAATAAATATTGTACATCAGTGAAACATAAAACCTTGTCTTCAGCAATTCCTGAGAAGATGTTTAAAATCAACACTGGTTCATCACAAACATTCTCAAGAAATGAGAGATAGAGGAACCTGTCTCAACTCAATAAATGTCACATGACAAAAAGTTAAATTCATGATGAATGTGAAAGGTTGAAAGATTTTCCCCTAAGATCTAGAATATGACAGAATGGCAACTTTCACCACTTGGGGTCAATAAAGTTAAGTCATTCCCAGAGCAATTAGTATACATAAGGGAGAAAAGAAAATCTAAATTGTAAAGAAAGAAGTCAAACTCTTCTCAGATAGCATGAGACTACAAAGAAACAATATTTTAGACGCCAACAACAAATTCAATGAATTAGAAGGCTACACAATCTACATGCAAAAACTAACCTGTATATCAATAGCAACCTTTCAGAAAAAGAAATCAAGAAAGCAATCCCATTTAAAAATATTTTTAATTTTATTTTATGTATTTGAATGCTTTTCTTGAATGTATGTTGCTGAACAATGTGCATGTTTGGTACTTCCTGAGACTAGAAGAGGATGTCTTCCAGAAACAGGGTTACAGATGGTTGTGAGCTCCCATGTAGGTGCTTGGAATCAACCTCCGGTGTTCTAGAAGAGCAGCAAGTGCTCTTAACTGATAAGCCATCTCTCCAGTTTAACTGATTAATGAAATAGCTGAAACAACTCTCATGAGAGTAGAGTATGTTTCTGTACTACTCCATTTTGGGAATTTACGTCAGCTTTTATTTTATGAATTATAGGAAAATGTACTTTAAATTTGGATATTTGTCACTGTTGCATGGTGTTGAAATTAATGGATGCACTTTGCTCTAAAGGCCTGGTACAAACAGTCAAGAAAAGAAAACATTCTGCATGAACTGAAAATGGAGCCAAATATGTTCTAAATTTCTGGTCAGTCAGTGCTTTCCTTATTAGACTGTCCTTGGATTCTGCATTTAGTGCTAAAAGCCAAATGATTTTCCTAGAGGAAAATTGACCACTAAATATCTGTCTGTGGTATTTTTTTCCCTAAAGTAATTCATTCTTCGAAGCAGAGTTCCCTTTATGTTCCAATGAATCAAAATTTCATGTTGCTAGATATATATTTTACATTACCTTTAAAACCTATAAAATCATGAAATTTCTTTTTAAGTGATGTAACTGCAGAAATGTTTCCATGCTCTCACTGGTTTGTCTTAGTTACTCTATCTCTAGAAATTCCAGTGTGTGTGTGTGTGTGTGTGTGTGTGTGTGTGTGTGTGTGTCTGGTTATGTGTGTGTGTGTGTGTGTGTATGTGGTTGTGTGTGTGTGGTTTTGTGTGTGTGGTTGTATATATGTGTGTGGTTTTGTGTGTGTGTGTGTGTGAGAGAGAGAGAGAGAGAGAGAAACAGAGAGAGAGAGAGCCAGTGCACAAATATCCACAGGTCTTCTGTTTTCAAACAAAATTTCCCTTAAATCTCAAATGTTGTGTAAAAGAATGGGAGTAAAGAAATGAAAATAACGCATTAATTTTAAAGAAAGCCATAGAGGTGGTGCACATCTTTAATCCCAGATCTAGATCTAGGAGGCAGATAACTCTGAGCTTAAGGCCAGCCTCATCTTCATAGCAAGTTCCATGACAGCTAGCACTAAACAGGGAGACCGTGTCACAAAAACCAAAAGCTACAAATAAATGAGAAGTAATGAAAGAGCTGCGTATTCACAGTTGGCAGAATCTCAATAAATTACATGGTATATACTTAACCCCTAATCATATACAACATTAGCTGTGAGATTTCCTGTTTTAGATGACATTTCCAAATCATTTTTTTTAAGATTTATTTATTGTGTTTACAATGCTCTGCTTACATGTCTGCTTCAACACCAGAAGAGGGCACCAGACCCAATTACAGATGGCTGTGAGCCACCATGTGGTTGCTGGGAATTGAACTCAGGACCTTTGGAAGAGTAACCAGTGCTCTTAACCTCTGAGCCATCTCTCCAGCCCCCAAATCATTTTTAAATTATCTTTCCAAACTAATAAAGCGGTACTCCCTTTTATGATTACACAATCACATCCTGAATACTTGTCCTATTCAGCATTATTTCTATCACACTCATTTATTGTTAGTAATTTTTCAGGAGCACATGTAAATGTCTTTCTCTGATATCCTTCCTACTTACTCAAATTATGAATAAATACTACCCACTGTATTTGTACACCCATAAGTAAAAACCCCACAGAAATTTGTTTCAGTATCTTTCCTCTTTGACTCTATTTTGCTTTATTCTTAAAGAGGTATTTTATATATTTTTTGTTTTCTTTCAAGACATCCAGATCACCATCCTTCCACCTCTAGTTCCCCCTCCACTAGATCCACACCTCCTCCTTTAACCTTAGAAAAGAGCAGGCCTCCCAGGGATATCAACTGAACTATTTTTCTAAATGCTGTGCTCTAGTTCGAATGTGAACCCTCCAAAATTCTGGTTGAAACTTCATCCCCATTTGGTAATATTAAGAGGTGAGAGTTTTGAAATAATACCATGAACACTGTGTGCATTGTGTGTGTGTGTACAGACATGAGATGTTATGTCATATGGCAATTCTACTTAACACTGTAAAGAAAAGTAAGCAGTTTAGAACACCTGCACCATTTTCCAGGACCACCAAAATCTATTTAGATTCCAATTTCTCTACATCCAAGCTTGTGGGTTTTTTGTCTATTACATAATTTAATTGTAGCCATGCAAGTAGGTGTGAAGTAATATTTCATTGTGACGTGTTTGAACATCTAATGACTAATGATGAGGTATTTTTAATGTATTTATTTAACCATTTGTTTTATCATTTGCATGTTTGTTATCATATCCAAAGTAGCTTAGTCTAAACCAAATCATTCTTAGCTTCCAAAGCAACAAATTAGAAGTCTAATGGATCAAGAAATAACATTAGGGAACACAGGTAAAACAAGGCTATTTATCTGTCACAAGTCTCAGTCATTTTTAGCTGCTTTTCCAGACAAGCCTAGAGCATGCTTTTTTTCTCTATAATTTTACTCCCAATCAAGAGAAGTAATCAATGATTACCCCAGTCGGTAAGGAGGAAAAGATTTTATATTTTCACTATTATTACTGAAATATTTCACAGATGCTATCTTCAGAACAGCCTTACAAACATGTCATTATCCATGTCACAAGGAATTCAAAATACCTGAGGCCACACAACTGATAAGGTACCCAGGCTTAAATTTCAGACTAGGTCTGCTTGGCCATGGAGTCTCCTTGCTTATCACACCACATTATCACATCTACTGCTCGAGGCAATGAAGAAGAGTAATTATCACAGTAGTCCTGGAGACAACCTTCCTTCACCCATAGTGGCTTTTTAAAAGAATATATTTTTATTTATCCTTTAAGAATTTCATGTCTATTCAATGTATTTTGATCATATCACCCCTGAGTCCTCTCACTTCCCTCAACACAATCCTCTGGATCCTCTCACTCCTCCCAACACACCCCTTTCCTGCTTTCACATCTTCCTTTATTTTTCATAAACCACCAAGTCCAGTTAGTGTTGTCTGCATGTGTGTGAGTATGGGACCATCCACCTGAGCATTAACAACCTACTAGTGGCCATACCCCCAAATCAAAATAACTCCCCTTCCTTTAGAAGCAATATATTCCCAGTAGCTTCTCAGCTAAGGGTAGAGTCTCATGAGCCAACCCCCATACATGATGGAATGTTGACTGGCTTGATTTTATAATCCACAATGTTTTGTGTGGATCAAATGGTGCCAGCCATACAAATCACTTTAGAAAGTTTCCAGCACAGAATGTGTTCTTAAAAATCATTATTCATTGTTTATCTGTTAGGGTTACAGTTTCAAAAAATATTACAGGGAAATAAAGTTCAGTAATTTCTAACTTCTTTAAAAAACCAAGTTTCTTGTAAAAAAAAAAATGGAAGAAATGATCGTGTGTTTTCAACTCTGCAAGATTATAGTTATTTATTCATGTATTTTCTAAAGCACTTGTTGAGCCATTATCTGAAATGAATAACAGGTAAAATCTCTATTTTATAAACTTATTGCTGAAAAACATGTAACTTAAATTAAAAGGTGAAAGGAAGTATTATTTTTTTTTTTAGGTATTCAGGAAATGGTTTTTGCATCCCTGCAGATTATAGTATAGAATTTCAATGGTGTCCTTATTCAGCTGAAAAAAGTATTGAATAATTTTAAGCAGGAGAACAATGGGTTATGTTTTATGAAGGGCTCTCTGTTGTCAGGTGGAGTACCTACTGTTTGGTAATTGACTATAGTAGTAGTCACATGATATACTATATATGACTTTACTTTCTAAACTAAAACAAATAGAAATGTTACATTTTTATGGGTGCAATATTTCTTTGCCTGAATCAAGACTATTTTTTATTAACTTATAAACACAAAAAGCACATATTATAAGTTTATTATATATTAGTAACACACTTTTGTAGCTATATAAATTATGGGTGAATAAGTTTATGGTTTAAACTAAATAAGATGTCAATTATTTTTCCCCCTCAACCTGATGTTTCTAAGAGGAAAATAAAGACAAAAATTATGCTTATTAATTTATTGTTTGGTTTTGAGGTAGTCTCTTGTAGAACTATCTTTATGAAAATGAAGTATACATATATTTTGAAAAAAATTATCTGATAAAAATATATAATAGTTGTCATATACACACACCCTGAACACAATCATAATGGATGTGTGACCTTAAATATGAAAATATCTGAATTAAACATATGTTTGCCTTAACATACCATATTACTTTGATAATTCCAAAATCTAATGGAATGACACTTTCTCCACCAAAACTTTTGGTAAGCATTTTTCTTACCATACTGTATAAAGCAAAAATATCAGGAGGCCAAAAAGTTTTCAGAAGATATTAAGGACTAGAATTCTAAGATACAGAGGACTAAAGTATGGATACAGCCCATTGAAAGAATGCTTGTTTAGCATGGGTAAGGTCTGGGTTTGATCCTTAATGCCAAACTTTTAAAAATAAGGACTAGATATTATTGTATATTTCTTCAAGTATAAAACTGAATGGGAAGACTTTCTGACTATGGTACATTAATCTCTTGTCAAATATATCATGCATTGAAAGATAAAAAAATTAATTTAGCCAATTTTTTTAAACTCCAAATCTAATTATTTTCAACTAACTTCTAGGTAAGATGAGAGACTAGAAGTTACCTCCTATGACCCGCTGTAGAAGTGTGAGAAAACAAAACAAAACAGACTTTATTCCAAAGAGGAAGAGAGGTAGAGCTGCAGAAATGCAGAAAGTGATAGGACATATGGAAGTTTAAGCTGGAAGCCTTAATGGAAAGACACACTGTTCTGCCTACAGAACAATCACATAGCATTCATAGGCCTCAAATCCACTGGGGGGGGGGTGGTCTTGCTGAGACACTATCTTTTCCAACAGGAAGTGTAGGCAGTAGGAAGGATTTCCCCACCTCAGGGGGCTCTGGTGAGACAGTATCCTGATAGGAAGCTATTGTTTCAAATGGACTGTTGGGATGCCTGCTGTGATGGTGCATGATTTCAGCCTACTCTACAAAGTAAGTTTCCGGACTGCCAGAGCTCCACAGAGAGACCTCACCTGAAATAAGTAAGCAAGCAAGTAAATAATTATAGAAGAGGTCATGAATTCAAGAAGCAATGGAAAGGACATGAGAGGAGTTGGAGGGGAGATACTTAGAGGTAGAAATGCCAAGGAATCTTAATTCAATCTACAAAGCTTCAGGATGAGAGACAGCCTTGGAGGCATTTTGGAAAGAAGGAGGGCATAATGTGAAAAAAGTCACTGGTGGCAAAAGTCTCAGTCCTTATATTGTACAGGAAAATGTAGTCATGCCTTGGTGGTACAGAGTAGACTTTATCAACTCAAAGTAACTACTGCTCTGAGTTTGAGGTCAGTGGGCAGAACAACCTATAGAGCCATCTCCCTGATATGGGTTTCACTGGTACAGATTCTGACATTCAAGTGGACTATACTGCCTGTCATGTCGTCCTCTATTGGGGTGATGAATGCTTAGCAGATATTAAAAGTATGAACACAGATCTAAGTCCTTAGAATGCTTGCTACACCCACAAAACACTATGCAGACACCCCCTAGATAAAACATTGTTGATCTCAGGATATATGAATCTCAGAAAGATGAGAGAACCTGCCATGACAATAAACTGCAAAGTTAATTGCGGCCAGCAGAGGCCTCTGGTATATAGAGAAGGGAAATTAGTCTAGACACCTCTGGGTGATATGGAACACTTGGCCAATACAGAGTCAGTGTAAACTATAAGAAACAGTCTACAGATTCAACCACTCCACCCATATACACATACAAGTTTTCAGAACCTAGAAGCTACTTCCATATTTTTTTCTTCTTTTTGTCCCTAGTGTTCTTTCTATTAATTTCTTACTACACATTGTAATATATTGACATTATCATCATTTTCCTTTAAAATATACTTTTTCATCCCCATTATATTATTTGCTTAATAGTGATTACAAATTATAGTTCTTTATTAGTCACCCCTTCTTTTATACGTTGTTTCTTCTTCCTTTTTTTTTTTTTTGCCATGTGTCATTCTCCTTTCTTTCTCCATACCATAATCTTAGAAGTACTTTAACTTTTTCTTTTCAAACATATTTTTATATTTTAACTTTTTATTTACCTTCTTAAATTATCAATTTTGGATAGTTTTCTCAACTGTTTTTCATTTTGTCTCATTTTTCCAACTTATTCTTTTATTTTGCTCTTTGTTGACACTCCTTACCAATTTTAATTTTTTATATTAACATAATTATTATTGATTCTTTGGGAATTTCACATCATGTACCACAATTCCACTCATTTTACAGTCCTTCCATGTCTGCCCTCCACACGTGTAGCCTTCCACACCAAAAGACGATTGAAAACAAAAAAAGCACTTTGCTCCTCCATCTTTTCTGCCTCACCATCACATATCCATTTGTTGTAGTGGCCCTGGGAGCTGCAGTGTGTCAAGCAGGATACCTTTTTGTTCAAATTGCCTTACTAGTGTTGATCAGGTTCAAGGCTTCTGGTACACCATCAATACTAGGCCCTCATCAAATTTCCTCTGGAATACCCTGCAGTTGCCCAGACTCATGGAGATTCTGTGGCTATGGTTCTGCAGGACCAGTCCCTTCATGTGATTCAGCAAGTTGTAGATGGAGTAGATGCTGGGGTGTGCCAACTCAAAACTCTGGATGTAGGCTTGGATGGTAGCTGAGTTGGCCAGTCCTATCCTTGTTGGGACTGCCTGCCTCAGGTAAGGGTCGGAGCCAGCTCTCCCTTGCTCATGGTGAAGGGTGGGACCAGCTTTTCCTTGTGCAGGGCCCATTCTCCTGTTGAGGCTGCCAGTGAGGTGGTGGCAGTTTTCCCAGGGCCAGCTCTCCTGTGTCCACACCACTGGGGCCAGTTCTGGGGGATGGGATCTCTTCTGCTGAGGCAGCTGGCAAGGGGCAGGACCAGCTCCCCAGTGCCCAGGCCACGGGGACTAGCTCTCCCATGGACCCTGGTAGTAACATGAACCATAGGTATTAGCACCATGGTAGGGCCACAGACCCAGACATGGACCTCAGTTTAAGCTTGGGCCTGATTGTTACCATGGTCCTGGGTGGCATCACAGGCCACTCAGAGCAGTAGGAACCCAGTAAGGAGTGTGTCCCTTGGACACTAACATGGCCTCAGGCAGCAGCCTAGTCTGCACAGCTTTAGGTGACAACATGAGCACAGACATCAACAAAGGCCACAATGGACCCAAACATGGCCCTTGGCTACAGTTCAGGCCTGGACATCACCATGGCAGTGCAGGCCACTCAGATTAGTATGTCTCCAATGGCAGCATGGCCCTTGAACTTCAACATGGCCTCAGGTGGGGCCCCAGACCACAGGCATCCACACGGCCTTCAGTAGTAACATGGTCCATGGACATCAACACAGACCCCAGCTGCTGTAGGGCCACAGATGCAGACATAGCCCCCAGCAGCAGCTCAGGCCTGAACATCACATGACCCTAGGTAGTAGCATAAGTCACTCATATCAGCCTGTTCCTCATTGCAGTCACATGTTCAGTTCTGTTTCTCTACGCCGTGCACAAACACACAGCTTCTCCTCTCCCATTGCTCAACCACATACCTTTCATCTTAGTGCTGCCTGCTTTCCCAGGCCAGTCTTCATTTTTAACATCAACCTTGCTTCTCTATCTCTTGTCCCACTGTCATGCCCTTCTCTCATCTCACTCATTTAGGACACCATCTCTCCATTCACCTTAAATAGTTTTTTCATTTAGTTTTGCTTTGTTCAAGAAAACTTCCCTTTCAGTAATAGAAAACTACTTCTTAATAGGTACTAGAAGGGAAAAAAATGCTCCAGAGTTTTGAAACATCGGGTTGTTTCTGGAATAGAGAGGAGGAGGAGAGGTGTAGATTTAAAAGTCATAGTGACAGGGGCAGACAAAAAAGATCGAAAGGAGAGAGTGATTGTCATATGTATCCAATGACTCTCTGGACTCCTGAGTTGCCAAACCATGGAACTAGAGGTGAACCACAGGCAAGCAACAGACTCTGAAACATCACACTCTTTTCATTTCCTAGACTGCATCAGAAGCAATCCAGTTAATTTAAAAGTAGGGCTAATTAGATGTTTTCCACAGTTATCAGGAAGCAACATTCCGGGCCCTTAGTATGTAAAAAACACAATATTCTGAAGTATTCAAAAAGGCTTCAACTTCTGGGGTTGAACAAACCTATCCATCATTTTAGGCCCTCAAGTTTATGTTACTAGACCAAATCCTAAGTCCAAAGAAGTCTTCCAAAAGGCTGATCTTATTCTGATTTATAGTTTCTGACTCCTAACTCACAGTCTGGGTTATTTTTTTCTGAATGTGTCAGTTAGAATCATTTCATAAGAAACAACAGAAGCAAATATATGACTAATTTAGGTCAAGGGAAATCAATGGAGGGAGGGAATCATTGGAAGTCTCAAAAAATTGTATTTAGGAATGGATGGATCAAGAAGCAAATCAGGTCTTGGAGGACAAGAAGATGCAACTGTAGAAAAGGGAGTGCACATGGGGCAAGAAATTCACTGGAGCCTGCGCTCTAGACCACAGGATGAAACGTGTCTCAGTTCCTTCCTCATCTCGTCCACCTTCAAATTTCAAGAAGAGAGTATTCAGTTTGCCTCAGTTAAGTCACTTTTTTGTTTTTGTTTTTTGGTTTGTTTGTTTATTTGTTTTCTGTGACAAGGTTTCTCTGTGTAACAACCTTGGCTGTCCTGGAACTCACTCTGTAGACCAGACTGGCCTCAAACTCAAGGAGATCTGCCTGCCTCTGCCTCTGAAGTGCTGGGTTTATAGGTGCACCATGACATGGCTTGAATCTCATTTTCATCCACTGATCAGAAGAGGAAGCAGGGAAATACTGCAGATAGACTATACTTTATGAAGTACAGAAGATGCAGTTACTCATGATAAAACTAAGGTAGACATATTGGTTTAATGATGAGAACCCCAAACAAAAATTGATAAAAGACTGGAGTATCAAGGCAGTGACCCAGGCATAAAAACTAATAGTACAAATCAGTCATTATAAATGACAAGTAAGATCAGGGAAGAGTATCAAGAATAAGTCTAACAAACATTTATACAAAAGACCACAATCTCAGGGTTAAAAAAAAGCACCACATGAAACTTGATCCTAAGTTTAGTTGTTTTTGGGATAAGCTTGCAGGTGAGAAGTTACTGTTGCTGTAGCCATTTGAAATCAAGTACGCTAGAGTATTCAAGAATATGAAAATGTTAGATATTGTACGTCATTTTCCTGTGAAAAGTATTTATGCTAACTTTACTAGAAAGTCAAATTTTTCTTTTCCCAGTTAGGAATAATGAGTAGGTTTGCTCACTATAAATAATATACATGAAGAACAATAAAGGAAAGACACAGGGGAAAAAGGAATGAGATAAGAAAGAAGAGAGTGGTAACACTGGAAGTGCAAGGTTTAAATGGGGATGGGAGTGGGAGGCTAAGTACAAGACTGATGGGGAGGGGGATTAGCATGATCATAATGTATTATACGCATGTACAAAACTGTCAAATAATAAATTAGTTAAAAAATAAATAAAACGAAGAGTAAGGATACAAGTCAAGGAGGAGAAATTTGCAAAAGGCAGAAATGCCTGTAGGAGAATGCCACCAGCACCCTGTAAGAGGCATTGCAACAAGAAGTCCCAAGGTTTAAGAGGGGATAAACAATTCAGCAGCAATAATCAGTATAGCCATCATTAGACAAAAACATCATGGAACAGAAGACAGAATTCTATAGCAGGATGTAGATCAGAAAATAGTAAATGAACTATTTTAATTATCGTGTTGATTATTAGAATTGAACTATTTTCCAATGGTTATCAATAGATAAAATGAAATATGTATATGTAATTCATCATTAATAATTAATTTCAGGCTTATAGAATCCTACTTATAATTACATTCATATAGGGGGAAGGGAGGTAGGAGGCAGGAGAGAGGAGAGAACATAACGGATCAGGAAGATTGAGGAGAGGGAAGAATAGAGGAGAGCAAGAAAAGCGATACCTTAATAGAGAGAGCCATTATAGGTTTAGACAGAAATCTGGCACTAGGGAAATGTCCAGAGATCTACAAGGATGAATCCAACAAACAATCTAAGCAATGGTGGAGAGGCTGCCTTTAATGCCCTTCCATGATGATACTTATATGATACCTTATATATCATCCTAGAGCCTTCATCTAGTAGCTGATGGAAGCAGAAACAGACACCCACAACTAAACACTGAGTTGAACTCCTGGAATCCAGTTGCAGAGAGGAAGGAATGATGAACAAAGCAGTCAAGACCAGGATGGAGAAACTCACAGAAACAGCTGACCTGAGCAAGTGGAACCTGGGGGCGGTGGACAGAGATTAGTTTCAGCCTGGCTGTGGTGGCACAATCATTTAATTCCAGCACTCAAGGGGAAGAGGATCTCTCACAATTTGAGGTCAGCCTGGTCTATAGAGCTAGTTCCAGGCTAGCCAAAGCTACACAAAGAGATCTTGTCTCAAAAATCAGAAAAAGAAAAGTTCCTGATACATACAATATAAAACTAAGATTCCAAAGTAATTATATGTCACAAAATAAGGAGAGCATCACCAATGAATAAATGAGGCTTTTAGAATTTTATTTTGAATGAAAAGTAATATCCATACAAGCTATCTTTTCATTTTGGTAATCTATTTTGTTAATTTCACTTTAATTCAGCACTTATTGTTTTTAATATCCATTTATATTTATTTAACTGTACTACAACTCTGTGCCTTCAATTCATGGAACATTGTGTTGGCAATATGCCCTATCTCAAATGCCATTTTATGATAATATACATTATTATTTAGTAGTTACTATGACCAAGCACTGTGTTCACTATTTACACATATCATTTGAATTAATTCTTTCAAAGCTATGATATATTTAATAATTTTAAATAACTAAGAATAAAAGAAAAAATCTATTTAAAGCACCTCTAAATGAAAACATAAAACAAAACATATTTAATATGGTTGTGAAATTTTTACACTGAAAAGCATAAAGTATTGCTAAACAATAGTAAAAAGGACACAAAGAGATCCTGTGTTCTTGGATTTGAGGAATTAATATGGTTAAAATATCTATATTACTTAAAGAATTATGAGCTGGGCGTCAGTGGCGCACGCCTGTAATCCCAGCACTCAGGAGACAGAGGCAGGCGGACCGCTGTGAGTTTGAGGCCAGCCTGGCCTATAGAGCGAGTTCCAGTCCTGTCTCGAAAAAAAAAAGAATTATGAAGACTTGATATTACATGTAGTAAAACCTTAATTATATTATTTTTAGAACAGAAAAAAAAAACCTTGAAATAGTTATGGGACTCGAAATGATTTCAGAGACCCCCTAATAATACAGGGAAAGATAACCATATTGGTGGCAGCACAGCTACTGATTTGAATTATATTTTAAAATTAGCAGGTATGGTGACACATCCTTGTTATTCCAGGACATGGGAGACTGAAGCAGAAGCACTGCAAGTTTGAGGCCAACCACATAGTGAATGCCAGTACGCACGTCAAAGCGAGATTGTGTCTGAGAAAATCACTATGTATCTCAGTGGTAGAGTTTTTCTAGCATGTACAAGGCCATGAATTTAATTCCTAGGAACACACACATAAAAATTCCATAAATCGCCAGGCTGATTAGGAATGTAAACAGACAAAATCACATGAAAAACCTGAAATCACACTTAGAAAAAGTATCTTACAAACTCCAGGATTAAGCTGAAAACAAAACCACTAACTCAGTAACAGGTATATTATGAGCAGGAAAGCTACAAAGCATATAATACTCATCAGAACCTGAATGCCCCCAAAGAGCTACATTTCTTCACTGGAAATATCGTTAGATTATCTTGAGAGTAGCAGCTGAGAATGGGAATGCTTCCAATTTGCAGAGAATAAAGAGATCCAAAGAAGGTTGAAGGGGTGGAACATTCTGTGTCTTATGACCTTATGAAAGTAACCATCTGAAACTCCCTCCTGGAACAATGCCTGATAGCAAGCAAAACCTCTGAATCGAGCAGATTTTCAAAAGAATGTAGAATCTCCATATTCAGCAACAATTAGAAAAGTACACACAAAAGTCTAGTTAAGGGACAGAAACAGGACAGCTTATAGAAAAGGCCATCTTTAAAAAACTATCACTCTGAAAGAGAAAATAGAAGGTACTCCACAAATATAACTACAAAATCTCCCCTGACTCACCCTTCTTACTCAGAAAACTAAAGACTTTCAAGCCATTAAAAGAAAAACAGTGCGGTAGACTCCCATACAAAACTGCAAAAGAGAGACTAGTATAGTGGGATGTGGCTGTAATCACAGAGGGAAAAAGGATAATTGAAATCTTGAGGTCAACCTGGGCTATATGGTGAATTCCAGAGAGACTCTCTGTCTCTAAAAAATAAAAAAGAAAGAAAGGAAGGAAGAAAGAAAGAACGGAAGAAAGAAAGGAAAAAGAAAACAAAGATAGGGTAGAATATTTCATAGAACAAAAATCATTCTAGAAAAGTGTTGCCACAAAATATAAAATTAAAAACTAATACTTTAAAATAACCTAATGAAGGAACTACGCAAAATATGAAATGTCACAAATAAGGCTGACTACTTAAAATATGAAACAACAGAATTCAGGGAAAAATTAATAAAAAAAATTCAGAGTTCAAAATCAGGTGAAAAAAGCACAAAAATAATTTTGAGAAACATAAGATGAAGAGAAAATTGTTTTTATTCATATTTTGAATTTTCAAAGAACATTAGAAGTCATTCTCTTGTTTGAGAGTAGGTAGGGAGAGCAACCAATAGCCTTGGCAATAGCCTGGGTTGTTTGGGGCTTCCATGGAACCTCTTTGGCCAACAACTCAGTTGTAACCCATTCTGGTGACAACAGATGTCTAGTTGGTAGTTTATCTCCATTGCTATGTGGTGAATCCATTTATATTTTGTGTGTGTGTGTGTGTGTGTGTGTGTGTGTGTGTGTGTGTGTGTGTGTGTGAAGCTACTGAATTAGGTTTCCATGACCACTCAAGTGGCCCTTAGTTCTAGCTGTCTCACTCCATATTCTGTCCCTTAACCCTCACTTCTGTCCTCTTATCCCTCAATAACTATTTTATTTTCCCTTCCTAGGGAGATCCTCCTCTCACAGCCTCTTACTCTATTGATTGCTCTCCAAAAAGTGCTGATAAGGCCCTATTGCTGAAGACAATACATACAACTCACTGAACACAGAGAAGTTGTGTGCCTACCTAGAGTCTTCACCCCTACTGACTAGAGTGTGTGGTATTTGGAAGGTATTCTGCAAATAGTTCAATCTACAATGGTATCCCACTTGCAAAATGCACTGGTATAATAGTGCCACAATGCTTGTGGGAGTAACAAACAACAATCTAACTGGAATTTAGGCCCACTCCATGAGATGTAACCAATGCTCTTCACTGCCAAGGTAGCTGAGAACCTGAGAATTGAGAGGAGTGGCAGTTTGAATGCAATTGGCCCCAAAATCTCATAGAGAGTAGCACTATTAGAAGGTATGGCTTTGTTAGTGTGGACATGGCCTTTTTGGAGGAAGTGTGTCACTGTGGGGGCAGGTTTGAGGATTCCTATGCTCAGAATACTGCCCAGTAAGACAACTTATTTCCTGATACAAGATACAGTACTATCAGCTCCAGCACCTCAATTGAATGTTCCCCATCATGCTGATAATTTACTGAACCTCTGAAACTCTAAGTGAGACACTCCCATTAAATGTTTTTGTCATAGAGTTGCCATGGTCCTGAAGGAGCATCCCCACAATAAAAACTCCTAAGAAAATAGCCCAGGAACCTGGGGGAAAACCAAATACTACTGTTCTGCTAAAGGAATGCAACAATAAATGTCTCCTATCAACACTCTGTTACACTCACAGATCAGTGTCTTGCTCAGCTACCATCAGAGAAACTTCCTCCTGCAGTAGACAGGAATAAATAAAGAGACAGCAGAACTGGACAATGTAAAGGTAGTGAGAGAACTTGGAATACTCAGTCCCAAATGGGATATCTTCAACAAACGCCTCCCCTCAGGGCTCAGGAAACCCTGTGAAAGAGGAGGCAGAAAGAATGTAAAAGCCTGTAGGGATGTAAGACACTAAGGAGACAGGGCCTTATTGACACAACAGGACTGACGTACATGTGAACTCGCAGATACTGTGTCAGGTCTAAGCCAGATGGGCTCTGAGTACTGAGAGGGAAAAGTAGACACAACCTCCATCGTAAACCCAGAAGCTATTTCCAATTGATAACCACTCTCAAATGAAGAATTACTTTGCTCCAGTAGAGTCTCATAAAGGTAGACCCCATGCCCAGCAGTAGATGGCCAACACCCAAAGTGCTTTTGAAGTTTATTTTCTCATAATGCTTTGTCTGGGCATTTTTTAAAATTAATATAATTTGGGGCAGGACCTAGGCCCTCCCCTGTGTCTAGGCTGAGTATCCCTCCACAGGGAATGGGCTCCAAAAGCCCATTTGTGCACTAGGGATAAATACTGATCCACTAGCAGAGGCCCCATAGACCATCCAGGTCTCCTAACTAACACCCACACTCAGGGAATCTGGGTCAGTCCTATGCTGGTTTCACAGCTATCAGTCTGGAATCCATGAGCTCCCCTTTGTTAAGTTCAGCTGTTTCTGTGGGTTTCTACAGCATGGTCTTGATGCCTTTGCTCATCACTCCTCCCTCTCTACAGCTGGATTCCAGGAGTTCAGCAGAGTCATCCAAAACTGAACCTCTTGGATAAAACTCTATCAAAAATGTGTGCACAATATGCATGTTAAAAACTATACATTCTTGAAAGAAACATAAGGAGGCCTAAATAAGTGGATACCTTTACCATGCTCATGAATCAAAAGACTCATTAATGATAAAATGTAAATTTTCCTAAGCAGATCTCTAGAATGAGCAATGATTTCATAATCATCAACTCATAAAGATATTAACCTGGAAAATTCCCATGACAGAATAAAATTGGGCAACAAGGGTTAGATGTAATGGTTGAATCAAACCAAAAGATAATAGATAATTTAAAATATAACATGTTTGTACTAATATTTGGGGCACTAGGCAAAAAAAAAAAAAAAAAAAAAAAAAGAAATGAAATGACTTCAAAATTTCCCAGGGGATATCCTGGATAGTGTTTTCAAGCTTTACTTCAGGTAGGGAAAATGAACTGAAACAATTATACAGCTGTAGAAACTATAAAAGTGAAGCATAAAAGAACCTTAAGGGCCCAAAAGGATCAGTGAAGTATGGCATCATTCCCACCATTCTAATATTAGTATAATTAAAATAATGTAAAGATCCAAAAAAGAAGAGAAAGCAAGAAAGAAGACTAAATAAAGCTATAGCACTGACATTAACTTGTAAAGACTCCACAAAAAAGGTGATGATAACAATTCTAGTATCTGATGAGAACAAAGGTTTCAAAAAAGAAAATCACACTTTAAAATGTAAATAAATAGTAATGGTATATATATTATTACTATTAAAAGCAATAATATCACAACAGTTTTAATAAAGAAGACACACACTCACACATACACATTCAATAATGTGTCTTAAAATAATGTATCTCATTTTAAGTAGAGACACATTTCTCTACAACATAAGAAAAGAGCAAGAAGCCAGTTGGTGGTGGCACATGTCTTTAATCCCAGCACTTGGAAGACAGAGGAAGAAAGATCTCCATGAGTTTGAGACCAGCCTGTTCTACAGAGTGAATTCCAGGACAGGCTCCAAAGCTACAGAGAAACCCTGTCACAAAAAACAAACAAACAAACAAACAAGAAGAAAAGAAGAAAGGAAGGAGTAAGGAGTTAGTTACTTGCAAGCCAGGAATAAAGCAGGCTACTAATAATGTTTTAATGTTAATCAGATAAACTCAATATAGATTCAGTACTTTTGGCTGCACAATTCTAGGAAGAAAACATGCCTCTATATTAATTACATCTCCTAATGCTTATTTTGTCAACAATTTTTATCGGTCATCATAGGCTATTTCTGAATGGTGGTAACATACAAGCTCATTCAACCTGCCCTGTGGGGATAAAGTAGAGTTAGACCATTTACCCAATAGAAGACAACAGGCTTCTGTATACTTTTCTAGGCACAAACTACAGTGGTAAAGCCAGGGGGCATAGTCAGCTTTTCTTAGACAGGGTCTCACTTGAGGATAAATTTAAATTGATTCTCTCAAGTGCTGGAAATGCAGGTTTGAACCATTACACCCAGATAGCCCCTTAATAATTGGCAAATGAATCACTGGAAAGTCATATAAGGTAAATAAAACATGACACAATCCTTCAAAATGTACAATGAGATAAACTCTCCATGTATCATATATTTAAATGCAAAATTAAAATCATTTTAAGAGATATATGGGTACATTACATTATGATTTGGGAATGGAAACAATTTTTCTAATTATGACTTAAAATTCAGAATTAGGAATGAGAAATTAAATTGGTAAATTTGATTACACAAAATATTTTGTATTGCAAATGTTCCATGAAAAAGAAAAAGGGACAAAAGTCAGCCTATACAATCAACAAAGGTTTAATATTCCTAATATATAAACCTGATTCTACAAATAACCAGACCCATTACTCTTAAAATAGAGCAGATAAATAAACTTTCAGTTCATAAAACCATTCACGCAAATAATATTTTTTATTTCTATCATTCCTAGTAGCCAAGAATTATGGCTTTCAACACTGTTGAGAAGCAGATACACATGCTAGATCAAAGAGGTTAATTTAAAGTTTGTAGTCTGGGATTTGAATTTTAAGTCTTGGTATGAACTTTAAAATAGATCTACAGCTCTGTCCACTTAAAATACCTAAAAAATAATGTCCAGCATAGGAACAAGGAGCACTCCTCATACTCAGACTGTGGTCTTGAAAAAAGTTTTTTCTAAAATGAGACACTGTTACTGGAAAATCAAGGTCTAGGGCAGAAAATGTACAAGATGAGCCTGTAACATCTTGTCATAACAAAAATAAGGGAGCTATAATTATACTACTAGGGAATTTTTCTAAAGGACTTGGTAGCCAAATTGAAAAACTCCACATGTTGGAGAAGGACAATTTCAGCATCCATAAGGACAATAACTGTCATGAATCAAAATATATCAATCAAGTAGATCATAGTGAAAGTTAAAAAGGTACAAATGATCAAAATTGGAAGCTGCTAGTATACAAACCAATTTTGAAAAGTGGTAAAAGAAAAATAAGATTTGGCATGCTGCCTTTCCTTAGTAAAATATATCTCAGTCCAGCCAAACACTAGATGAAATAAAGGTTCTCTTTACAGAAGCAATCCAGATAATAAGTAAAGAAGGAATATTGCAATTGGAATATCACACATTTTTAATGATACTTAATTGGTGGCTATGGTAATTATCACATCCACAGCTATTAACATGTTAAAATGATAGCCAGAAATGCAATGTATGTCCCCGATGTAAGAATATTGCACCATCTGAGCATGATGCACACCTTTAGTTTTAGCACTCAGGAGGCAGAGGCAGGAGGATCTCAGTGGGTTCAAGGCCAGTAAGACCTATAGAGTGAACACAAGGAGAGCCAGAACTACATAATGAGACCCTGTTTCAAAAAAAGTAGCACCACCTATGAAGTATTCTAATCTATTCTAGAAAAACAGAAAATTTGAGGGTTTAGTGAAATGGTTCAGTAGGTCAAGGAACTTGATGCCACATTTGAAAACACCTGAGTTTTATTTCTGGGACCAACATGGTGAAAAGAGAATGCAACCAACTTTAGCAGGACTCCCCTGGCCTCCTCATGTAAGCACAGGAGCATACATGAATGAATAAAATAAATAAATACATAAATAAATAAATATCAAAGCTGAATCTCATAGTCTATGGATTTGCCTATCTACTGGAAATGAAGAGGGCAGGGGAACATACCAAATAACTCTCAGATACAATTACTCAAATCCAACATTAGGAAATTCTATGAGGCAAATGACTTAATTCTTCAATAAATACACATAAATACAGTATAAAAAAGAAAATAAACCAGAAATCAATAAATAAAGGCGAAAGAAGAGATACTTAACAGATGCCAATGTATGAGCCTTATTTGTATGCCAATTCACATGAACAAATATTAAAAGTAATTATAATTTTGCAAGTTTCACAGTGGTAATTTGGTGCCTGTAAGAGGCTATTCATTTTTAGGTATGATATAGTTACCCTGATATATGAAAATAGTTCTTATCATTTAAAAATAAGTGATGAAATGTTGGTTACATATATTATTCTGATATTTGCTTCAAAATCATCAGGTTCAGGAATGGGGATTGCTAAATAGAAGAAAGTAGACTCCCACAGAGTATGAAATCAATAATAATCATTTAATTTTCTCTTTTGTTTTAGGAATAAAATACTTAAATGGCATATGTTTCAGGAATCAACACTTTAATAAGATTGAAATGGTGACAATTTAAAGAGCAATTGGGAAGATCCCAAATAAATGAGCTCACAGATCTAACTAAAATCAGATCAGAAAAAGTATCAGGAATTTGGCAAACACTAAATCTGAACATGAGGTACTTTTCTGCAGCTGTTTGCTACAACAAAGGCCCCACTTGTCCTGCTCAGTACCCCCAAATGTTCCTTCAAGAGCCACTGCAAGTGACCCTGAATATACCTTCTAAAACCCCCAATGAAGGCACCTTTTGGCTTTCCCAAGGAACATACTCAAAATGAATGGCAGGAGCCTCTACAGCCACCCAGCTGACCAAAATGCAGGCACCATCTCAGAGCTAGGAGCCAGGAGGCATCAGTGTCAGTGACCATAGGTTCTGTATTGGCTCCTCTTATACCTTGTAATTTCTATGCAGAGTCTAGTCAGGCTGTGTTCATGCTGGGCAACAACTTTAACAGCTCCTTCAACTTCTTAAAACCATTCTTTGGGATTTACTTAGATAAAAAGCTAACCTAGAACAAAAATCCTAGTCTAGAACTAACTAAACACTTTGCTTCCTATTCCTGCAATCAGAGCCATTAGAGAACCTGTGTAAGCATAAATTTCATGGCTACCACAAATTATATTCTTCGTAACCCTTAAATTACAACTATTCATTGATACTTATCCAACCAACACTCAGTCTAGTAATCTATAGTACTTACTTATCCAACCAACACTCAGTCTAGTAATCTATAGTACTTGTCTAATGATTTGCAACCAGCCTTCACCAGTCTGTTTGTTACCATGTAACTAATTCCTTTCTCTATTTTAGGGTGTCAGTCTCATGAACCTCTGTGCTTCTCAACTAAAGAGGTCAGGATGGGGTTAGAGACATAGCTCAGTGGCCAAGAGCACTAATTCCTCTTCAAGGGAACCAGGGCTTAATGCCCAGCACTTCCATGGTTCACAGACTTCTGTAACTCCAGTTTCAGGGAATCAGATGCCCTGTCCTGGCCTCTGTGGGTACAGGCATGTACTAGTGCACAGACATTCATGCAGGCAAAATGCCCATACATACAAAATAATTTTAAAAAGAGTCCATGAAATCTTTAAAAAAATCTATTTCATTCTTAATGATGAGCATATGTGTCCATGTATGGGTATGTGCATGTGAATGCAGGTGCTTGAGGAAGCCAGAAAAATGATCTTGAGCCAGAGTTATAGATAATTGTGTGTTCCCGATGTGGGTACTCCACTAGGAATAAAATTTGTATTCTTTGCAAGAGGATCATATGCTCATAATTACTGAGCCATCTCTCTAGCTCCATGTTCACAATTACTTAACCTTTGATATGATGTTACAGTTTGTGAAGCAATATTATTAAAACTACCCAAATACTGTTTGAAGTATGTGTTTTCTTTTAGACAGAACCACACTCTTTCTTTTTTTATAATATTTTTATTTAAATTTGAAACAAGCTTGTTTTACATGTCAATCCCAGTTCCCTCACCCTCCTCTCCTCCCCTGTCCCCCCCAACTCCCATCCTACCCCCTTTCTGCTCCCAGGGGAGGGTGAAGCCTTCCACAGAGGGAGTCTTCAAAGTCTGTCACATTATTTGCAGCAGGGCCTAGGCTCTCCCCCATGTGTCTAGACTGAGAGAGTATCCCTCAATGTGGGATGGTCTCCCAAAGTCCATTCCTATATTAGAGATAAATATTGATTCACTACCAGAGGCCCCATAGACTGCCCAGTCCTCCTAACTAACACCCACGTTCAGGGGGTCTGGGTTGGTCCAATTCTGATTTCCAAGCTATCAGACTGGGGTGCATGAGCTCCCCCTTGTGCAGGTCAGTTGTTTCTGTGGGATTCTCCAGTGGTGTTAACCCCTTTGCTCACCACTCCTCCCTCTCTGCAACTGGATTCCAGGAGTTCGGTTCAGTGTTTAGCTGTGGGAAGGCACTCTTTCTTGATTCACAATAGGAATGATGGACAGAAGCTGATTTCAGGAACTTTAGGAAAGCATTAAAGAAAACAGAAACTATCTATACCTGAAAGTGATCTGTGGTGGAGGCAACAAAATAGTTCAGCAAAAAGTGCTTGCTGCAGAGACCTGAGTTCAGATCATGGCTAAGGTCATCTTGGCAGAACTTGGAATCACCTAGGGGGATGGGCTTCTGAGATTGCCTAGGGGGGTTAGGCTGGTTACATTAAGGGAAGACACACCCACTGCTGGTGGCACCATTCCCTATCAGGGATCCTGAACTGTATAAATGGAGAGAATTGAATTGAGGCAGGCACTTGTTACAGTGTCAGTTTGACGGCTGATGCAACCTGAGAAGCTGCTTCAAGCTTCTGCCACTATGACTCCTTGAGTGACCTGGATCTTTGAGCTAATATAAATTCTGTCTTAGGTTTCTATTACTGTGATTAAAAAAAAAAAAAAAAAAACTTCCCGATCAAGAGCAACTTGTGGAAGAAAGGATTTGTTTCATCTTATACCTCTCAGAAAACACAAAAGGGTAGGAACCTGGAGGAAAGAGCTGAAATAAAAAATACAGAGAGGAGTGCTTCTTACTGGCTTGATCCTCCTGGGATTTCCGTTGCTTTTTTCAGACATCCCTGGACCACTTGCCCAGGGACCATGCCACCCAATCTTATCTGGGTTCTTTCACATCAATCATAAATCAAGAAAATGCCCACAGGCTTGTTTTCAGATAAGTGTAATGGGATATTTTCTCCACTGAAGTTTTCCTCTTTCCAGATTACACTGGCTTGTGTCAAGTAGACAAAAAAAAAAAAAAAAAAAAAAAAAAAAGGAAAGAAAGAAAGAAATTCTAACAAGGAAAAACTCTTTCTCCCTTCTGTTACTTCTATGGGTGTATTTTGTCACAGCAGTGGAAATAAAATTAAGATGCCATGTAGAGGTGGAAGGGAGGGAAACAACTCCACAATGTTGTTCTGTGTCCTCTACACACATAGTGTGAGCCATAGCACTAGTGAGCCATAAAAAGTATGACATATTTTTCTAGGTGTAGTTATTTGCACCTTTAATTCCAGAAATTATGAAGTTGGAGAGAGAAGATGACTACAAACACAAAACTAACCTATGCTAGCCTTGAATTCTAGGACAGCTCAGCCACAGGGAGATGATCTTTAAAAAAATAATAGACGGAGTGGCAGTGGTAGTGCTTGCCTTTAATCCCAGCACTCATGAGGCAGAAGCAGGCGGATCTTTGTGAGTTCAAGGCCAGCCTGATCTACTGAGTGAGTTCCAGGACAGGCTCCCAAGCTACACAGAGAAACCTTGTCTCAAAAGAAAGAAAGAAAGAAAGAAAGAAAGAAAGAAAGAAAGAAAGATAAAAAACAAAAAATAAAAACAAACAAAAACCATAAAAAGAAGATTTATTTATTTTTATTTTATACAATTGGTCACATGGTCTGAGCTGGTCTTTATAACTACTTTCCACTTACTACCCATTCTGGATCAATAACTGTTGTCCAGCTAGTCCAATAATGGCTGTCTACCAACAGAAAGTACAAGAATCCAATAGTTGTTCTGTCTGTGAGGCTTGTGTCTCAGCTGGTCTTCAGTATATGCCAGAAACCAGAAGAAGCAGGCATTTATGTCAGTAAGAGAGTGAACTTGCCAGCAAGAGTGAGGGCAAGCAGGCTGATACCAGAAGGTGTGGCCCAGATTAAAGGAGGATCTTCCCACCTAAAAGGTCTGGATTAAATGTGTATCTTCCAACTTTAGATTTCTTAATAATGAAAAACCCCTCATGGTGTACACAACCACCTGGGTTTTAGTTAATTCTAGATGCAGTCAGTCAAGTTGACAACCAAGAAAAGTCATTGCATTCCAGAGAAAAAAGGCTCCTGGGCATTTACTTTAACAATGAGATTTTGGACCTTGCATTTAGGAGGCTGAAGCAGAAGGGCAAAAATATAAACACTTTACCTTATATAGCCTATTAGTACTCACACTACCAGTAAACACCTGTAAACACAGATATCAGCCTCAGCACAATCCTAGTAGCTTCTCTTACAAGATGGTCTTTCAAGTGATACAAAATAGGTAGAGTGAAGTGGCACACATCTGTAATTCCATCATTAGGGAGAGAGAGATAGGCAGATCTTTATGATTTGAGACCAGTCTGATCAACATAGTGTATTCCAGGCCAGCCAGGGTTAAACAGTGAGACCTTGTCTCCAAAATCAAAAACAACAACAACAACAGAAAAAAAAAACCAAATAATACCAAACCCAAACCCAAAAGAATCCCAAGTGACTAGTGGCCTGCCACTTTTTAAAAGTAGTATAATTTATAATTGCATTGTAAATACTTATCATTATAGTCACATGTAAGTGTAGTTCTCATTCCTTATCAAATAAGCTTCTTTTGCACTATATGGAAACCATTACAGAAGACTACAACTGTTCAAAATGAAGAGCTACAAGCAATTAATGACTTAAAGGTGAGAAAGAGAGAAAATAAATTAGTTTTTCTTATTTATCAAATATCAAATGGTCAGTGCCAAAAATATACACATAAAATCAACACTAAATTGACTCTGTAGGTTGCTGTGTATGTGTGTGTGTGTGTGTGTGTGTGTGTGTGTGTGTGTGTGTGTAAAAACAATAGCTAAAGAAGAAGCCATGAGTGTAAGACATGGGAGGGGTTAGACAGAGGAGACAGAAGAGGGAAATGAATGCACACACACAAGTTTTTTATATACATTTTGTGTGTGTGTGTGTAAGAGTGTTTACTTGCATGTGTTTACCTGCACAATGTATGTTCCCAGTCCCCCAAGGAGGTCAGAAAAGAGGGTTAGATTCTCAGGATGTAGAGTGACAGATGGTTGTAAGCCACCATGTAGATGCTGAGAACTGAACCTGGGTCCTCTTAAAGAACAACATTGGCTCTTCAGCCCAATGATGTCATGGTTTTGTTTTTTGTTTTGTTTTGTTTTTGTTTATTTGTTTTTTTCAAGACAGGGTTTCTCTGTCGCTTTGGAAGCTGTCCTGGAACTAGCTCTTGTAGATCAGGCTGGCCTCACACTCACCAAGAACCGCCTGCCTCTACCTCCTGAGTGCTGGGATTAAAGGTGTGCACCACTACCAACTGGCTCAATGATGTCCTGTTTTAATTAAAATAATAAGCAAGATCCAAAATATATTTGTCATGACATTCTAAATCATCATTCAAATAAATAGCTTCTGTGGAGGTTTGAAAGGATTAGGAGGTGTAGCCTGGTTGGGTAGATGCCTTGTTGGAGAAAGTGTGTCATTCAAGGTGGACTTTGAGGTTTCAAAAGCCCAGGCCAGGTCCACTGGCTCTCTCTTCCTTCTGTGATGGGGGATTCCATTATGTATATATGTTTCTCATACTGGTTAATGAATAAAGCACTGTTGGCCAATAGGAAAAGAAGATAGGAGGGACTAGGAGACAAGGAGAAAAGAGGAAGTAGTAAGGAGGGGTCAAGATGGAGAGTCCAGAGAAAGCAGAATGCCGGCTGGCTCCCCGGTAAGAGAAATACATAGATCAGCAGAAATGGGTTAATACTTAAGACAGAGCTAGCCGATAAGAAACTAGTACCTGGCCAACAGAATTATATCTAATACAGAGTCTCGGTGTGTTAATTAGGGCTGGCGGCAGCGGGACCAGGCACGGCAGCAGCGGGACCAGACCAGGCGACGGGAGGAAAAATGTTACTCCTCTCACTTCTGTGTACAGATCTGGATGTAGAACTCTCAGCTCCTTCTCTAGCACCATGTATGTCAGCATGCTGTTATGCTTTCCACCATGCTGATAATGGACTAAACCCCTGAAACTCTATGTCATCCCCAATTAAATGTTTTCCTTTATAAGAGTTGCTATGATCATGGTGTCTCTTCACAACAATAGTACATTGACTAAGACACTCTCAGACCATTGAAAACACCTTGATGTATCACCAGAGCATTAGCAACAACAGTGAAGTGAGTGACACAAACTGTACAGTTTGAGAAAGAGTGGCAGAGTTGTTTTTACTTAAATTTATAAAACTTCAACATGATTATTTCAATACTTCAAATACAATAGTTTCATATTCCAGCTCAAGTACTGAGTAGCTATGTGCCTTTCAGGTCAATAAACTTTGTGGAGCATATTTTCTTATCTCAAAGTAATAATTATGAACAAAACAGTCAATGTGATATCTGATTTGATTATATGATAGAATTCAGTGGAGAGCTTAGTGCCTAATAAATTACCAATAAATGTCATCACATTGCTGTTCTGGCTTTATCTATTCTCTGCTTTGTATATACATGAATGATTGTATCTCCTATTTTAACTTTGGAATGGCTTATGATGAAAGTTAGACTCAGTCTGCCCATAATATTGCACAGAATCAGTGTAATATCTGAAATAATTCCAAATCTGAAATCTGTTTGTAATTCCCAGCTTGTAAACCTTACCAAATACAACTACAGTAAGTTTTAAACCATGACCTGGTTCATTTTTTTTCAAGTTGACACAAGCTAAAGTCAAATGGGATGAGGAATCATAACTCAGAAAATACCTCCATCATATTACCCATAGGCAAGTCTGTAGGTGGGGAAGATGGGTGGGATCAGAAGGCATGATGTGAAAGACCAAACAATAAATATAAATGTAAGCAGTGTCCTTCCATGGTCTGTGCTTCAGTTCCTGCCCTGAGTTCATGTCCTGCCTTACTTCAGAGGTGGATTGTGACTTGGGAGTTATACCATGAAATCATCCCATTCCTCCCAAATTGCTTTTTGACAATGCTTATTTTTAAGCAGATCAACAGAAACACTAATACTTGAATAAAATGTATCCAATTCCAACTTCCAAATCTCAAAGCTTATCATTAACAACAAATATTGACAGTTTTTTTCTTAAAGTGGCAGGTGACACTTAATCATTTTATGTCAGACAGAAATTCCATTTAGAATAACCATGATTTGCCCATCAGCTGTTTCATGAATAACAACGTGTTCCATGAAACTATAGGTAGCTTATCATACAACCCAATCACAAGTGTTTTGATTGAAATAACCATAGTAATTGTGTGTGCAGGCAGAATGCCTATAACTTCTTTTCATTTTATCACACAGAAAGACACTATGGTTAAGATTTTTAATAGCTAATAATCTTTTACAGATTTACCTGAGATACTTATAAACTAGCTTTTAACCTTATACAGTGCATAGCACTGATAAACCATGTGACATCCAGTACAGTAGGGGTTTTGGGCCTTGATTTATGCTTAGGAGTCAAGAAATACACCAAGTATTTCTTTACCAGGTAGTTCTTCCATTCTATAAGGTTCCGGCTTTCACTGTGTTCCTAGCTTTTAAAAGCCTCTCATAGAAGCACACTTCTGCAGTGTAATATTGTGAAGATAACCTGCAACATGATGACATTTGAGATTATTTGTAGTACTAGAATATTATAGAATTTTTTGAAAGGTAAGGAACACAAACTTTGACTAAAACTACTCCACAGGCATGCTGGTACAGACCTGTAATACCAGCACTTGTGGGGCAAAAACAGGATGAGGAAGTCAACTGCATAGGAAATTCAAGGCTGGTCTGTAATAGTAGGTCTTGTGTTAAAAGTATTCCAAAACTCTCAACTGAATCACAGAATTTAGAGATTTAGAATTTTATCTACTTAGCATTATGCTTTCCAAAGGAATGCTGGTTTTTTTTTTTTATTATTGTTGTTGTTGTTGCTTTTTCAGATAGCCAGAAGAATGCTGTTTTTTTTTTCAGATAGCCATTGCTTTGAATGTATATGTCCTTATAAAAATGCACAAGCTAGGATTGCAGATGGCTCAGAAGGTAAATGTACCTGCTATGTAACCCTGACGACCTGTGTTTGATCTCTCAAAACCATATAAAAGTAGGAGAGAATCAACTTCACAAAGTTGTCCTCTGCCCTACATACCATGGCATGGTCATACTCATACAAACACATCAAACACACACAGTGAAATTAAATTTTTAAAACGCTTGGCCTCTGAAGTAGGTGATTTCTGTCATCATTTATTGCTTTAAATTAATTTAATTAGCCTTCTGGACTTCACTTTTTCTTTATGGAAATGAGAGAATGCACTAGGTTTCCCATAAGCTATATTCTAGTTTTAGTATTCTATAAACTTAAAATTCCTGTTAAGTATATGATTAAGCTTTCACCTAACCAAAGGATTACATAAAATCTGATTACTTGTTTGAATTAAAGAAGTTCTATTTGCAAATATTATATTCAGGACAAAATAACTTGTTCATGAGAAAGAAAAATTATTCATATGCTTGCATATACTTTGCAACATTAGGTACATAATTTCATCAAGCAAATTAGGGCTTAATGAATGAAATCGTTGTTTTTCAAAATACACAAAACAATTTGCAACCTTCACAGATAAAAGGAAAGGATCCTGAGCTCAGAGATCTTCCTGAGGGAAAGAGGTATAGATGAATAAATAAACACACAGGTTTAGAAAATTAAATTTGCATCAGTCTCATTAGGCTTATGTTTAGTTGTTTGCTTCTCTTACTTTACAGAAAATTAGATTTACATATACCAAAATTTTGTGTGTATATTAGGCATATTGTTTCTCAGATGAGGGAAAGCCAAATGGGATGCACATTTACATAATAAGTGTTACTCATCCAGCAGCCAGCAACACCCAATAAAGTCAGTTAAAAGTTTGAATGCATAGATTTTTTTTTTCCTGTCCAGGAAAAAAAAAAAAAAAACAAGAGTTAAAGACTCAACAACCAATTGGTGTCCAATACAATTGACTTCTTGGTAGCCAACTTCCCTTCCTCATGTTAACAGAACTGTAACTTTTCCAGAAGACCAGCCCCAAAAGATCAGTCATCATTGCTTTAGTGAAAATGGGGAGAGGCTCACAATGAGTATTCAGAAACTGTTTGGAAATTTAGGAGAATGTATTTGTTTGTTTTTCTTTTCACAATGTCTGGGATATTACTGGCATTGAGTAGATGAGAATCATGAATAATAGGTGCCATGTAGTACACTGGATATTCCTAAAAACTAGAAAAAAAATCATGACCTATTAAGTTCCAAATGTCTAACCAAATATTTATTGAGATGGAGCAGGACATTAATTCAGGATCATTAAACAACTGGGATATAATTGATATATCATTGATATAATCCCAATGGTTAGGAATCGCTGACAGAAGGATCAGGAGTTAAAAGCAAGCATTGTTTATTCCGTAAGTTGAAGGCCACACAAAACAAATCAAAGTATAAATATCCCTAAACTCACATTCATTACAAACATGTATTAGTCAGCTTTGCATTACCACAACAAACCACCTGAGGAGTAACTAACTTTATAAGCAAACACAGTTTGTTTAGCTTACAATTTTAAATGTTAAAGGGCCTGACACTTTCACTGGATTAATTTTGGTGAGAATGTCATAGCAAATCATAGATGACAATGGCAGGAGTATATGTTGCACTGAGCATCACATCTCACACAGAAGAAATAAATTAGGTGGGAGAGGATAGGCTTACTCTTTTTATAGCATTCCTCCTATAAGAACTCAAGAGGTCATACATGGACTACCTCATATTCTCCATGATCCTAAATACTTCTTTTTTGGATCCACCTCGTAATAGCACCATCTTATAGAGCAAATATTCATTCTAACGGTCCCTTGGGGATTAGCCAATTAAATCATATTCAAACTGTAGTATTCTACTCCTAAATGGCTTGAAGACTGTCATTGAGACTAATTTAAATACCTTGAAATATTCAATATATCCTACCATTGATTTTCTACATATTACCTTTCTAGAATTCCGATTTGTGGGATGTTGGCTTTCCTCAATTATGCCTCCAGTTTTCATTTCAATTTTCATCATCCTTTTCTCTTTTTTTGTTTTCTTTTTCTCCTTCTTTCTGTTTTACAGAGATTTCCTCACCTATCTTCAAGATTTTCTTTTTACACTGCTATAAATGTTTCTTAATTTGAAAGCCATTCTTTCGCCATGTCTCCTTTCTTTTCTTGGAATGCTATCATGTGTCGTCATGTTGCCTTGGATAAATATCACTCTTTTGACAATGAAGAGAGAAGTTATCAGTGTATTATGGATAGCATCAAAGAAAAAAGGAGCAGTCTATTTCTTTGGTGATGAAATTCTCTAATAAATATGGAGCCCACAAAAACTGGCCTTCATTTCCTAAACAATTAATTTTTAAATTTTATTATGGGGGTGAGAATGCCCTGATACATATGTGGAGGTCAAATTCTAACCATCAAAAGCTGGCACTCTCCTCTTAGCATGTGGGTCTTGGAGACTGAACTTAGGTCATCAAGCCTGATGGCAAATACCCACATAGCCATCGCTCTGTGCATGGCTTCTTAATATATAGAATATTGAATCTTTATTGTTTAAGCTGGTTTTGGTCAAATATTCTGTTACTTGTATCCATGTTTTCCCATTCAGTACAAAACAAAGGACCAATAGACTCATAACTGAGTTATTTTACTGTGAGGCATATCATATAGACAACAGAATATATAAGATGTACAGGAATAGTTTGAAGACTAATAATAAATATGTATATGTACTTGCCTGACAAGTAACAGAACAGAGTATTAGCATTATCTCAATCCCACTCCCATTAAATTCTACTTTCTATCAATACTGAGACAACACCACCATAACTTCAGTGATAGGCACTGTCTTCCTCCAACCCTCTACCTACATTATCAGTAAAATGGATACTTCAATTGTGTGTGTGTGTGTGTGTGTGTGTGTGTGTGTATACTGTTTTTTTTAGGTGCAGTTGCATGGATGTGTTCAAATGGAGTGTTTAGACAACTAAATTAGGAAAGAACATTTTTGACAAATGGTACTAGAGAAATTATATATATATATATATATATATATATATATATATATATATACATATATATATATATGTCCATGAGAAAAAGAGTAAAGTAGGCCCAATTTATTATACCTTATTTAAAACTTAACTTGAAATAGATTAGAAATGTAAACATGAAGTCTAAATTTATATAAATCCAAGAAGAAAATATAAGAGAAGAAAACATACAAATCATTTGATGATGATTTCTTTATATGACACAGAAGCACAGAAAACCAAGACAAAAATAGACAAATGGGACTACACCAAATATATTTTTTTCATAAAAGAACAGTATTAACACATGATTTGCTTGTATAAATATATAGGTTCACTGGATTCAATCTCTAGCACAAAATAAGAAGAAATTAATGTAAGAAACCCATAGTCAGGGTTGCTATTGCTGTGATAAAACACCATGGCCTCTTGGAGAGGAAAGGGTTATTTCAATTTACAACTATGGGTCATACTCAATCACTGAGGAAAATAAGAGCTGGAACTCAAGGCAGGTACTGAAACAGAAGCCATGGAAAAATTCTGATTACTGGCTTGTTCCTTATGCCTCACTCAGCCTATTTCCTTACAATATCAGAACCACTGGAAAAGAGGTGGCACCTATCAACAGTGAGCTGAACCCTTCCACACCAGTCATTAATTTAGAAAATATCCCACAGGTTCGCCCAGACTAGCTGACAGAGGCATATTCTCAACTGACATTTTCCTTTCCAAATATGTCTACGTTTTGTGTGAAGCTGAAAATAGAAGAAAAAAAAAAAAAACGAAAAACTAACCAGGACAGTAATGAAATTTGTTACATTTGTAGAAAATACAGAATTATTATTCATTGTAAGTAGAATTTAAAAAATGGTACAACTATCACAGCAATTGATACAGAGTTTGTTCAAAATTTTAAAAAGAGCTGGATAAGGTCAGAAAACTGACTCTTCTCTCAGCAAATATTGATTACCTGTAGCTCTTTGTCTAGAGACAGGCCATGAGACATTCCACCCATACGTATTGGTATATCAGTTGGTGCTGTCATTATGCAAGTCTTGTTTAGGCAATCATATTATTGAGATGACATGGTTGCAGCTTCCTTGTAATGTTGACAAGACACTATCTCATGGCAGGATCCCAGTTGTCTGACTCCTAAAATCTTTCCGCTTCTTCTTGCAAGATTGTTTCCTGAGCCTTAATAGAGGATGCATGGTGGCATCCCAAGGTCACTTGTCTCTATATTTTGACTAGTTGTGGATGCTACTTTAAAGCACATACATGGATTAAATTGAGTTATGGCACACAAGGTGATAATACTTCCCCCAAAGGCCATACATTAGATAATTAAAAAAAAAAAATAACCCTCCAGTGACAGACATTGAAATCTCCCTTTGAGATCTTAGTCAGAGGCATCCAAGAGACTCTCAAAAAATACAGGCTATCACTATTCCCCTTGGTTTCCTAACAGAAGTTCAAGGTAATTCTCCAAGGCTGTAAATATCACACACTTTGTACTAAGACTTGGAGTAGCTGAAATGGAACTGTCTTGGAAACCTCTTCCCTGAGGACTAACTTTCATAGTATCCAAAGATTCTATGCAAACTATCAGAGGAGAAAAGCAATCAATAGGCCTACTAAGATATAAAACCACAGCAATGGTAAGTCACAACAATGGTTAGGATGGCAAAATGCCTGATTGATACAATAGTGGCACTTATGTCTTGGGGCAACAAACAGCTATCTAATTGGACTTAAGGCCCATCCAATAGGTACCCAGGGATTATGGACCCTGCAAAAGAACAAAAGAACCTCCTTTCCTAAACCAATACAATTTCTAAGTGTATTCTAAAAATTTATCTTCATAACCACAGATAAGTGCAGTTCTCATAAATCATCAAAGAACATTCTTCTTGTAGTAGATGGAGAAAGCAGGGTATTGGACAGAGACTTTTCACATCTACAGGCCATGAAAGCACTATGTAGGGAGGCCACTCACATGTCAGTGAGATATATGTGTCCAATGCCATATTACTCATCTTTTAAAAGAAAAGAGAAAATCCTTTCAAATATTTTAACATGGATGAACCTTGAGAGTATTATGTTAAGGGAAATAAGGCAGTCACAGAAAGTTAAACCACGTATCATTCCATTTTATGGGAGATCTAAAGTAGGGAAATTTATAGAAAGAAAGTTAGAATGATAATTTCTACCACCTAGATGTAAAGATTAAAGGAGAATTGTATATTCTGTATAGAGATTCAAATTTTTAAGACAAAAACATTCTATAGAATCATTTCACAACAATGTGAATATGCTTAATATTCCTACACTTAAAAAATATTAAGAGGTCTGGCCTGGGTGGTGGTGGCACATGCCTTTAATCCCAGCACTTGGGAGGTAGAGGCAGGCAGATCTCTGTGAGTTCTAGACCAGCCTGGTCTACAAGCTCTAGTTCCAGGACAGACTCGAAAAAAAAAAAAAAAAAAAAAAGGCCTGGAGAAATGACTCAGATTAAGACCATGGTTTGTTCTTCCAGAGGACCTGTGTTCAATTCCCAGCATCTATCTGGCAGGTAACAACCATCTGTAACTCCAGTCCTAGGGGATCTAATGGCATCTATTTGGGTGCCATCATAGACACCTATACACATACAATAACATTTTTAAAAATGGCTAAGAAAGTAATATTATGCCATATGTCTTGTACATCAAAAAGGTTAAAAAAATCTCTGGGAATACAATATGATGACAACAATTTTATTCTAAGTAATCATAGGGTTATTAGAATTTTGGAGAGATTGTGGGATCTCTGTGATTACAATCATGAAGGAATACATGAGAAACAACTGGCAATTTCTGAATAGCCTTAAAAGGTGTTAAGCCAATAGAAAAATGTGTTCTGTTTTGTAAAATAAAGAATGCAAATTTTTGAAACAGAACAGGTTGACTTAAACCAGAAGTGGTCTTCTTGAAAAAAATTGTAGAAGAAATTTGCTCTGACATCAATACATGTTCCATTCTCCTTTGCTGACTTTTCTCTTCATGTTCATCTAGCTTTTCCTTAAAAATTCTGAAAAAAAGTAAGACAACATAATACATCTGTAAGAATGATAATTTTCAAATTAGTTACATCACAATTAAAGTTACATTATATTTAAAAAGTCAATCATAGGTCATATTTCTGTTCATTAGTACTGCTATCATTGATCATCCCTTATCTGGCCAATTTTAATAATGTCCTCTGTATTTCTTCCCTTCCATTTATCCCTGTTGCTCCTACACAAAAGAAGGCTGTACATAATTCTCTGCAATCCTAGCTACCCTGAATGCTGAGGCAGAGGGCCTCCAAGTTTGAGACCTACATGGGTTACATGGAAAATTCCACATGGTTAGAGTCCAGGATGATCATGATGGAGAGCAATGCAGCAGGTAGGCGTGGCCCTAGAGTAATAGCTGAGAACTTAAATCTTTATCCTGCACCAGCCTACAATCTACACCACCAGAGAAGCTAGGAAACAAGGAGGACCCTAAGAGAGACATACATGGTTCCCTGGAGAAGGGGGAAGGGAAAAGATCTCCTAAGCAAATTGGGAGCATGGGGTGGAGGAGAGAGGGAGTTAGGAGAAAGAGAAGGGGAGAAGAAGATATGAGGGAGCAGGAAGATTGAGTCTGGGGAAGAATATAGGAGAGCAAGAAAAGAGATACCATAATAGTGGAGCCATTATAGGTGCAAAGAGAAATCTGGCACTAAGGAAAAGTAGAAATATGACACCAACTAAGAATCTAAGCAATAATGGACAGGCTACCTTAAATGCCCTTCCCCTATGATGAGACTGATGACTACTTTACATCCTAGAGCCTTCATCTAGTAGCTGATGGAAGCAGAAGCAGACACCCACAGCCAAACACTGAGCTGAACTCCTGGAATCCAGTTGTAGAGAGGGAGGAATAATGAGAAAAGGGGTCAAGACCAGGCTGGAGAAACCCACAGAAACAACTGACCTGAACAAGGGGGAGCTCATGGACTCCAGTCTGATAGCTGGGAAACCAGCATAGGACTGACCCATACCCTCTGAATGTGGGTGTCAGTTAGGCCATCTGGACAATCTATGGGGCCTCTGGTAGTGGATCAGTATTTATCCCTAATATAAGAATGAACATTGGGAGCCCATTCCACATAGAGGGATACTCTCTCAGCCTAGACACTTTTGGGAGGGCCTAGGCCCTGCTCCAAATAATATGATAGACTTTGAAGATCCCCCATGGAAGTTTTCACCATCCCTGGGGAGCAAAAAAGAATGGGATAGGGGGTTACTAGGGGGCAGGGAAGGAGGGGAGGGAGAGGGAACTGGCATTGACATTTAAAACAAGCTTGTTTCTAATTTAAATTTTAAAAATCCAGATCCTGTCCTCCAACAAAGAGACACCTTGTAACCCTTCCCAAACAGTTCTACCAATTGGCTAATGCTGGAGAGAATGCCATACTAGATTTCAAGATATACTGACACTTGCACAAAAACAGACATATACATCAAGGAAAAATGGGAGCCTCAGATATGAATATGCAAAAATTACAACCATCTGATATTTGACAAAGATGCCAAACATACATGTTGGAGAAAAGAATGCATCTTCAGGAAATGATCCTAGGAAAACTGGATGTCTATCTATAGAAGAATGAAATTAGACTGGAATCTGTCAACCTGCACAAAAGTAAACTCCAAATGGCCCAATGCCCTCATTATGAAATCTGAAATGCTGAAACTGCTAAAGAGAAACATAGTCCATACCCTATAAGATAGAGCAACAAGAAAGCCTTTCTAAATAAGACACAGTTAGCTCAGGAATTAAGGCCAACAATTGACAAATGGGAACTCACAAAACTATAAACCTATATAGTAAAGGAAACAATTGAGTGAAGAGGAAGCCTACCAAGTAGAAAATAATCTTTGCCAGCAATGTATGTGATAAAGAACTTGAAAACTGGTCAGGAAAACAAATGATCCAACTAAAAATGATGTATGGATCTGAACAAAGAGTTCTATTAGAAGAATTAAAAATGATTAGCAAGTATCTCTAAATGTGACCAAAATCCTTAGCAACTAGATAAGTGCATATTAAAACTACTTTGAGATTTTATCTTACCCCACTGAGAACAGATAAGAATAAGAAAACAGTGATAACTGACAACAGCTGGTGAGGATTAGGGGAAGGGGAAACCCCTCATTTACTGTTGGAATTACAAACTAGAGAAACCACTATGGAAATCAGTATGGGAGAATTCTAACAAACAAACAAAAAAAACTAAACATAGGTTTACCATATGACCCAGCTTTACCACTCTTTGGCATATTCTCAAAGGACAAGACATTCTACTCCACAGTACTTACTTAGCCATGTTCAGTGCTATTTTATTCATAATAGCTAGCAAATGGAATCAGCATGAATGTCCTTTAAGTGATGAATACATAATGAAAATATGGTACATTTATACACTGAAATTCTAATCATTTATAAAAGAAAATTAAATCAACGAAATTTTCAGGTAAAGAGAGACAACTAGAAAATATCACACTGAGTGGGATAACCCAGACCCAGAAAGACACGTTGCATGATCTATATTGTTTGTGTAGTCTAGCTCCTAAGTTTTAGATGCAATTAGATAACCTGTAGTAACTGCAGAAACCAGGAAAGCAATAAGACACTACAGAGATAGAATGGGGAGAAGTACCTACAAAAAGAGCAAGAGTAGGACATAGGTGCTATATGGGGAAAATGAGGGAAATGGACAGGCTTTAAGTGGTGAGAGGAGACAACACACAGGGAGAGAGAGGAAAAGAAAAATAAATGGTATTAAGAAAGTTTGAAAAATCCACGGGGAAACATTATTTTCCTATTTAAATAAATATATATCTACAATGTTTGTGTTATATAACATATTAATAGAATTTTACTGAAGTTACAAAACATAGAGTGGCAATATTATCTCTAACATTCAGTGACTAACAAAATCCCCATTACAGAGCACTGCAGAAATCCACAATTGGTCAAAATGCAGAGATTCACACATCCCTTATTCCTAAGCCTCAGGGAATATAGTAGAAGCAGAAAGACTATACAAGGCAGAGGGCCAGGATGTCAGCTGTGACGTATCATCTTCCATATATGAAAGGGAAACTACACCTATGAAATCTCAACAATGTGGTCAGCTAAACAATACCAGCACAGTACAACACAAATTGTCATTGCACTGAAGAAATCTCACAAGACACTATGCCTTGATGAATAACTACACGTAATTTGTGGCTGCTGAGAGAGGAAAAACCAGTCTTCTCCAGGGATGAGCCCTCTGATAAGCTATTCAATTTCACATGGTCTTACACATTCTCACACACATACACACACACACACACACACACACACACACACACACCACTACCACCACCACCACCAAATGTACTCAGCAAGCTGTATTGTGTACAAATGTACTTAGCAAGCTGTATTGTGTACACATATGTATTATAGTTACACAATTGAAGAAGAGGTCATGAATTTGTGTGGGAGGGACACAGGAGGAGTTGGAGGATGAAAATGCTGTAAGCACAGTACTCATATATGAAATTGTGTATAGTTTTTAAATTAAAAAAAGAAATAAATATCTTTTGAATCACTCTGATTTAGACTTTTCAATCTGAAATTGAAGTAGAGCCAAGTGTACTAAGACAAGCCTGCCTAAAAATTTTAAAACTAATCAGCTTCAGATTATGACTTTATTATTGCTGCTACTGTTTTAATGAGATCGTGTCTCTCTGTGTAGCCTTGCCTTGCTTAGAATTCATTACATAGCCTAGGTTGACCTTGGATTCCTTTCAGCTTCTGGAGTACAAAAATGACAGGCATGTGTTTCCCTACCCAGCCAGGCAATTTCTGGGTATCTGAGAAGCATCTGTTTAGGATTTGAAGAACTCATCCAACTCTCCAGCTGTTTGGCTAAGCAACATCAAATTTCTAGATGTTCAGGAATATCCAGGATATTTATTGTTTATTGATTGATTTATTTATTTTATATAACCAAGTCCATTTAAATGAAAACAAATATTTGTAGACAATATTTGGGAATTTGGGCATCGTTCTTTCCAAACTACTTCCTGCTGGTAAGGGGCACTGTCATGGGGGATTCTAAGATGCAGAAATCCTGGCTGTAGTCTGTAACTCTGCTTTGTCCAACTGTTTTGAATGTAGGATCACTTGGTACTCTGTTTCAGGCAGTCTGGCTTGATCAAACCACATTAGTCAGGAAAGAATCCACACCTTTTCATTTTCTGTGGAATCAAAAATAGAAATCCTTTTCCCCAGTAACTTGTCCTTGAACTTAAATTTTGGAGTCAAAGCATTTTTTTATTTAATTTATTATTTTACATGTCGATCCCAGTTCCCTCTCCCTGCCTCCCTCCCTCCCTTTTACCCTCTCTGCCCTCTCACATGCACCCTAACCACCCTCCCCTCCCATCCCCCCACCCCAATTCCATATGTAGGGGAATGCCATCCAGTTGGGGTCATGTACATCTGACAGATCATGTGAAGCAGGGACTAGGGCTTCTCTCCTGTCTCTAGGTTAAGGCTGTTATCCCTCCATGGGGGATGTATTTGCAAGGTGCTTTTGTGCACCAGGGATACACCCTGGCTCGACTGTCTGAGGTCCCTTAGACTGCTCAGTCCTTCCTGAGTCAGTCCCATGCTGGCTTCCCAGCTATCAGTCTGGTGGCCTGTTAGTTCCTCCTTGTTCAGGTAAGCTGTCTCTATGTGTTTCTGCAGCCTGGTCTTGTCCTCTCAATCTGCATCTGGGATCTAGTTCAACTCAGTGTTTATATATGGGTGTTTGCTCCTGTTTCCAACAGGCATTAGTTGAGGGCTCCATGGATAAGTTAGTTGTTGATCTCACTCTCCGGGAAGGGCATTTATGGTAGCCTTTCCACGGAAGCTCAAATTGTCAGTTGGAGGCAATCTTGTAGTTCTCTAGACCTTTCTTTGTGTTCTGTTTTATCTTCAAACCAATATTGGCTCCCTCTTTTATTCTCTCTCTCTCTCCTGTCATCTTCCTGGTTGCACGTGTTTTCCTTTCCTCCCCCTCGTTTTCTCCTACTTCTCTGTCCATTGGCTGCCCCCCCCACTTCCCCTGTGCTCTGGGGGACTTGTCCCTTCCCAGTTCTGTGAGGGACTTTATATGAATCTCTTAGAATACACCTCGTATCCTAGTTCCTCTGGTGGTATGAATTATAGGTTGGTGATCCTTTGCTCTAGGTTTAAAATCCATATATGAGTGAGTACATACTATGTTCCTCTTTTTGTGACTGGGTTACCTTATTCAGGAGGATATTTATTTTTATTATTATTTTTAAACATTTTTGTTTTGGATATTAGAGGGAATCTTGACCTTTTATCAACAAAGAAAGGATAAATATTATTGAACCAGTTTTTAAAAAACTCTATGTATCTAAATCTACACTATGAAATATTTTTATTGTATATGAAACATGAATTCCAACAAGAAGATGGCTTTGGAAATACCATCTCTTGCCAGGTGGTGCAGGTATATGAAGCATTACTTGAATTAATCTTAATAAAAAAAAATCCTGGGAGTCAGATATGGGGTAAAAACCTGGAAGATCAAAAAGAGGGAGAAGCTGCCAATTATTTCCTACCTTCTCGTTCCTGCATACAAAAGGGCTTGATGTCCTGTCTCCACCCCACCTTATCACTTCCTGTCTCTGCCATCACTTCCCAACTTCTATGGTTACCTAGTAGTTCGCTATGCCCTCTGATGTCCAGACAAATTTTATTTGTCAGAACACAAACAAATATCACACAACAGGTACACATATTTTATCTCAGCATTCGGGAGATAGAGGCAGTTGGATCTCTGAGTTCAAAGCTAGCTTGATCTATGGAGAGGGTTCAGAGAGAGTTCCAGAACAGCCGGGGCTACACAAAGAAGTTCATCTCAAAAATAAACAAACAAACAGGAAAGGAATGAAGGACAGAGGGAAGGAAGAGGAGAAGAGAGGAGGGGAGGAGAGGGGAGGGGAGAGGAGGAAAGGAGAGAAATAATCTCTGTGTTGGATAAAGAAGATCCAAAAGAATTTCATGCGGCAGGTGAGATGGTTTAATTGGTATAGATGTATCTATACATGAAGCTCTAGTTTCATTCCCTAGCACTGGATAAACTAGGCAATGTGGTAGTGCATGCCTGCAATCCTATCACTGGTGAAGTGAAAAAAGGAATATGATTAGAAATTAAAGGTCCATCCTCAACTACACAGTAACTTGACAGCTGCTTTAAGATACACAAGATCATGACCAAAAAATTATGTTGTCAGGCCCAGTGATGTGTCCTATTAATTGCAGTACTTGAGAGGTGAAGCAAGAAGATTAGGAATTCATGATTGTCACTGGCTACATATCGAAGTTCCATGCCAACTATGAGGTACATGGGACTCTGTGTTTTTTAAAAATTAATTACTTCAAAAATTCTCAAGAATAACAGCTGGTGCAAAGAAAAAACAAAATAACCAATGTTGGCTGCATTGAAATATTTACTGGGTAAGTAATTATTTTAAAACGGCAACTAGCTTCAAGATCTGACAGGATAGAATGCATACTAAAAAAACCAAAAGTCGGACTATGGATGTATTCAGCTGTAGAACATATGCTTAGCATATGAAGCTCCCTGGGTTTGACCTCTATTACCATAAAACTCTTGACAGTGCATATATGTGTGTGCATGAACACACACACAGAAACGCACACACACACACATACACACACACATGAACAGCATCCAGAGACAGCACATCTTGTCTTTAAAATTGTTATTTAATTTGAAAATGTGAAATATCAAAAAAATGTTATCACTGCCCTTCAGAATTATGGTAGGAAGCAGAGCTATGGTAGGAGACTAGACTTGTAGATGTAGTCCGTTCCTTAAGACGACTATAAAATGAGGTAATAAAGAATAAAGAATATGATAGTCTACTTTCCTTTGCTGTACTAAATACCTAAGAGAAATCACAGAAAAGGATTTTAGTTCTTACAAGACCATGCCTTCAATAGCCTGGGCCCCTTATTCAAAAGTTTATACCACTTCCCAGATGGAGACTAAGCTTTCAACTCAAGAGACTTGGGGGGGCATTTAAAATACAAACCATAACAAAGAGATTAAATGCCGCAGTAAAATTATTACAATTGATTCAACTTTGTTTACTGCTTTTATTAAAAGTCAAGTCATTATAGAGTATATCTGGTGTTTAAATTGAAGTTTTAATATTTTGATTTAATAAAATGTTATAATAATAAAGTATATAATATACTTTTTTATCTTTATAATATTCATAATGCTTCTTTGGAATTACAAATAAAATATAACTCTAGGTGTTCCACACTTTTCTGTAGAATTATTTATTCTAAAATATACTGATATTAATTAAGCATTTCAAACATGCACACAATGTATTTGATTAGCTTTCTCTTCACTTCTGCCCTTAACTCCTCCCAGATCCCTCTTCTATCTTCATACTCCTAACTCACCCCATCCAACTTGTTCTGCTCATATATTCACAAATGTGAGGCCATCCACTGAAGCATGGTAACCTTATCCCTAAAGAAAACTGCCTTTCTCTCCCTCCTTCCTCCTCCCTCCTTCTATTGTTGTGAAGAGACACTATAACATGACAATTCTTTTTTATATTATATTTTGTAATTTATTAATTTTTAAACTTCATTTTACATTCCAACCTCAGTTCTCCCTCTCACCCCTCCTCTCACCCTCTTCACCTCCCCCCAACCTCCCCTCCACTCCTCCTCATGGGTAAGGGATCCCATGATGAGTCAACAAAGTCTGGAATATTAAATTGGGGCAGGACCAAGCCTCTCTCCCATGCATTAAGGCTGAGCATGGGATCCCACCATAGGGAATGGGCTCCATCAAGCTATCTCATGTACCAGGGTTAGATACCTGTCCTACTGCCAAAGGCCCCTCAGATAGTTCAAGCTACACAACTGTCTCCCATATAGAGAGGACCTAGGTCAGTCCTCTGGAGTCTCCAAAGTTTTGGTATATAGTTCATGAGTTTCCACAAGCTTGATTTCTCCATCATGATCTTGACTTCCCTTGCTCATTTGTTCCCTCCTCCCTCTGTTTGACTGGATTCCTAGAGCTTGGCCTGGTGCTTGGTTGTGGATCTCTGCATCTGGTTCCATCAATTAACTGGATGAAGGGTCTATGATGATAGGTGGGATATTCACCAATCTGATTACAAGGATAGGCCAGTTCAGGCATCCTCTCTACTACTTCTAGGAGTCTTAGTTGGGGTCCTCTTTGTGGATTCTTGGGAGTTACCCTGGCACCAGGTTTCCCCCTAATCCCATAGTGGATCTCTTTTTTAAGATATCTCTTTCGTTGCTCTACTCTGTCCCTTCCCCCCTCAACCATGCCATTTCCTCATGTTTTCACCCCCCACTCCCCTTCCCTTTACTGCCTCTTTCACCCCCAGATTACCCTGTAGATGTTATCCAATTTCCCCTCCCAGAGCGATCCATGGGTCCCCCTTAGGGGCCTCCTTATTACCTAGCTTCTCTGGAACTGTGGATTGTTGTCTGATTATCCTTTGCTTTACATCTAATATTCACTTACGAGTGGGTACATAACATGCTTTTCTTTCTGAATCTGGGTTACCTCACTCAGGATTTTTTTTCTAGTTCCATCCATTTGTCTTCAAATTTCATGATAACATTGTTTCTTACAGCTAAGTAATACTCCATTATGTAAATTACCACATTTTCTTTATCCATTCTTCATTTGAAGAGCATCTAGGTTGTCTCCAGGTTCTGGCTATTACCAATAATGCTGCTATGAACATTGTTGAAAAAGTGTGCTTGTGTTATGATTGAGCATCCTTGGGGTATATGGCCAAGAATGGCATTGCTGGGTCTTGAGGTACAATAATTCCCAATTTTCTGAGAAACCTGACCACGGCAACTCTTAGAAAACACCTAATTGTGTCTGGCTTACAGTTTCAGAGGTTTAGCCTGTTATCATCTTGGTGGGAAGCATGGTGGTGTGCAGGTAGACATGGTGCTGGAGAAGTAGCTGAGAGTTCTACATCTTGATCCACAGGCAACATTAAGCAAACTATGTTCCAATTATCATAGCTTGAGAATACGAGACCTCAAAGCCTGCTGCCACAGTGACACACTTCCTCCAACAAGGTCACACTAGTGACACACTTCCTCTAACAAGGTCATATTTCCTAATAGTACCACTCCTTATAGGTCAAGTATTCAAACACATGAGTCCATGGGGATCATTCCTATTCAAACCACCACATCTCCTTTAAAATGTTCCATGATCTTAAAACCTTTATTCTATGGGTGAAACATATCACATAGCAGTTCAATAGGGTGCTGTATTTCTAATTCCCATTAACAGCTGTATAATTCCATTAATGGCTATATAAAGGGTCATGAGAAATGGAATTGGTACACAGTGTAACAGATGTACTAGTCCATACAGATGGTGGTTTGTGCTATATTAAATAACCGTGTAAAATGTAGGAAATATAATTGTTTCATATTAGTATCATATGTTATGATATAAATGAAGTATAATGTGGATTTTGGAATACAGTGGGTGTATCTCTTGCCTCAATATATTTTTGATAGCTTCTAGATTACAAAATGATTTTTTATTATGGAGCACCATCTAGAGGAAATATAAGAAAAATTCCTAAGAAAAAAAGAGAAGTGAGATAAAAATTAAATTAGAAACAATCAGCCAGGTATAATGTATAATGACTATAATCCCAGCTCTTAGGAAAGGATGCAGAAAGATCACAACTTCTAGGCCAGGTTGGGCTATATAGTGGGTTCCAGGTTAGCCTGTGTTACATTGTGAAACTGTGCCTCAAAAAGAAACAAACAACAACAACAACAACAACAACAACAAACATTAAATAACCATCCTCAAAGAACAAGTTGCAGGATTATATGTAGTTTTGAAGCTCTTTTCTTATTCAAATACCAATTAATCTTTGCATAAAGCAACAAATTGAGTTGGCAATGTGTCTACCTAGTATGTAGCTGGCCCTAAGAATGATCTTTAGCAAACCTCATGAATATAAAAAATGGAGCCTTAATAATACATTATACAAAGTTTAACTTTTTTCTTTTTTAAATAAATGGTCTCATGTAGCCCATGCTAACCTTTAACTGTGTAATGGAGTATGAGTTGAGCTCCTGATCCGGCTGCATTAATCTCCTAATGCTATGCTTATAGGTATATGCTGCTATGCTCAGCTTTTGTTTTTATTCTTCCCAAGGGGTTTTCTACAGTACATATCTCTGTACAATATCAGAACTGTAAAGGGCCTTAGAAATCCTGGGTTATGCTACCTGCATTATTAGGAAGGGAACATGAGGCAAAGTACAGAAATAACTTTCTTAGTGTTGTTATATAAATGATAGAATCAGGAGTTAAATCTCTGGACTCTTGTGTTTGTCGGAATTGGCGTTATGCTAGAACATGATCCTTTAGGTTGTTTCATGAAAACAGACTTTATTTTGACTATGAAAGAGATCAGCAAGGTCACTAAAACCTGAGATGTTAACTACATAGTCACTATATGTTTATCCTCTTAACTTCACTGGCTTATCTGCAGGTAAGAGAAATCGATCTCTTCTGTGAATTTGGGGCAACTGTCCTTCCTCAGCCTCCTTAATGCTGGTAGCACAAGGTAGATTATACCTTAATCAACTTGTGATTAGTTTAGCAACATATTTGTGTTCAGGAACTGATTAATTCCGGGAAAGTTATATCATTAACATAAAAAGTGGGTTGATGGTTTGGTTGGTGAGATGGCCATCATGTAAAGATGTTTATCATCAAATTTGGTGTTCAGAGTTCAGTCTCTGGGACACACACTATGGAAGAACAGAACTGACTTGCAAATGTCCTCTAACTTCCACAGATGTGACATGGCATACACTCCCTGTCCTCTTTCCCCACATTTTCCCATAAAATAAAGGTGAAAAAGTAAAATTTTGGTTCATAAAGTGAAGTTTCTAACAGTTTAACCAAAGAATGGGAAGTTTTTTGACACAGTACATCTTGCTAGTAATACAATTTGCTTTATAACTGATTCCTCTTGAAGAAGTATTGATATGAAAGAAAGGTAAGTTGGTGTGACTAATAGAAAATGATTTTGGGACTGGCGTTGGTGGCGCTCACCTTTAATCCCAGCACTTGGGAGGCAGAGGCAGGAGGATCTCTTTGAGTTTGAGACCAGCCTGGTCTTCAAGAGCTAGTTCCAGGACAGTCTCCAAACTCACAGAGAAACCCTGTCTTGAAAAAAAAACAAAAAAAAATGATTTTGATATCAGAATAAATTTGAAATCCATATATAATCACTGTCTTGGTTAGAGTTTCAATTGCTGTGAACAGACACTATGACCATAGCAACTGTTATAAAGAAAACATTTAATTGAGGTGGCAGCTTATATTTCAGAAGTTCAATCATTATCATATGTCAAGGGGCATGGCAATGTGCAGGCAACTTGATCAGAAGGCAACAGGAAATTTCTGAGTGTCACACTGCATTGCCTGGGGAAAAGAGACCTCAAATCTTGCCCTGCCCTGCCCCCCACAGTGACACACTTCCTCCAATAAGGCCATACCTACTTTAACAAGGCTACACCTCCTAATAGTGCCACTCCCTTTGGGGAACATTTTCTCTCAATCATCACAACTACCAATTGCATGAGTTTAACAAATGGCGTAAGTACACTAAGACATTATTAACCTCAAGCTGGGTACAGTTTTGCTTCCCATCTAGTGGAAAGAGGATTCAGATGCTACAAAACATTCTCTTATGCATACAATAGCTCCTATCCAACATATATACAAACAACAGAGAATTATGAGAATTATGTGGCCCAGAATGTGAGTAGTGATGAGAAGCTCTGGATTCATATACAAAAGTTATAGTTTGTCAGGAAATGTCAAGTATGTGTTTACTTAATAAGCATATCACATATTTGTATTGATAAACCATTGACAAACATAAGCATTCTTCTGATAAGTATTACAGATCAAAATATATATTATGTCCTAGATAAGTATCCCATTTCCTTCAAAATGTGTTCACAGAACAGGAACATTTGTTGGTATCTCAGTCTTCCTACTGGCTCACCTTGATTTCCCCCATTTCTTGTTATTCTAAATAGAAGCAAGCATATTATAAAGCTTCAGGTTCCACTGTGTACCTGAAAGAGCTTACAGTCTCACTGAAAAAGCTCATCTTGCATGCATAAGACCATAGGTGTAATCTGAAACGACAACGTATTCAGGGGCCTCTACTACATCACAAACCTAAAACTAAAAAATCCCATCTATCCTGTTTACCTCTATCTTGTTTACAACATCTGTCAACTGAAAGTACTGAATAAATATTTTAATATGTGAATTTTAATTAGTGTACAATTTACAATAGTGTATGGCTAAATAAATCTAATAAGTGGTCTGCAGAGATGGCTCAGCACATGTTGTTCTTATAGAAAAGTGGTTCTCAAACTTCCTAATGCTGTGACCTTTAATACAATTCTTCATGTTGTGGTGACCCTAACCATAAAATTCTGAAACCTAGAAGCCCACCCACTGTAACGAGTACGGTTTTTCTGCCCGCTGCCGCTGGTCTTGTCCCGCCGCCATGCCGCCAGCCCCAAATAATACACAGAGACTTTGTATTTGGTACAATACTGTTGGCCCGGTTACTTGTTTCTTATCGGCTAGCTCTGCCTTTAATTATGAACCCATTTCTGCTGATCTATGTATTTTCACATGGCCTTCTCTTACCGGGGAGGCGGCTGGCGTCCAGCTCTCTCCAGACTCTCCATCTTGACTCCTCCTTCCTGCTTCCTATTTCCTCCTTGTCTCCTAGTCCCTCCTATCTTCCTTTCCTATTGGCCAACAGTGCTTTATTATTAACCAGTATGAGAAACATATACAGAATGACATCTCCCATCATCTCCTCTTTTCTGTTTAAATAAAAAGAAGGGGTTTAACCTTAACACAGCAAAATATATAAGAATCCAATAAGAATCCAATAAGAATCACAGTTAACAATATTTAGTCCATTAACATTTAGCAAGATTAAAGGAAACTATTCTATCATCTATCCTATATTTGTGAATCTAAAGTCCTATATGTATCTTATCTTTAAACCTAACTAAGGAAAACTATAACCATAACTATTTGTTTTCAACTCCTTCAAAGACCACAGAAGGATAGTCTATAAACTCTAGAAATGACAGAGACATCTTGCCTTCTCAGTCACCTGAAGTTCTTTTGTAATCTTCCATCTTCTGCCCATAGGCCATAGTGTGTCTAGCTGACTCTTCAGCAACGCAGGAAACTTTAAACTGTCTTTTTATATTGGCAGTTTGACAGTCACTTTTCTGTGAGTCCTGCATGTCCAGTTTATATAGCACAAAGTCAAACATTCCAGACAATGGCACACTTCCTCTAACAAGGCTACATCTACTCCAACAAGGCTACACTTGCTAATAGCGGCAATCCGTACAAGCTTATAGGAGTAATTTTTTATTCAAACCACTACACCACACTTGCAGAAGGACCTGAGTTCAATTCCCAGAACCCACGTTGGATAGCTCAAAATTGTTTGCATTTCTATCTCCAAGGGATATTCTGGCCTACCTAGGAACCGAAATTCATATGCATATACCCACACATGACACATATATAATTAAAAATAAAATAAATTGTGAAAATAAATTAGAAAACAATATGATTTACAAAGTGGCATAAAAAGCAAGTGATTAGAAGTTAAGAACTATAAAGAAAGGAATACTATTGAAGTATGTGATGGTAGGGCTATGTTTTATTTTGTTTGCTATATGTTTGTACCATGTTCAGGCTGGTCTTGAACTCAGTTCCAACTGTGTTTTTATTCACTCTATTTCTAACTCCTAAATAGTAAATTTGAGGTTGAAGGAATAGTTAAAAAGAAACCAAAAACTTCTGTTAAAGAAACATAGCAATATGGGAGAGGGAACTGGGATTGATATGTAAAATAAGAAAAATTGTATATATATGACTCCAAAATCACATTCTTCTATACCTACAGAAAATGCCTCACTCAGCCATCATAAGAGAAGCTTCTTCTTGCAGTAGGTGATGGATGGATGTCTTCTTCAAACCCCTCCTCTGGGGACTCAAGGAGGTATGTGGAAGAGGAGGTGGAAAGATTTTAAGAGGGGGATGGGAGGGAGGGAGGGAGAGGGAACTGGGATCGACATGTAAAATAATAAATTAAAAAAAAAAAAAAAACGCTTTGACTCCAAAATTTAAGTTGAAGAACAAGTTACTGGGGAAAAGGATTTCTATTTTTGTTTCCACAGAAAATGAAAAGATGTGGATTCCTTCCAGACTAATGTGATTTGATCATGCCAGACCGCCTGAAACAGAGTACAAGCTGATCCTACATTCCAAACAGCTGGACAAAACAGCCCTACAGACTACAGCTAGGATATCTGCATCTTCTTAGAATCCCCCATGACAGCGCCCCTTATCAGCAGGAAGTAGTTTGGAAAGAACGACGCCCAGATTCCCAAATATTGTGTATAAATGTTTGTTTTCATTTAATTGGACTTTGTTATATAAAATTAAATAAAAAATTATATATATATAAAAAAAAGATTGTAAGAGGGTGTGTGTGTGGCAGGGGCGGCATGGATGACTACAAGGAAACAGTGTCCTCTAGACACAACAAGATATATGAAGTCATAGACTATATCAGCATGTTAAGGGACCACACAGGTTCAAGTTACACAGGATCTGAACACTGAGAAAGGCGAGCGGACATGAGCTCCCATCCCTAACCTAGAAGCTATCTGCAACTGGTACCCACTTGGAAAGGAAAGTTTAGTTTTCTCAAATGGACTCTCACTGGGGATATTAACCATATTTCAAGGTAAGCTCCACGCCCAGGAGTTTTTAGCTAACACAAAAATGAATTCAAGACATTTTCATAGACATTTTGCCTCATATAGCTTTGTTTGCGAAGTTTTTTCACTGACTTTTACTTGTATATTTTGGTTTCTGACTTTCTGGGGGAGTTGGTTGGTTTTGTGTGTGTGTGTGTGCACGTGTGTATGTATGATTTGGGGTGGATTTTTTTTTTGTTTTGTTTTTTTGTGTGCGCGTGTGTGTGTATGATTTGGGGTGGATTTTTTTTTGTTTTTTTCTGTTTGTGTTTTGCTTGTTAGTTTTTTGTAAGAGAGAAAGAAAGGTATGGAGTTGGGAGGGCAGCAAAGAACAGAAGATCAGGGAGGAGTTTAGAGAGAGGAAACCATCATCAGAATCTATTTTTTTTTTTTTTTTTTTTTTTTTTTTTTTTAGTAAAAATGACTAAAACATGAAAACTTTGGAGCTCTTGCCTCAAGTTCTATTTTATCACCTTTTTCTTAACTCTGGCTAACTGATCTGGAACTTTATGATCTGAAATAAGTGTAGTTTCCCCAAAACACCATGTTCTCTGTGACTTGTAGGCCTGTGTACATGTTGACTCCTTTTGTCTGGAACTATCTTTTCAAGCTTGTCCTCCCATTCCATTCCATTTATCTTCAGTTGGTTAACTCCTATTCATCCATCAAGGCTTCAAGTCTATATTTAAATTTTACATTCTTCGGGATGTACTCCATGCCCTCCTGCAAAATTAGATTGTTAGTTTTTATGCTCTCATAATATAATTTACTTCAACTACACCACTTACCATACTGTACAATATTTTTTAAAAAATTATCATTAAGTTTGCCATATACAAGATTTGTTTTGTTCACTTTTTTATTTCCTTATCACCCTGCTTGGCTATAGTAAGTATTCAGTAAGTGTTGAAATAATAATAAAAAAGAATGATGGGGCCGAGAAGTGGTGGCACTCAGGAGGCAGAGGCAAGTGGATCTTTGTGAGTTCGAGGCCAGCCTGGTCTACAGAGCAAGCTCCAGGACAGACCCCAAAGCACAGAAAAATCCTGTCTCAAACAACCTCCTAAAAGGATGGGGGCTGGATAGATGAGTCAGTAATTAAGAGTACTTACTGCTCTTTCGTAAGACCTGAGTTTAGCTCCCAGTACCCATATCTGGCAGATCACAGCCACCTGTAACGCCAGTTCTAGTGACATCCAACATCTGGGGACACTTCACACATGTGCATATACACATGTATAGACACATAAACATACAAATATTAAAAATAATAAAAATAACCTAAACAAAAGGACAGTATAGAACTAAGTTTAGAAGTGGTATTACAACTGCAAATATAAATTGGATTTAATTTGATCAAAGAAGGGAGCTAAAGCCAATAGAATATGAATTACCTAGAGAAGAAAAACAGAAACTCTAAAGTTGAAAATATTCACACTTTAGTAACACAGGTTAAACAGTGGGAGTAGAAAGTGGAGATGAAGAAACATATAAAGAACATTTAGAGATTCTGAAAATTGAACAAAGCATTGAAGTAACATTGAAATTTGTGTGTGTGGGGGCAGTTTCAAGGAGTTTATTTTTTTTTCCCCAGCAACAAAAGCAGGAGGGAAGTTGTTGAATGACATACTTTATTTTTTCAGTAGCAGTACAGAGAGTTGTTTGATTGCACAGTTAAGGGGTGAATTAATCTGAAAAGAAGTAGACATATCTGTATCAATATAGTTTAAATTTAGAAATAGAAACTACATAATGAGTAGAAGGAAAAGAATGTTCTGGTAAAGTGGTTGCCTAGCATGTACATGACTCTACATACAATAGCCAGCACAGAATAAAATGTTCCGTATGAAAAAAGGGGAATAATAAAGGATTGGCAAGAAATAAGTAAGAAAACTTTTCAAGAATGAAGAAATAGCACAAAGGCACCCAAGAAAGACAATCGCTATTTCACCACAGTCCAGGACTGAAATCAAGATCTTGCTAAAGTGCACCAAGGTAATCTTATCACAGAATCACCCCCTAGGGTGGGTGCCTAAGGGTTGTTTGATGGAATGGGAGGTATCTCACTTATATATCTGAAGGGAATAGGGGGTGTGAGATCAAAGGAAGATGCTGGAGGTAGGCACTGCCTAAGGTTACAGGATTAGATATGTGGGAGGCCACATGTGACTTCTCCAGGACTACTGTCCATGCTGCAGAAGCTGGATTGTGAGGAATCCAAGTGGTTTTGCAGGATTTACAAGTCACGTGTTCAGTGAGAAAGAGAACCGGGTGCCTCCATGTGAGAGCAAGAGCAAGACACTGCTCAGTGAAAAACAGATTTTAAGACAAAGTATATTTTGTCACCAAAGAACCAGAGACTCCACAAAACAACTTACAAAGGAGAAAAAGAAAGTATCTAGAAGAACTGAGATCCAAAAGGAATAGGGATGTGTTAGATGAATATTTGTGACTTGAAGAAAATTGGAGACATAATACTTGCATCTGTATTGAATAGATATTGATATTTGAAATTGAAGATAACACAGAAATAGAAATTATAGTCATAGAATTTTAGATGTAGAACAAATCCATCCATTGTATAGACTCTTTATAAAAGCTCTAAACAATTGTGTGATTTCCCCCTAGAGTCACAGTCAATGAAAGAACCAAGATTAGAACAATGTTTTTTTTTTTTTTTCTGAATCTCACAGTTTTATTCTATCATGCTGAGAAAGAGCTGTTTTGAGAGAAGTAGAACTAGTAGTGAGCTCACCGAATTTCAAAGGACAGCAATAAAAATGCACTTTCATGTTAGCTGGAGTGGAAAGCTCGCTTATTCAGGTAAGAAATGCACATCAGACATTCATTGAGCATTTTAGTTTGTATTTTAAAGAAAGAGTGGGTATTGAGGAACAGGTGACTTCAACTACAGTGTTTAAAAATACAAAACAACTTGGGTGTGGTGATTTCTGTACCTCTAATCCTAGGTCTTGGGAAGCTGAGGCAAGAGGACTGCTATAAATTTAAGGCCTACCTGAGCTATGGTGTATTGCATATTAATTTGGGATGAGATACATGATGAGTCCATGTCTCAAACAAAACTAAACTGAATAAGCAATGTTGACTTTGATGAACTTTAAAGTTAACTACAGTACAGTATTCATTAATTAGAAAGCTGAGCCAAAGATGGATTATGGCATGTATTGAATGATTAACCAGAATTCCTTAGAATTCACTATGGGATTTTTTTTCATGACTTGGTATGTACAGAATAATTAATGCCATATAATACAGAATTCCATAATATTTTGAACGTTAAAATTTCTATAACACATTGGTAGTATAAGCCTGTGTTTTATAGATATAAAGCAATGCAAAGATTCAACAGTGTGTGTGTGTGTGTGTGTGTGTGTGTGTGTGTGTGTAAGGCAGAATCACATAAGATTGATTAATCAAAATCAAGGTGGCCAATTTATTTGGATATGAATATGAATTTACCAACACTGGTTCTGTTTGTATAGTAAACAAGGGGGTAGGGAGATGGCTCAGTAGGTAAAAAGCTCACTACTCAAGCATGAAGACCTCTGTTTGATCCTCAGTACCCATATAAAAGCCAGGTGTGGTGGTGCACATCAGGGATAGAGGTGGGTAGTAACAGTCAGATCCCAGGAACTCATTGTCCTGTCTGTCTAGCCAAACTTGTGAGCTGCAGTTTCTATGAGAGACCCCATTTCAAAAAAGATAAATAAAAAATACCAAGTAGTAACTTTGAAACGCTATACATAAAATTATACAGACTAAGTAGGTTGCATTTAAGTAAATACTGTATACATACACACACAGACACACACACATATAATTTCTCTCTATATATGTACAAAACAACAATTAAAGAAAAAGAGGCCATGAATTTGGAAAATTTTAAAAAATGCTAATTAAGAAAATAAATAAAAGCTGGGTGTTGGTGGTGTACACCTTTAATACCAGCACTCCAGAGGCAGAGGCAGATGGACTTGGGAGTTCGAGGCCAGTCTGGTCTACAGAGCTAGTTTCAGGGCAGGCTCTAAAGCAATAAAAAGAAATGAATGAATGAATGAATGTATAAATAAATAAATAAAAAGGAGAGTGACAGAGAAGACACTTGATGTCAATCTCTGGCTTCCACAGGCATTCATTTATACTTGTACACACATAAGCACACACACGCACACACAGTCCATTAAAGTCATAGTTTTAAATTTTAATATTAATGTATAAATCCTTAATCTGTGAGTGTTTAGTTGTGTAACAACACTATATAATTTTTTCCCAAGGAAAGGATAAAAAAAAAAAAACAAGCTAACAGGGTGACAACCAAGATTAGCCATCACAAAGGGAAAATGAATCAAAAGAAAAATGGGGAAGATTGGCTGTAAACTCTCCAATATTATATACAAAAAATTCTATTTTCAAAACAAGCTAAGCATTATTAGTAATGTCAGTAGTCTCAGTACTTAAGGGCCTAGACACAAGAATGGTGACTAAGAGACCAGCCCTTAAGTTGCAAATCCTGTCTCAAAAATAATAAATTAACAATAATCAAATAGCAAAGAGAAAAATAGAATTTGAAATACCCTTGTAGAAGCATGCATAAAATGGATTTATAATCATGTATTTCTATATATTACAAATTGATAAGACGGTCGTCAGCAATTCTGACAATTCACAGATAAAATAAATAATTAATAAACAAGTACTAAACATATTTTCATGCAACCAAATAGTTTCAAAAGAAAATAATAGATGACAGATAGATATAGCTATATGATGCCTTATGATATAGAATTTTTACATACTCACTACTGAAAGGAATATTAAAATTAGTAGAATTTTTAAAAGTAAGTAAGTTGAAGGAAAAACTAATAACCTGCTTGGGAGGGAAAGACAGGCAGATCTCCATGCATTAGGAACTAGTCTAGTTTATACAGAGATTTCCAGGCTAGCTAGGGCTACATAGTGAGGCCTGTCTCTAAGAAACTTTTAAAATAAAGAAAAACAGACAAAAATTAATACCTCGTGTGATAAATGATACCTTTTTAATAAAACAAGGAGGAGGAGAAAATTCAAATGTAGAATATTAAGTTAAAGCAATTATAAAGCATACAAGCAGTGACATTTTTCTACAAGTATTATGATGCTTAATAAATTTTATATGTATGATGATTAAATCAAGAGTTCAGCATATGATGACCAAGGCCCTTAACACTGACATATATCCTAACCCTTTACTGTCTTCTTTGCAAGTACCAATTTGAAAATGTGTAAGGAAATGAAGGAGAAAAGTGCAAGCCAAGGTTAAAAGAAACAAATAGAATACTATTTGGTTCTCAAATATTCAATTACAGCTCTACTAGGAAAAAATGTTAAGAACATACTACGATCATAATTAAATTTATTAACCAAACACCTTTTAAATTAATTTTAAAGAAAATCTGATTTTATTAGTTTGTCTTTATTCAAAGCACCACATATTTTTAAGACCCCACTTGAGACATAATTTACATACCATAAAGTTCATGACTGGGTAACGAATTCATGGCCTTTTGAAAGGTAGAGAAGTATTTTAACTATTGAGCTACATCTCCACCTCAAAGTTTACTGTTTTAAAATGTGAATTTGAGACCAGCAAGATGGTCCAGAAGATAGGTAAAAAAAGGCTTGCCACACAAGCTGGGTGATCTGACTTTCTTTGATCTCTGGAATCCATGTAAAGGTGAAAGGAAGAACTGACTCCACAAAGCTGTCCTCTGACCTCCACACGTGGATCAGGGTACCCACATCTATACATATGCATACCCACAGCACCCACACACTAATAAAAATGTTTACTGAGATGGTTTTCTATGTATTTACAAAGTTGTTCAACCATTCCCACAATCTAGTTGTAGAATACTTCAGTGATACTCCTCTCAGAAATATAATACATGCAAGCACATTCCCCTGCTCCGCTTCCCTAGATCAATGAAACACCTGTTTTTTACATTTCATGTAGTCACACTATATGTGGTCTCTTTTCTGATTAGCTTCTTTCATTCACCATAGTATTTTCAAGATCTGTCTATCCAGGAACAGAGAGAACATGCCATTACTTTGTTCCTTTTTATGTTAGAATACTCACTTTGATAAGTATAGCATATCTGTTTATTCATTCATAAATTGATGGGCACTGTGATTTTTCTATTACGAAGCTTTTATAAATAATATTGTGAATTGGGTTTTTTCACCCTGGAATCCAGGCTGGCCTTGAATTATCTGTGTAGCTGAGCTGAGCACTGAAATGATTCTCTTGCCTCCATGTCCTAAATGCTGACATTACAACATATGCCATGGCAACATCATCTTTTGCTGTTGTTTTTGATGCTATGAACTTTTATGTACATTTCTTGATATTGGGTCTCTCTGCATAGCCCTGGCCATCCTGGAACTGACTCTGTACCTTGAACTCACAGTTTCACCAGCTTATGCTTCTCCAGTGCTGGGATTAAAAGTGTGCTCCACTACTGCCCATCTATAATACTTAAGGTTTTTTTTTTTTTCAAGTTTTTTGAGACAGGGTTTCTCTGTGTAGCCCTGGCTTTTCAGAAACTCCCTTTGTAGACCAAATTAGTCTTGAACTCAGAGATCTGCCTGCCTCTTGTATACAACTTTTATTGTACTATTTTTCCATTCTTTGGAATATATAGTGACAATTTTTAAGTTTTTGAGGAAGTACCAAACTGTTTCCACAAGCACTGTATAAGAGTACCAATAACTCAGCAGGCAGTGGTAGTGCATGCCTTTAATGCCAGCATTTGGGAAGCAAAGGCCTGCTGATCTCTATGAATGTGAGGCCACCAACCTGGTCTACAGAGTTCCAAGACAAGTTCCAAAACTACACAGAGAAACCCTGTCTCAAAAAACCCCAATAAACAGACAAACAAACAAATAAATAAAAAGTACCAGTAACTCTACATACTCACCACTAGTTTTTATATCCACCCTACTGTTTATAAGGAAGGTATGGTCATATTGTGGTTTCGATTTGCATCCTAATGAGGACTGATGTAAATTTGTGTGGTTTATGTACTCTGGTAGGTAGATCCTTAGTACATATAATTTACAACTATTTTCTCCTTTTCATTGGGCTCTCTCTCTCTCTCTCTCTCTCTCTCTCTCTGTCTGTCTGTCTGTCTCTGTCTCACTCTCAAGACAGGATTCTCACCATGTAACCATGACTGACCTGGAATTTTAAATGTGGACCAGGTTGGCCTCAAACTCAGAGAGATCCGACTTTCTTGGCTTCCAGAGTGCTGGGATTAAAGGCATGTATCACCACACCTGGCCCTTTATTTCTTTTATAAAGGTAGAAGTATTTATTTTGCTTCATGATCTCAGAATGATGTTTCTGGCTGACAGTGTATAGCTGCCTCATTAAGGATCACAATTTTTTTAAATTTAAATTTGAAACAAGCTTGTTTTACATTTCAATCCCAGTTTCCACACCTTCCAGGCTTCCCCTGTTACCCCCCACCAACCTCCATCCTATCTCCTTTCTGCTCCCCAGGAAGAGTGAGGCCTTCCATGGGCCATCTTCAAAGTTTCATATCATTAGGGACAGGGCCCAGGCCCTCCCCTATGTGTCTAGGCTGAGAGAGTATCCCTTTATGTGGAATGGGCTCCCAAAGTCCATTCCTATACTAGGGATAAATACTGATCCATTACCAGAGGCCCCATAGACTACCCAGTCTTCCTAACTAACACCCACATTTAGGGAATCGGGTGGATCCTATGTTGGTTTCCCAGCTATCAGTCTGGGGTCCATAAGCTCTCCCTTGTTCAGGTCAGCTGTTTCTATGGGTTTCTCCTGCCTGGTCTTGACCCCTTTGCTCATCACTCCTTTCTCTCTGCAACTAGATTCCAGGAGTGTCTGGAACATTTTGCTTAATATGATACTTTCTCTCTCTATTTTCATTTGTGTCCCTGAAAGTAATATAATTTTCTGCTTCTCTTCGAGGTAATACTCCACTATTAAAAGAAGCAGAACTCCTTAAATCAGCTAACTACGGCTGATGAAGTAAAAGCACTTGTTCTACACGTCTGACCTGAATTTGATTCTTTTGTTTTTCCAAAACAGGCTTTCTCTGTGTGTAGCCCTGGCTTTCCTGGAAATCACTCTGTAGACCAGGCTGGCCTTGGACACATAGACATACACCTGTCTCTGCCTCCCAAGTGCTGGGATTAAAGGAATGTGCCACAATTTCCTGGTCTGAATTTGATTCTTCCACAATGTAGTAGAAAGAGAACTTACTTTGTAAAGTTTTCCTCTGAACTCTACACGTTAATAAAAATAAATAAATAAAAGTCATGCAAAAAAAAAAAAAAAAAAAAAAAAAAAAAAAAGAATCCTGTAGCTGGGCCTGTTGGTGCAAGCTTGTAATCTTAGCTACTACAGAATCTAAGGTAGAAGATTGGAATTCCAAAGCTTGCCAAATGCACCGGTCTCCCCATGTGGTCTCCCCATGTGGTCTCCGTGTATGCTCAGCATTTGGAAAGTACAGGCAGTAAACTTAGCAGTTCAAGGTCACCTTCAGGTACCTAGTGAATTCAAAACCAGCCCTGGATAAAAACAAACAACAAAACACCCTGGCAGTTCATGGTCTACATAGGCAACTTAGTGACACTTTGTATCAAACAACAGCAAAAACAAAACAAAAACAAACTACAGAGATATAGATCAATACTAAAGTACTTGCCTAGTATTTGGAGGAGCTTGGATTTAGATTTAATTTACAGTACTGAAAGAGAAGGAGTTAGGAGAAAGAGAAGGAAACAAAGCATTTTATATTTATCTTCAAGAAATTTGTGATATTTTGCTATCATATTTCTGATGGGAAAAAGTTTCTGCTATGGTGTGTGTTAAGTGCCTTGTTTTGAGAAGACATTAAATTTGTATCTCAAGGTGGAACATGCCTATAATTCTAGAACTCAACTGGTGGCAGAGAAATGACTGAATTTTGAACCTTGCCTTAAAGGAAGATTTTGTCTCAAAATAAAAAGGCAAATAAACTGAAATAACCTGTGTATCTGTGGATAGGAAGAGCATAGTCTGTATAGGAATTGATTTTAAATATCCACTCAGGTGCTGGAATTTACTCTTCATGAATAATAGAGGAAACTATTCTGCTGTCAAGATTCTGTTGTTTTTCACCTGGGAAGATAACTTCTTTTAGTGTTTCTTGTAATGTGGATCTGCTAATAACTGTTTCAGTTGTTATTTCTCTGGAAACATCTGCATTTCACCTTTGTTTTTAAAGTTAGCTGTTACAATACGTTAGCTGTTACAATATATATGCAGTGCTATTGTCAGACCTCTGTTGTTGTTGGTTTTTTTTTTTTTTAGACAGGGTTTCTCTGTGGTTTTAAAGGCTGCCCTGGAACTATCTCTTGTAGATCCACTTGCCTCTGCCTCCCAAGTGCTGGGATTAAAGGTGTGAACCACCAACGCCCAGCTGTCTCTGTTGCTTTTAATAAGAAATTATATCGTAAGTTTCTATGATTAGTGAAGCAGTTGTTTTCAAGACATTGGCTTTTTTATTTTCAATATGCTAGTGGACACTATTAAATGTTTATATTTGTAATTCACTGAGTTTCCTGTGTGTATAAGTTTATTTTTTATCTCTTTTTTTCATTTATTTATTCACTTAGGGTGTCTCTGTGTAGCTTTTTAGACCAGGCTGGCCTCGAACTCATAGAGATCCTCATGCCTCTACCTTTAGTATAAGCTGATTTTTAAACAAAGTCTTCTAATATAATATTGTTGCATTGTCTCTTCAAAATATTTCATTATGTTTTCTCTCACTCTCTAACAGTGTGTGTGTGTTTGTTGGTAAATGTCTAATTTTTTTTTCTGAGATCACTTTCCATTTTTTCCTCTTTGATTTGCATTGTTATTTTTATTTTCCAGAGTTCATCATCTCTATTAGTCTTTAGATCAGTGGTTCCTAACCTTCCTAATGTTGCAAACTTTTAATACAGTTCCTCATGTTATGGTGATCACACAACTACTTCATAACTGTAACTTGGCTGGTTTTGAATTGTAATGTAAATATCTGATATGCAACCTCTGCAAAGATATCAGGACCCATAAGTTGAAACCATTGTTATAGATCAATAATTAATATTTTGCTTTACTTGTTCTAATTTGTGATTGTCCTTTTGGTGAATTTTAAATTTTAGTTATTATTTTGCATGCTAACTGAGAAATCTACCAACTGAGCCATATCTATGTTTCATGGAGAAACAGCTCAGAAGTTAAGACCACTGGCTGCTCTTCCAGAGGTCCTCAGTTCAATTCCCAGAAACCACTCAGAGGCTCCCAACAATCTACAATGAGATCTGGTGCCCTTTTCGGGCAGGCAGGCAAACAGAACACTGTATCCATAATAAGTAAATACCTCTTTAAAGGTGTAAATAAAAAATAAATAAAAATAAAGATGACAGCTGGGTGGTGGCGGGGGTGATACGTGCCTTTAATCCCAGCACTGGGAGGCAGAGGCAGGCAGAAGCAGCCAGATCTCTGATTTGGAGGCCAGCCTAGTATACAGAGTGTTCCTATGCTATACAGTGTTCCTATACCAAGACAGCCAGGTCTATGCAAGGAAAACCTGTCTTGAAAACAAAAACAAAAATAAACAAACAAATAAACAAAAAAGCCGGGCAGTGGCAGCATACACCCTTAATCGCAGCACTTGGGAGGAAGAGACTGGCAAATCTGTATGAGTTCTAGACCACTACACAGTGAGTTCCCTGGACTGGCTCCAAAGCCAAACCCTGTCACAAAAAAAGAAAGAAAGAAAGAATGAAAGAAAGAAAGGAAGGAAGGAAGGAAGGAAGGAAGGAAGGAAGGAAGGAAGGAAAAAAAAAGGGATTCTCTCCCAGAGAGTTGAGAATGAGCATGAACCTTGACACAGGCTGATTTTTACATTTCTGGCTCTCATGTGCAAAAGAACAACTCTCTGCTCGCTTAAACCCTCTGGATTAGAAGGTATTATGGTAGCCCCAGAAAACTAATGCATCTACCAAGTAAGCCTTTATTATTAAGATTTTTAAAAAACATTTAGTTAGTGTGTTTGTGTGTGAGTGGGTGCAAGAGTATGGAAGTCAGAGAACAACTTGAGCCAGTCTGTTCTCTCCTTCATTATGTGGGTCCTGGGGACTGAACTCCGATTGCCAGGCTTGGTGGCAAGCACCTTTACCAACTGAGCCATTTGCCAAGTGAATTAGTTTTTTTTTTCTTTTCTTCTTTCTTTCTTTCTTTCTTTCTTTCTTTCTTTCTTTCTTTCTTTCTTTCTTTCTTTCTTTCTCCCTGTGGTATTTCCATGCGGGCAGGTTGGTCTCACAATCACTGGGTAGCCAAAGATGGTGTTGAACTCTTAATCCTCCTACCTCAAATTCTCAAGTGCAAGGATTATGAAAACACACTGCCTGGCAACATTTCACATTTTTCTACATTAATCCATTTTTACTGTAACAGATGAAAATTTGCCTCCTCTCCTAATGAAAACTTTGAAATAAATATAAAGAAGGATAGCCACTTGGCTCAGTGGGTAAATGCACTTGCTGCCAAGCTTGATAATCTACAGATTCAGTACTGGGATGCACATAATGGGGGAGAGAAAACCAATTCCCACAGGTTGTTTTCTGACCTGCACATGTATAAACACACAGGGCAGGGGTAAGAAAAAAATTGCCACAGGTTTAAGACTGGTGATCCTGTGTAATAAAATATTTCAAAGTGTCTATTAATTAACATTAGTTCTGAACAATGAACACTTTTTGTGGGAAAAAATCATTTCAAAAATTTCCTTCTTACCTACTTTAGAAAATTTGTCCTAGTTCATTTGTTTCTTGATTATCATCTCCAAAACTCATCCTTACTGACTGTTCTGTGGAAATGGGTTTATGCCTTTAAATAGCTTTCCTTTTGTCAGTTCACTTTGTCAATTGAAAACATTAGAAGCAATGCCAAGAAATTTAGCTTCCTGAAGTGTTCATTGGGTAGTCTATGCCTGAAACGAATGGAAATAGCTCTCTCCAGCCCCCTTCAGTCTTCTTCTGGACTGAGGATCCTTCTGCCTCAGGCACCGTAGGGTTGAGATTACAGGTGTACCAGATCACACAAGCTCATATTTATTTCCTTTACTCCTAATCCATTATCACTTCAAATTCCTATGAAAATAATTATTTCCAGGTGACATCCCCCCATATACACAAGAAATAAACATTTAAAAATAATTGTTACAAAAAGTAATTTCTTACCTTAAACATCTGTAAATTTGGGGGGTTTTGTCTCTTAATGACATCCAAATCAATAGTTAAGTGAGTACAGGGTTAATCATGTCACATACCTTTTGGAATAGAACACAAATATATTCTCACATAACTTCTACAGAAATTCTGTAAGTTAAATAAATATGGCAAGCATTATTTATTCTTATATTTTACATATGAGGAATACAAATAATAAAATATGAGTACTCTAAAGTAAAATAGTAGTCATTTTAATTATCTGTATAATGAAGAAAAATAACCTGTCTCCTAGGTCACTGTAAGAATTAAATGAATGGCAGCAGGTAACATATGTGATAATGACTTGGTAAAAGTTAACTGTTAGTTATATTATATTGAACTATAAAAATTATTACTGTTTCAGTAAACCCCCTACAATGATTTTCTGAAGTTTTTTATTTCTTTTATCTGCCTTTTCAAATAATGATCATACCAAAGATAAACGTAGCATTTCACAATTACCTTATATTATTATTAATTTCTGAATGAAAGAAATGGGCAGAAAGAGTTATCGAGGATATACTAGTTTATGTTAATGTAATGGAATTCTAGGCCCACTGTGGTACTACTGGCTGAGCTTTCTATATCAGAAGACCAAGTTCTCTCTTTAGCCATAAATTTAGATGACCTTCATATTTGAGTATTTTCAAATGTAAATAGTGTATACAATTCAGTTTGTTTTTCCTGATTTCAAAGCATACAATGAGAACAGAATGTTAAAAGGAAGTGGGTAAGTGAACCAGTTTACTCCATCTGTGTCAATTATTATACAATTCCTTTTGATCAGTGATGATTTAACTAACCCATCACCAAGAGTCAATTCTGTGCTAAGAGTGGAGACTACACATTAAAATAATTGTAGTCTCAAACCTGTAGAAAACAAGTTTGTGACTTATGCCTGTGATTTGAGCCCCAGAGAATGAAGGAAAGAGGATTGTCACTGAATTCCAGGTGAGTCTCATAAATAGTGAGAACATGTCAGAAAATATTACAAAACTAAAGAAACCATCCATTTCTATCCAAATTGCAATGGAAATTTAAGAACTTTTAAAAATGTTTTCTCGGTGTTTCAAAACAGAGTTCAAACTTAACCTACAGGAATGGAGAAAATACATTGCACATTTCAAAAGGTGGAAATGGCTTCGTGGTTAAAGTGTAAATTTCTTGTGCAATACTTGTCAGAATCAAGGGGGATACTTTAAGTGGTTTTCTACAAGAATATTATCTCCATACTCCGGTCAAAATTTAAGTACAGCACTTTCATTTGGTGAAATGTTCCTTCCTTGAACACAACACTTTTTTAGTGGCTAGCGTCGTTTCTTTGGGGTAGAGACGGGGCAAACAAATTAAATCCTTTCGTGACCTAAGGTTGTTAGTTAGGTCAAGTTAGTCCCTCACAAGTTTCTCATGAAAGCTTCCCTCACCGGAAAGGGTCCGATCGTTCTCACAGGAAGGGTAAGCAACTCCAGAGCTAAGGGACGCCACCACAGAGTTTTACAGAGGTTGCCAGAGCGTCTGCCTGCGTTTAGCACCTCTTCCTCCTTCCCTGGGCAGTAACTAGGAAACCTCAGGCCAGCTTAGGCGGCAGGAGCTCTTAGTGCCTCTGGCGGCGAGCCTTGAGCGCTGCAAGCTGCTCCCTCCCCTTTCCCCCCTTCCCATGACTCCACCCCTTTTGCCCCCGCCCACCCCTCAGCGACTTCGGCTCCTCCCTCTCCTTCTCTCTTGCTCTCCTTCCTCCTCCGCCTCCTCAGCTCTTGGGCTAGAATATCTATGGGTCGAAACGTGATGCGATGAATCCGAGAGAGACCGAAACTGGGACGAGGAGTGCGGCGGAAGCGGCGGGACTCCCAAGCATGGGGGCTTCATCACAATAGAGGCAGCACCCCCACCCGCCCCCGCCAGCCCTCCGGAGAGAAGCCCCCAAACCCCCTCGGGAAAAGGATGGCGGCGGCACCTACCCAGATCGAAGCCGGTGGGTAGCTGAGCCGGGGGCTAGAGGGACGGGGGCTTTGCGCGACGGCTGTCAGAATTTTTTTTTAAAGCTTATATCTCTCTTCCTTGCCTCTCTCTCAACATCTCCCCTCACCCCCCACCCCTTCTTTAGAGCTGTATTACCTGATCGCTAGGTTCTTGCAGTCCGGACCCTGTAACAAATCCGCTCAGGTGAGAGGGAGAAGGATATCTGGGAGTGTTGGGAAATGGTCCCAATGGGGAAATTGAGGCACCGGGTGAGCAGTGCAGTGGAGGGTGAGGGAAAGGCCGGCCTCGATTAGTCCTACAGTCAGCGGCTGTGTTGGAAGTGGGGAGGGAGGAATGGGTTGGCGCCCCAATCTGCTCCTCACACCCGTGTTTCCCTCTTCCTCAGGTGCTAGTGCAAGAGCTCGAGGAGCATCAGGTAAGGACCCCCTTTGGGAAGGGCTGGGGAGGGCTGGGGAGAAACTAGAAGAAGGGTAAGGTAGGTCAGGGGCCGAGGGCAGGGGCCCGGAGAGAGCCTTCGAGCTGGACACTCTGGGCTGTTGTCACTTGGGGTGAGTCGGGTTCTTTCTCAGAAGGGGCGGACAACGCAGGGGTCTTAACTCTTTGCCTTTTATTCCTGCGGGAGGTGTTTTTTCATGATTTCCTTCCCTTTGGCCGGTCCCCCCACCCCCCATCCCCGGCACGGCGGCAATAGCAGTAGGGACTGGAGAAATAATAATGCTAAAGGGTCTAGGACTGGGCTCCGGGCTGGGTTCTGCTGATGGAGAGCAGAGGCTTTTCCTTCACCCCCCCCCCACCTTTTCTTTTCCTCTGGCCCCCAGCTGATTCCGCGGCGCTTAGACTGGGAGGGGAAAGAGCACCGAAGAAGCTTCGAGGATCTGGTTAGTAAACTTTTCATTTCAACTTAGTCCAACTCTTTTCTCCACTCCCTCCCCACCTTGTGCCCCCAACCCGCCCCTGACCCTTCAGCCCGCAAGGCTCCCTGAGCCTGCTGTTTGGTGTTCGAACGACTGCCCCTTCCCCCTCCCAGCGTGTTCCAAAGGGTACCTTGCCCTCCTCCAGACTTGCTTATTTTCACCCGAAAACTTTCAGGAATGTGAGTTGGTTATCAGAGGTGCTGTGTTGTGGATTATGACTATGTTACAAACATCGGAGAAGGCCCATTGTAGGGGGAGAAGGGACAGAAACCAGGGGGTTATCTTGGGGCACGTACCAAGGACTGACGCTGGCCAATGACGGCGTTGGTAACAGCCCGGAGTTCCGGATTAGTGGAAGAAAACTGGTTTCTGGTTGGTCCTGGCTTGAAATACGGGAACTGAGGCCAGGCTTGGGTGTTTTTTTTTTTCCCCTCTCGCTCTCTCTCCTTTTTCCTCCTTTTTCTTTCTTTCTTTTCTTTTTTTTCTTTTTAGAGGGGAGGGGAGAAGGGGATCAGAAGGGGAGCGGACTCGGAACTGAGGAAAAGGACACAAATAAGATACTAAGGACCACTTAGTGAATTCCAAGATTTGCGGTCTTTAGATAATGGACTACTGAATAAAAACATTGTTGTATATTTCAGATCTTAGAAAATAGCTCATTAATTCATCATTAAATTGCATTTGTACAAGTATGTTTTCACTAAATCAAAAGTATGGATTGTGACCTTTTGGGATAGGTGAACATGGTTGGAGATTAGGAAACAACAATGGGCATTTTTAGAAAAACAGAATATACTTTAGTTAAGAACCAAAGCTATTGGATTGACTATTATCTCCTGCAAATATAATTTGTAATGTAAGTGCACCTTCTGCTCTGCACTGAGACAAAAAGATGATACTTTATAATTTGGGAAGGAGTTTCTGTTAGTCACAGATGTAGAATTGTATGCTAAATAAGGAGTGATGATAAAAACTAAATTCAGCTTTCTTTCCTGCAAATAAGATTAAAATGAGAAAAAATTCAGACAAAGTGGAAAAAAGTTGGAAGGATAGTAGAATAAATAAAACAAACATTATTTAAAATTTTCTCGTAATAAGAAAACATAAATTGCTGTGGTATTCATTTCGATAATTTTTTGTGTATTGCAAGAGTGAAGGCGTGTTAATTATTGCAGAATCTACTGTTTTTTCTTAATGTTTTGGAAATTAAAAAAAGCCACGTGTACTGATAAAGGTTATAATTTCTCAGCTGACTACACCTCTTACTACTTTTAATTTTTGGTCAGAAGTTTTATATTGTCGTTGTTTTATATAAGTCTTACTTGTGCCACAGAACATAAAACTATTCACTAATACATGTGTTAGCAAGTAACTACTGATTCATGTTTGAAAATAGTTTTAATATCTAGGTGTATAGACAATGTTTTTTTTTTTTTTTTTTTTTTTTTTTTTTTACATTTTTCCCTTTTCCAGTTTACAAATCTGTGTGCCAATAGGTCATTTTTGAGGAAATGGCGAAAGAAAACTTAAAAGGAAAAGTATATTTTAAAGACTCACATGGTAGAAAATCGAGTAAAGTTTTTTGGTTTTTCGATGCAGGGTTTCTCTGTAGCTTTTGTAGCCTGTCCTTGAACAGGGCTCTGTAGACCAGGCTGGCCTGGAACTCACAAAGATCTGTCTGTCTCTGCCTGGAATTAAAGGCATGTGCCACCACTGCCCATCCTCACCACATAATTTTAAAGCCAGCCAGTTTACTAGTTCTTTTCTTAAGTTGTAAATACAAGTTTTTCCAGAATTAGATTCATTGTCCATTTTCTGCTTTATATTTTTCTGACAGTACTAGTGTTATTTGAGTATAGCTATCCTTGTAGTGGTAAGAAGAACATTTAGTTGCATTTTAGATTATGTTCTCAATTTCCAGTTGCTCATTTGAGTTGCATTCATTTTTTTTCACTAAATTTTTTGTATAATTAGATTTTTTTTTTTTTGTTACTTTCTTCCCCATATATTGAAGATCACTCTCCAGAAGTCCTGAGTTGATTTAAATGGACTTTTTAAATTAGTACTAAGGCTTGCTTAACCCTTAACAGTTGCTCTTTAAAATTATTGTTAATACATGTATCTGTTTACATGGGCTTGATTACTTGATTTTATTCTGTCATATATTTCTGTTTTGTTAGCTTGTTTGAGACAGGGTCACATACTGTTGTGTAGGCTAATCTGGAGTTCATTATTAGTCTAGCCTTGCCTAAAACTCAAAGCAGCCCCCTGCTTCAGCCTTAGAAATGCTGGGATTACAGGTATGACCCACCTCATCAATATTTATTTAGTTGGTTAGTTTTGGTATTTTTACACAAAGCCTTGAGTTTGTGAGTTTCTGTGTAGAATTTGTGATACTGTTGTAGCTTCACACTTATTTTCCTTTTTCTGCAGTGTTCCCAGCAGGCATGTGCTACCATGTGCCTGGCTACATTTTCATAAACACACACACACACACACACACACACACACACACACACACACGGGATGGAACCAAGAGTCTTGTGCATAAGCTACCTTCCAAGACCTTTTATATATACATTTAAAATTTTTATGTGCAGAGAATTTTTTTATGTTTGACTATATATATTTCAGATAAACTATGTAACATTGCTTTTTCATTTAATGTTTTATATTATGTACCTTTTCCCTTTTCTGCATCCCCCTCATTCATTCGCATTTTTCATCCATGATATTGAAAGCACTAGTTAGCAATTGTATTAGAATTGCATAGGTTGTATTACCCTTGTTTAATATATAGAATAACGAAGTCATGATAATATTAAAATGAATTTATCAAAGTTATATGTTCAGAAAAGATTACATGTTCAGTATTGTCTCTAACAAGAGTATATGTATTTATGAAGATAATTGATATCCATTCTAAGAATTTCAGCTATTAATACTTTTTGGTGATATTGGGGATTAAACTAAACAAAGCAAACACTATAACCAAGCCATAGCCATAGCCCTATTAAGAGTGTTTTCATATTTGTCATTTGATTCATAACAACTACTTTAAGACAATATATTAGCATTCCAGACATACCTATATTCTTTTCTTACCTTTTGTCTAGTTGCTAACAATAGCTTAAACGGGCTACTAGACTAGCAGACTAATTTTTAAGTGCTGGTATAATAATTATGTGTAAGCATGGAAGAAATTTAAATGTGATTTAAAATCTGCTCTGTGACATACAGTCACAGTTACAAAGAATAGAATGAAACCCAAAGCACGTGCTCTTCAAACCCAATACTGTGCAGTGTCACCACACTAATTGATATGGTAGGATAGTCAGTTGTTACTTTTGACTTACTAGAACTGCGTGCACATTGTTGCTCACCTAAATAGATTTCTTTTTATCACTTAACTAGATTTAGCTGGAGGAAATCCACGATAGTAATTAACATTTTTCTGGTGATTTATTTGATAATTCTGGAAAAACTGGTATCTCAGTACAAGTGAGGCAGCTTTGTAAGTGAAGACAGTAGATGATAGGGAGGTAAAATTTTAGATTTCATGAATTCTGCTTACAAAATTTTGTCTTGAAGTCATCGTAGTCTTTCTGTGTGAGAGAAATAGGGGAGATGTGTGTTTGTGTGTGTGCATGTGTGTGTGAGTGTATTTATGTGTGTTTTCTGTACATGTGGAGACCAGAGGTTGATGGGGTATCTATCTTCAGTTGCTCTGTTTTTTTTCTTTACTTTTTAGTTAGCACCAGAATAAAGTTTTAGTTTTTTCTTTTATTTTTAGTTTATAACTACCTCATTTTCCCTTCCCTTTTTTCCCTCCAAACCCTCCTATATACCCCTTCTTTTTCTCTTTCAAATGCCTGATCTCTTTTTCAATTAATTGTTGCTACATAAATATACATATTTGTATACACATATTCCTAAATATAACCTGCTTAGTCTGTATATTAATTGTATGTATATTTTTAGGGGTGACCATTTAGTATTGGATAACCAATTGCTGTGCTCTTCCCTAGGCAAGACTGTTTCTTCCCCCACTCTTGGCATTCCTTATTATTTTAATAGACTATCTTTTATATATCTTTATAATTTCATTCATCTAAACAAAGTATTTTGGTAATATTCACGCTATACACCTTATTTTTTGAGACAGTACCTCACTGAATCTACAATTTTAATTCAATTACACGAGCTGGTCAGAAACCTCCAGGGATTCTCTTGTATCCATTTCATCAAGTCTTGGATTACAAGTCCATGTTGCCATGACATGCATGCTGATGATCCCAACTACGGTCCTCATGTTTGTGTGGCAGGCATGTTACCCACTGAGCCATCTTTACAGCTTGCCTGAAACCATCTTTGTCATGTTTTTCACATTATACTACATGACTGGTAGTATGACTTGTGTGATTTTGGTTTTTAGTTGTTCTCTGATTACTTAGGAAACTTTTTGGTAACAAATAGCAATTTAACACACACACTCACATACAGATTATTTAAATTGTTACTGAGTTTACTCAGTACCTTCTTTACTGAGCAACTTCTAGAATAAAGACTTAACTTGATTTTTATCTACATTCAGGTTTATCGCCCTTTTAGCAAGCTTCCTTCCCCTCTTTTGTTTGTTGTTTTTAGACTATGTTAAATTGTAGCTCTGGCTGTTCTGGAACTTGCTGTGTAGACCAGACTGGCCTGGAACTCAGCAAGATATCTCTGCCTCTGCCTCTGCCTCAGGATTAAAGGAGTCCCAAGTCCAGCCACTTTTAGCACTTCTTGAAGTGCTGAAACCTAAAGAATGCTTGACCCAAGGAGGGTTGTTTGTGGTTTCTTTTTCCTGGGGCAATCTTTAAACTGGTGGAAAGAAAACAAAAACTACTATTAATGCTGATTAACATTTACAAAGGGAGTCTTAACTCCTTGTAACCTGTGTGGCTAATGAGTGTTCTGGAGCCAGACCTGGTGGCTCACCTTTAATCCCATCACTTAGGTGGCAGAGGCAGGTGGATCTGGTCTGCAAAGCAAATTCCAGGACTGTCAGGGCTGTTACACAGAGAAACCCTGTCTGGAAGAAAACAAAAACAAAACAAAAAACAGAAAACAAACAAAAAAAAATGGCAGAAAAAATGTTTTGATTAGAGAACCTGTTTCTATTTCCATTTCTGCACAACTATCCCTCTTCATATTCAGTAACATTTCTTACATAATTTGAAAAATCATTTTTTTTCTATAAAAGTTGACAAAGATTTAAGATCTGAGTTTGTGATTCAATCCTGACTTTAAATTATTAATTTAAACCTAAATTATTAATTAGAGACCACTTAAGAGACAGCTCTTACCTCTAGGGAAAAATTTTTACACACTTTTTTTGCTGGGTCCTTTTTGCTTGTTTGTTTTGGGTTTTTCCAGACAGCATTTCTCTGTAGTCCTGGGCCATCCTCCATAGACCAGGCTGGCCTGGAACTCAGAGATTTGCCTGAACCTGCTTCCTGAGTGCTGTAATTAAAGGTGTATACACCATTGCCGTACTGTTTTTGTTTCTTTAGATCTCTGTATTCAGAGTTTTGATTTACTTCTGTTTGTTTTCTCCATAGAGACTGTTGCTTCTCTTAGGACAGTGGAATCTTTTGGAGGGGGTTCGGGCAGGACATCATGTGTCTCTAGGTGTACTGAACCTCTAGGGCAGTTATGTGAGATTTTTTTTTCTGGGGGTGTCTGTGTAGCTATGACTGTCCTGGAACTCAATCTGTAGACCATTGTCCTTGAACTTACAGAGACTCACTTGCCTCTGCCTCCCAAGTGCTAGGATTAAACGTGTGAGTCACCACTACCTGGCTTATTTAGGGTTTTATAACAAGTATAAATAACTGTTAAGTTGGTCAAGGGCCAAAAAATATTTGCCAAGAAAGACATCCCGTATAAGATTTACTTGCTATGAGGAACTCAGTTTGTCCAAGAGTATTGGAAAATTTGCATAATTTGTATGTATGTAAATAGTACCATAAAGCTCTTTTCCCTTTCAGATACTGTATGTATTTACATGTGGCATATTTATTAAATAAGCTAATGTGAACGGTAATTAGCATGCCCTGGGATTTTAGGATATTGGTTTCTAGAGATAATATTTTTAGATTGAATCATCTGGTCCTTTGATTTTAATATTATTTGCATATTTTAATGAAGTATGTGCTTGTTAAAGCACACTGAAGATGTGAACAATAGTACAAAGTATTTTCTAAATACAAACCTGACACATTATTTCCAAGCATCATGATCATTAGCTAGCTTCTACCCATTTTAGTAGATTATACTTAATTTTAGCAAAAGTTTACAAAGAGAATTGACCCAAATTGCTAGGTGTGTTGACACACCTGTTAGCACTTTACTTCTGAGAAAGAAGAGTCTTGTTATGTAGCTCAGGCTGGCCTGCAACTCAGTATGTAGAGCATGTTGACTTTTAACTTTTTGTAATCCTCTTGCATCAGCCTCAGAGTGCTGGAATTTTAGGCATGTGCCTCTTTGCTAGGCACTAGTAGTTCAGATATTTTCTTTTTTCTTTGAGATAAGATCTCACTGTGTATCCAGAGAGGGTCTGGAACTTGCTATGTGGGCCTGCAACTTGCTATGTAGGACAGATTGGCCAAGAACTCACAGAATAGAGATCTGCCTGCCTCTGCCTTAGATTCTTGATTCTTTTCTTAACCAGGTAATTCTCAGTGCTTAATAAATGAAGTCAGAGAATTTACACATAACTTGGTTTTTATGTTTGATATAATCATGTTTGCTATTTTGTACCTCATTTCATAGAAAATTGTTGAACTGATTTAATAAAGATCTGTAGAATAGCCAGGCGTTGGTGGCACACTTGGGAGGCAGAGGCAAGCAGGTTTCTGTGAGTTTGAGGCCAGCCTGGTCTACAGAGCCCTGTTCCAGGACAGCTAGGGCTGTTACACAGAGAAACCCTGTTGAAAAAGCCACCCCCCTCGCAAAAAAAAGAGTAGTAAAGGTTTGTGATATGTGAATGCTGTGGCAACATTTAAATATACTATGCTTATTGTGTATTTCTTTTTAAGTGGTTTATTTTAAATATTTTTAAGTGTGTGTGTGTTAGGTTTTTGTTGTTGTTGCTTTGTTTTTGTTTTGTATTTCGAGACAGGGTTTGTCTGTATTGCTTGAGAGCCTATCCTGGAACTAACTCTGTAGACCAGGCTAGCCTTGAACTCAGAGATCCACCTGCCTCTGCCTCTGGAATGCTGGGATTAAAGGCGTGTGCCACCAATTCTTTGCGGGCCTGTTTCTTAAAAATTGGCTCAAGTATTAAATACTTTTGCTCTGTGATGAACTAAGTTGGTACCTAAGAACTAAGTTTTTTTTTTCTTGTGTTTTATTTATGGTTTTTAGGTGGCAGCCAATGCACACATTCCTCCAGACTACCTCCTTAAAATTTGTGAGAGGATTGGTCCTTTATTAGATAAGGAGATCCCTCAGAGCGTTCCTGGGGTACAGACATTACTAGGTGTTGGTCGGCAGTCTCTGTTACGGGATGCTAAAGGTAAGGATATTTTTAGATATTTAACATAGTTACAGAGAAAGATTCAGAGATCAGTGTAGTTTGAAACAAATATTCACATGCCTTTAAAAATAATTTTTTTTTTTAGTTTGTGTGTACTTTCTGGATTTTAATAATTTTTTTAAATGTACAAGTGCATTTCTTTCTTCTTTGTTTTTTTGTTTTGTTTTTGTTTTTTTTTTCTTTTGGTTTTGGGACAGGGTTTCTCAACTCTGGCTGTCCTGGAACTTACTTGTCTTTGCCACCACCTGGCTACAAGTTAATTTCTAAATGTGTAAAATCAAGTCCTTTTGTGTTGAGATTGGAAAAATGTTTGTTTGTATTTTCTTTAACTAACTGGTTTTGTTTTTGGGTTTTTTTTTTTTAAAAATATAGACTGTAAGAGTACACTATGGAATGGGTCTGCATTTGCAGCTCTACACAGAGGCAGACCTCCAGAACTACCTGTAAATTATGTGAAACCTCCAAATGTGGGTGAGTTATAAATATATTTTTGATTCTTTTTTGTTTTTGACAGGGATTCTCTAACAGCTCTGGCTGTCCTGGACTTGATTCATTCTGGAACTCTTTTAATAGCCAAAAGTAGGCACTATGATTGAATTTTAAGTATAAATAAACTGTTTACATTCTTAGTTAATTTTTTTGAAGAATGATTTTTTTTTATGTATTTGTGTGTGTGTGTGTGTGTGTAGGCATGTGTCTGCATGCATATACTGTATGCCTTAAGAGGCTCCAGGAGGCCTGAAGGGAGTGTTGGATCCTGAAGAGATAAAGCTATAAGTAGTTGTGAGCCATATAGGTGCTGGAAACTGAATTGTAGTCCTCTGGAAGAGCAAGCACTCACAACCACTAAGTTTTCTCTCCTGCAAAATTTCTTAATGGGACCATATACATTAAAAATAACATTGTATTTATTTGTGTGTGCCACAATTGTGCCTGTTCCTGTGTGTGTTTGCAAATGTGTATCTGTGAGCCCACAAGTTAGGAGGTCAGAAAACAACTTGTAGACTTTGGATTTCTTCTACCATCTGGGTCTCAGGTGTCAATCTCAGGTCAGCATGCCTAGCCTTGGGTGCTTTTACACTCTGAGCCATCTCATGGGCCTCCCTCGGGGTTATAGTATTTAAAGTCATTTTATACCTAAAGCCAATGTCATTTTGTAAAAGGTGAACTTGGTTTGCTTTTGAGATAGGTTGTCATGTAGTTTAGGCTAACCTCCAATTCACTGTAGCCGAGGGTGATCTTGAACTTCTGATCACTTCTGCTTGCTCTTCACAAATGTTGAGATAATAGTGGTACCCTGCCTCAAAAACATTTTTGAACATATAGTATGGGTGGTTTTAGCCATATGGTTTTCTATTTCTATGTCTCTTTATTGAGTTTCCATAAAGTTTTATAGGGAATTGTTTAAAGATAGCTTTCAGGAGGAAACAAATGTATGTTCTGTTTATATTTCTTGGCCAAGTTTATAATGATGGTATTATGTATTTCATATCAGTCACCTTTCTATTTATTGTTGTTTTGTCTTGCTGTTTCCCATACTGGATTGGAATTCACTATGTAACCAGGCAGTCCTTTAACCTGTCTTTTGAGTCTTGGAATTATAGGCACGAACCACTACACCGTGCACTATTTGCTTTTTTTAGTATATGTGCTGCCGAAGCAAGCACGCACTACTTGTTTTTTGAGTCAGGGTTTCTCAGTGTAACAGGCTTGGCTGTCCTGGAACTCACTCTGTGGACCAGGCCAGCCTCAAACTCACAGAGATCTACCTGCCTCTGCCTCCCAAGTGCTGGAATTGAAGGTGTGCCCCACCATGGCCCAGCTTCTTGTTCTATTTTTTAGGACAAAATATCACCAATTTCAGTTCCAGTTTATAGAAATTCAGATGTCCTTAGTTATTCTTGGGACATCTCTGACCAAATTATTTTGAAGAATTACTAGTTACTAGGTCTCAGTCTAAAAACCATTTTGATTAGAACTAGGATTTCCCAAGTGCTTGTAAACCAAGGTGCTAGAATCTCATTTGGCTTCCATAAAAATGACACATTTTTCCATAGTTGCTAGTGCTTATACACTGTGCCTTAAAATTTGAATGGATATATTTAAAATACAAAGAACACATTTTGTTGTTGGCTTAAAAAAAAAAATTAGACAAGGTCTCATTATATATCCCTGACTGGCAGCAGAGATCGGCCTGCCTTTGTCTTCTAAATGTTTGGATTAAGGTGTACACCACCTTGCCCAGCTGCTGGTTAGCTTTTGGCTTTATGAGACAAGGTCTCATACCCAGGGTAGCTTTATGGTAATCCTTTTGTTTTCACCTCTCAAATGCTGGGATTACAGACTTATGCTACCATGCCTGGTTTATGAACGTAAGTTAGTAGAACTTATTAACCTTTAGAGGTGAAGCAAATTGAGGGTAGAGATTATTTCAAAAGATGATTAGACAAAATCATTGATTAAGCCTAAAACTTTATATATGAGAAATTGGTTACTTAGACGTGCATCAATAACAATACTTATTTTCATAGCCTGGATGTTACTTGGCAGAGTAGGCAACTGGGTTAAGTCTTAATTGATTTGTGTTGCTGATTCTATTTTTTTTCACTTTGTCAGGGATAGTTTATATACCAGTATTTTTATTTGTAATTTGTGAATTTAATTGAGGAATATTTTTTTTTCTTATGCTTATTTGCATTCAAAGATACATGTAGCTCTCTACATTCTGAGTGCTAGGATTAGTGGTGGTATGTGACACCATGCCAGGCTTTAAATTCTTTTATTATTATTATTATTATTATTATTATTATTTGGGTAGGGTTTCTCTCTGTGTATTCCTGGCTGTTCTGGAACTTGTTCTGTAGACTAGGCTGGCCTTGAATTCACAGAGATCTGCCTGTCTCTGTCTCCCTGCTCATTAGGTTTTTGGTTTTTTTTTTTAAAGTATGGTAATTTGTGTCGTATCTAAGAAATTGTTGTCTAACACAAGATCAAAAGAATTTCAAAATTGTATCAACATTTCTCATCCTTAGCCCTTATATAAACTTTATAAATCACTGTTGAATGCTACAAATAAGCTATGGGATTTTCCTTCAAATACCATTGAATACATGGCTCAATTTTGGCAAGATTTCAGCTGTTTATTTATTGTTTTTTTTTTTTTTTTTGAGACACGGGTTTTCTGTAACTTTGGAGCCTGTCCTGGAGGTCGCTTTGTAGACCAGGCTGGCCTTGAACTCACAGAAATCTTCCTGCCTCTGGCTCCCCAGTGCTGGGATTAAAGGCGTGCACCACCATCACCCAGCTGGATTTTATTTATTGTTAGGTCATATATACTACGTTTCCAGTTATTTTTATACAGACTTTGTGATATTTATTTACTAAATTTGGTGAGTTTTAAAAATATACTTTGAAATTGCTTGCGTGGGTGATTATGTCAACACAGAAAAACAGATTTACTGTTATCTTTTTTCCCTTGAAATTTCTTTCTTCAATTATGTAATGGTTGAAGTAGTAAGGATGGACTGGAAGTCTTTGCTTTGTTCCTTGTTTTAACATTAAAACTAGGCAATCTTCAGTGCTAAGTATCATCATGGATGTTTTTATTGAATCAATTTGAAGTTGTTACTAGTTCTATTCCTACTTTAAAGAGGTTTTAAAATAAAAAATGGATATATCCCTCTTAATTTTGTTTGGAATTTCAACAGTAATTTATGTACACATATTTTAAGCAAGTACTTTATTACTAAGCTATATTCCCATTGGGTTGCATTTTTTGATGTAGGGTCTTATGTAGTCCAGACTAGGCATTTACTCATTGTGTAGCAGACAATGATTTCTGCTCCTGACCCAATTCTCCTGTTTCCATCCTATTGGCTAGAATTATAGCTGTCTCCCAACATGATTGGCTTTATGGGGTGCTTCAAATTGAATCCAGGACTTTGTGCTTGCTAATTATTTTACATTTTTAATCCTTTGAGAATTCAGATAATTTATTTTATTATACTCTTTTTAAAAATGAATTACCTGGGTGGTGGCATACACCTTTAATCCCAGCATTTGGGAGACAGAGGCAGGTGGATCTCTGAGTTCCAGGCCAGCCTACTCTTCAAAGAGAGCTCCAGGAGAGTCTCCAAAACCTACTGAGAAACCCTGTCTCAAAAAACAAAAACAACAAAAAAAAAAAAAAAGGAAGAAAGAAAGTTTTACAGCAGTGTTCAGTTCCTTGAGACATTTCTCCAGCCCACAAGGTCAAATTTGCATCGATTTAGCAAAACACTCCTGAAAAACTTTCATTTTAAAAAAGAATGTGATAAAATATGTTTTATGAAAATATTAAAGAATTAATGTGATATGGTCTTTAGAGATCAAACTATGAGGAGTGAAACATTTTTTTGCATTAAAAATATAAAACTTACAAATGTAGTAGGGCAACCTTGAACCCTTGGATCTCTTATTTCCACCTCCAGAGTGGTGAGATTATAGGCTTACCAGAATGTTTGAGGACTGGAGATGGCTCAGTGCTTAAGAATACTTGCTGTTCTTCTAAGGAACCAGGGCTTCAGTTCATAGTACTCACATAATGGCTTAAGTTTCAGGGGATTTGACATCATCTTCTGGCCTCTGTAGAAATCAAGCCATGCATATGGTGTACAGATGTACATGTAGAAAAACACATAAATATATACATATAAACAAATTAAAAATAAAATTCTGACCTCACCTGTATTCTACACTATGTTAAACTGTTTATTGCAGTGTTCCTATCCTTTGTGCATCATTATTCAGTAATGATGCTTAACATTTCAGTGAAATGGAGGTGAGGGAGCCTTTTGCAGGAATTTAGGAATTAATTCCCAGATACCATTCTCCATGCTAATATCTCACTTTAAATATATGTGTGGATACCTTGATGAAGGGGGTATTTCTAAATTTCTCTAGAGAAAACACACTGTGACTGCAGGGGCTGGAGAGATGGTGGTTAAGAGTACCTGCTGTACATGCAGAAGACTTGAGCTAGGAAGCCACATTGTGGTTCACAACCATTATAACTCCAGTTTCAGGGGATCCAACATCTTTCTCTGACCTCCACAGCTACCATGTATGCACATGTTGCACAGACATGCAGACAGAAAAACACATGCAAATGAAACTGTAAAAAAATGCCTATAAGATTTGCATTTTTATTTACACTCTAGTTGTGCTATTAGCTGGATGCATGTCTAATACAATTGGGTTTTCATTGTGCCAAAATTAAATTAGGAAGAAATTTAAGCTAACTTCAAACACTATAAATACTTAAGTAAATACTGGGACATATGCAATATTCGTGGTATTGCTTGGGAGTCTTACCCTATTTTCACTAAATGTTATATCCTCATCCTTTTAAAGGTTAATATTTGTTATGGGAACTGGTAGTTAAGACTAAAATTTTGTGCAAATGCAGGTCTGCTGCTGAGCTAGTTTGCCATTAGGGAAGTGATATTAAAAGTTCAGTGTGACTTTCAAGAACTAGTAATTATTATCCATCATGGCAAAAAGTTAGAAATTCTCCTATTTTCATATCAAAACAATTGTCATACAGTTTCTCTTAGAAGGGCAAGGGTGTGACTTAACTCTTTTAGTTACATACAGACACTATTCCCTAAGAAGAAATGCACATGCTTTTGTATGTCTAGGCTGAGTCAAAGGTGTGATGCATTAAGATTCTATTTTTAAATTTGTTTACTTTTGTCTCCAGTCCAATTAACTTACAGACAGATGCTGTAATTTATATAGCATGCCTTTAATTTATATTGTGTATACCTTAGGAGGCTTGCATTAATTCTAAAGCCAAATTATTATTTACAAATTGATATAGGCTTCCATTTAGCATTGATTGTCTCTTGACTTACTGGACATTGCATGTGTCATAGTTAATGCCAGAATTTACTTGGAGGTGGGAAATCTGCCTCTTTTTAACATACAAATGTAAATTTGAAGAAAGGACTCTCAGCTAAACTGTTTTCATCTTGAGTAGATGACCGAGGTTCTTTAAATAATATTCATCATTCTTCCTCAGTAGGTCCTTTCTCTTGTCTTTGCGTCATTTTATTTTTATTTATTTTTTTATTTTTGCCAGACTTTGTTCATTGTTGGTTGCCTCCCTCCATTTACTGCTGTTTGTACTTAGATAATTGTGCATTTAGTTAAGTTGCTTCTAAAGTCCTTTTATGTATCTGGAGAGGAGGAAGAGCTGTTTGTCACACCTGCAAGTAATTACAACTGAAATATAAACTCAGTCTTTTGTATGTGCTACATTGAGTGCTTACTAAATATTAAGTGGATGGAAGTGCTGTAATTACTGCCACATGGAAACTGAAACAACCGTTTTAAATGCATTGTTTATACAGCTGAATTTCTTGCCCTTTGCATACATTTCTGGAATCAGTATTGCAGAAATATTAGGATTAGTCATTTTAGTACCTTTTTATTTTTATATTTTGAAATTATAGTATTATACCATTTCCATTTCCCTTTTTTTCTTCCCTCAATCCTTCCATATACTTCTTAAATTTGTTATCTTGTGTATGTGTACATACATGTATATTCCTATATACAAACTGAAAATTTTAATATCTTTAAAAAATATATATTATGTTCTTTTTCATCATATAACATAATGAATATGGTTTCTTTGTTTACGTCTATTCTTATGTTTTTGGTTGTGAGTCTAGCTTTCAACGGCTACCCTTAAGCCTAATCTTAACAACTTTTTTCTTATAGATGTATCAAATATTTTAATTCCTTTTTTTGTACTATACATTCAATCAAGTACTTTACAGAAATATAACTATAGTTTAACAAAGGAGGTTGTAAAACAAGTTTTAAATTTATTAAATTGGAGAATGGTGTATCCAATATTTCTGGGTTCAATAACCGAATCAGTTTGAAAAGTTTAGAGGAGGATTAAAAATATAAGAACAAATATGCAAATGCAAGATGTCTGTGGTGGGGCAGGCTTTTAATTTTGGTACTACAGAGGCAGAGGCAGAGGCAGGAAGATTTCTGAGTTAAAGGCTAGCCTAGTGACCCTGTCTCAAAACAAACCAAAAATTATAATGTTTATAGCTCCACTTATCTTGCATTTAAGTAACTGCAGAGCTTCTGACAGAAAGGCTGAGGAGAACTGGAAAAGGTGATTAGGTATTACTTTTTGTTTGTTTTGTTTTTGTAACTCAGTTTATTACTAAGCAATAACCAAATGTGTGGATGATTAAGGCTTTACAGGCATAATTTGATTCATAGTAACATTAAATCGATGAAAGAAATTATTCTGCAGTTTTATGTATTTACTAGACTTTCTAGCTTTTATTCAAATTTATTTTCATTCCTTTTCTGGTACCTTTCAAATTTAGTGGATATTAATTTGTCTTGTTATTAAAGTGTTTCTCAAAAAAAACCTTATTCAGGCTTTCTACATTCCTTTGCATATATGCAGCAGATGCTGAATTTTACGTGTTTTCTTTGTTTTTTTACAGTGCTTCAGATGGCACTTGGGGCTTTATATATGTTACACACTTGTTGTACTATTTCCAGAATGGTTCTGTGTGTGTGTGTGTGTGTGTGTGTGTTGTTTTCCCTTTTGAAACAACTTTTTGACACAGACCTCACTTTGTAGCCCAGAGTACTTGGAGGTTGTGATGATTCTTGTATGAGTGTGTGCACCCACCTATACCCACACATGTCCACACCATGGGGCACATATGGAGGAGAATCACTCCCGCCATATGGGTCCCTGGCACTGGATTCAGTGAATGAGTCAGGCTTGGTGAGAAGTGCCTTTGCTAAGATATCTCACCAGCCTTTCCAGGGGTTTTAACAGGGCCAGTTTCTTAGTTGGTTACTATCCTTTTGCATTTATAATCACAGTTGTACTTCCAAGTTGCAAATATGTACTCTTTTCTAATTAAAATAAAATGAGCATTAGCCTAGTGACTTTTTTATAAAACAGAAAAAAATGGTTTGTGTTTCAATGTCATTTAAGAAAATTAGAAGCATTCCATTTTTATATTATTTTAAAATATTTAAAAATTAGAAAACTACAGTAGGATTTCATGACCAATATATAGAACGTATTGTCATTTTGTCAAGGACAGATGAAATGACTCACGAGTTATCTGAATCTTGTGAAAAAAAATCAGATGTTATCACCACTTTGTACACATCTGATTTTATGTGATTTTGGGACTAGTTTGATAATATGCTTTCTCCCAGATAAAATAAAATTTACCTGGCTTTGCTTGAGTCCCATATTTCTTACTATTAACGGATCAGAACATTTATCATTATCATATTTATCAGACTAATACCTATCAAAATTTAGTGAGTTAGCCTTCTTTCTTACAGTTTTGTTTTAAGCTCAGAAGTTTGATTCAGGGCAGGGGCTTTGTCATTACTACACTGCAGATTATATAGGGTAATTCAATTAAGCTTCCTATTTAAAGTATACTCAGTAAAGGCAAGCATTAGCCTATAATCTGACAAAATCAGATTTATCATTTCACAGAATGAGGGAGACAGCTCATTGAACCACAGAAGGTCTCTGAGGGATGGAAACAGCTTTATAACTTTTGGCTTAAACTAAGGAATTCTTAGGAGGGTTTAAAGGAAGCCAGATCAGTTCTAGATTGCCGGCCATTTCTGAGGCAAATTAGGAATAGGGAGAATTATCTAGGGATTGGGCTTTTTTTATTAAGCAAAGGCAGTTTAAGAGTTAGATATTTCTCTCTTGGAGTAAGTAAAAATGGCAAATGAGTCTGGGCATATCATTGGTTAGAAAACAGTAATGGTCAAGGAGTGAGCTGGAAATTCATTAATGATATTTTAAAACTGCTATATAACCTTGGGAAAAGCAATGTTTCCTATTAAATTTGCAGCTGGCTTTATCTATGTCTGCTCTCCCATGTTTGATTAATTTTAGGGCTTTTTGTTTTATTTTTTCACTCCTCACTGATTGACTCTTTCAGTCCTGGATAGTTTTTGTCTGTTTTAAAACAGAGTCTTAAAAATCTTTTAAAGAACAGGACCTGCAGATCATGATTTGTTATTAATGTTACTTGGCGACTCTTCGGGGTGTTCTTAACCTGTGGAGTTGAAAATCTTTGGGGAGAGGGCTAGAAATATTTGTAGTTGACAATTCAAGATTCTGCACTTGTGGGAAAAAGTTTTAATATGATCTTCATTTTTTAATATGATCTTCATTTTTACTATAATAGTAAATGAATAAACTAGTTAGTGGTTTAGCAGCTCTGAAGTGGTCTTTGTGGAATATTCTTTGTACTCACTGGGTCTTGTTGAGATTTCTGATAGAAGCCAGAATCTCTGCTGATTGTGTTAAGTGGCAGACGGAGTTAATATATATATATATATATATATATATATATATATATATATATATTAGACTTTTTATTGTTAATATATGTCCTTTTATTTTAGACTTTAGTAGTTATATATTCTGTAATGTTGTTAAACAGGAAGCTTCAGAAAAAGTGGAAAGACTATTGCACTGAAATCAGGGAACCTGGGTTACGTATAGGGTTCACCATTTTTTGACTCTGGTACCAGGTAACATTTCATATTTCCTAATTTCCTTCTTAAAAATGAAGAAAATACTTGCTTTCAGGTCAACCAGGATTACTGCATACTCAAAAGAGATGTTTTGGAACCACATTTTGAACTTTAAAGTGTTATGCAAGTGTAATTCATAATTATGTTGTGTTAATCATTTTTCTCATTGATGTGACCAAGTACCCTGAAAGAAAGTAGCATAAGGAAAGGGGGGTTTAGTTTGGCTCATGGTTTTCATCAGATATAGTCCTTTATGGAGATGAAGGCATGGAAGCATGTGGCTGAGAGTTTTCACACCCCTGTGAATCAAGGAGAGAATGGAGGGAGGACAGGAGGGGTGGGGTATAAAATTCCAAAGCAGTGACCCACTTCCTCCACTGAGGCTCAACATCCTGAAGGTTACACAGTCTCTTAATTAGCCACCAGATGGGAACTGCTGAAAAACATTTATTTAAATCACAACAGATTGATATCTTCTTCAGTTTCTCTTCTCAGTGACTTATAGTTCTTTGATTAGATTTATTCTAAGTTTTATGTTTTTACTGCTATTGTGGATGGTATTATTTCCTTTATTTTTTTCTCACTGTGATTTTCATTTTTATATGAAGACTACTGATTGTGGTTTTTTTTTTTTTTTTGAGACAGGGTTTCTCTGTGGCTTTGGAGCCTGTCCTGGAACTAGCTTTGTAGACCAGGCTGGCCTCGAGCAAACAGAGATCCACCTGCCTCTATCTCCTGAGTGATGGGTTTAAAGGCATGGGCCACTAATGTCCAGTGAAGGCTACTGATTTTTGTGTGTTAGTTTTGTATCTAGCTACTTTACTTAATGTGTTTACTAGGTTTAGCATATATTTGGTAGACTTTTTAGGGCCTTTTATATATCTAGTCTAAACTGCAACTACAGAAGTAAACTTTGACTTCTTCCTTTTTTTTTTCTTTTTCTTTTTTCATATCCCCTCTATCTCCTTGAAGTTATTAGATTTTTTTGAAAAGGGAAGTGATTTTAGACAGCCTCCAAGGTTAAGTAGGATATCGATGTTTCTGAAATTGGAGAAGCTAAAGGCAAAGGACATCAATATAGTAATCTAAGAGTTTAGTCTTAACTGAAGAGATTGCCTGTGGTAAAGTCAAATGGCTTCCTTTGTACTTGTTTATGTATGTGTAAACACATTAAAGTTCTCAACACTTATATCACATACATGCCTACTTCTACTATTGATGAAGCATTTCATCTCCACAAGAGCTCTTTATGTTGTCGTTATAATAGGCCCACCTCTTCTACTTAACCCTAACCCTGAGCTGTGTCAATAGCTAAGCTTATAAAGCAGTCACTTAGTATCATGGAGGATTGTTTCTAAGACCATCCTCTTATGATGCCTAAATTAATGGATGCTCAAGGTCCTTGTATGACACAGGTGCTTTGGTTATAATTTAGGGATAGAGAGCTTTACTTCTGCATGTAAGACCCTGCGTTTACTTGCCAGCACTGTAAAAAGTAACATAATAAACATGCATTTTTTTTGAATTTAGCTTATATACATTGTTCCATATATTTAAAACTGCTTTAGATAATTAATAGTTCTTAAAATTTAAATGCTATTGCAATTATTGTTAGGGAATGATGACAGTGAAACCATTTGTTCGTATTTGGTATGGATGCAGTTTTATTTTTGTGGCTGTTACTAACTTCGGGGCTTTTCACATGCTAGTTTACTATCTTCCCCCTATGTTGTACATTTGTTTAGTGTGTGTGCACTATATACTATGATGTACAGGTGGAGGTAAGATGACTTGGAGGAGTCAGTTTTCTTTCCACTATGTGGGTCCTAGGGATTGAACTCTTGTTGAGGAAGAGTCTCTTTGATTCTGTTGCTTGCTGGACTCCAGGTTAGCTGGCCTGCTAGCTTACCTGCATTCTCCTGTCTGCGCGTTCTGTCTTGCCATAGGAATGCTGGGATTACAGCTGTGAGTCATTGTATGCTGTGTTTCTTAGGTTCTGAGGACTGAACTGAGCTCACCAGGCCTGTGCAGCAAGTGCTTATACCTGCTGAACCTACTCTATAACTCTCAAAATATTTTCTTCTTTAACTGTAGCTGTCTTAACTATGTAGCTCTTGGCTAGTGTGGAACTTACTACATAGATCAGACTGGCCTCAAACCCAGAGATGTGTCTGTCTCTATTTCTTGAGTACTGGGACTAAAGGTGTGTGCCACCACTCCTGGCTCCTTTAATAATTTTTATATTAATAATAATTTATATAATAAATATATAATTATATTTAATAATTTTATAACACCACATGAATGGTGTTAGGCAGTAGTTGTATGTCTGTATTTGCTTCGATGACAGGATTTCATTTGGCTTAATAATATAATTGTGCACATGTGCCACATTTTCTTTATCTGTTCATCAGCTGATAGCTTGTTTCTTGTCTTTTGTAAATAGGACAATAAATATGTTGTATAGATGTTCCTTCTATATGTTGACTTTATTTTCATTGGCTGTATATTATGTAAGGAAATTTTTAAGTTTTTGAGAAATTTTCTATACTGTTTTCTCTAAAGGCTATACTAATTGACACCTCCACCAGCAGTATAGAATACTTCACCTTTCTCTAAATTCATCAGCATGTGTTATCAGTTTTTTTTAAGGTTCTTAGATACTTTGGTGGGTGGAGGCTTTACTATAATGGGGAAGATGGCAAGACAATATTGTTCCTAAGCAAACTCACCAGACGTATATTCCTAGGCTCCAAGGTGAGCGGTCTGAGTATCCCCAAGGGAAACACGTTTCCCTTCCCCCGGTGAATCTCCTTCCTGAGCTGATTACAGCATTTCAGAAATGAGCTGAAAGGACAGTACAAATTAGTCAAGGCAATGTGTAATAGTTAGACTTTTGCCTGCAGCCAGAAAAAGTTCTTCCTTCATTGTGATGTTGGATGTGAAACCCAGGGCCTGAGCATGCTAGGCAGGCATGCCTCCCATCTCACTGAAGAAGTGTTGGGATTACAGATATGTACCACCACATCACGTCTAGTCTTTTTCGATGGGTTGGGGCATTGGACTCAGGTCATCAGGTTTGCATAGCAAACAGTATACTGCTGATTTATCTATCAGACCCAATAACAGCCATTCTAACTGGGGTAAGGTGATTATATGATTTGCCTTTCAATGATTTATGATATTATCAGTTTTGTTATATATATTTTAACCACATGCTTGTCATCTTTTCAGAAAGGTCTGTTGCATATTTTTCTGTTGTGTTCATTTGTTTTCTGTTGAGTTTTTGGATGTCTATCATTCCTGTGTCATATGAATAGTTTTTAAATATTTCTTCCTATGCAGTAGGTTGTTTTTGTCTGTTATTTGTTTTTGTTGTGTAGAAACTAATTAAATTTGAGATAATTTGGTCTATTGTAACTTGCCTTTATTTCCTGTAATTTTAGGGTAAAAAAAAAACTTTACACATGGCAATGCTCACTATTGTCTTATGCTATTCTGTGTGCCTATATTTATGCCAATACTGTGTTGTTTTGAATACTACAGCTTTGGGTTGTATTTTGAAATCACACTTGTTTCCTCTTATTGAAGATGTGTTTGATTATTTAGGGTTCATGGCTTCATACAATTGTGTGATTTTCATCTAGTCCTAAAAAGATTGTAAAATTATTTAATGAAGATTTTATTTAAAGATTGTTTACTATGGACATTTAGAATATCTGTAAGACATATTTGCAGTTCTGAGTCTTATTTAGATTCTTTTTAGTGTTTTATAATTTTCACTGAAGACATCCTTTGTTGGTCTATTAAAATTTACTTATAAGAATTTTTGTAGTTATTATAAATAAGATAGGTTTCTTGATTTTTTTTTTATACACCCTCCACCTTTTAAAAGAGTTCTATTATCTATATTAGAACTGAAAAAAGTAAAACTCAAAAAACTAAAGATTATTTTGGTAGTGCACTCCAAGATAATTTGCTATTATAATTTACTTATTTTTGCATGTTTATTTTCATCCTGCAACTTTGCTTAACTGGTTGATTTGTTCTTACAGATTTTAGTTTCTAATGGTTTGAGATAAGTTCTCACTCAGTAGCTCAGGCTAACCTGTAATTTGCTCTGTAGCTCATGCTGGCCTCAAACTACTGTCTTCCTTTCTCAACATCTTTTGTGAGCCACTATATCTGACTTAGTTCTTCCTCTTGCTTGATTGTTCTGGTGAAGACAATAACCAAAGGAGTTACACATTTTAGAGTGAAAACTTTTGGCTATTCCCTTTTCAGCATGTAAGTAATACTTTTGCTTTGGGTATCCTAAACAGCCTTTATTAATAAGGGCTATTCCTTCTATACTTACTTTGTTCAGTATTTTATCTTGGAGGAATATTGAATTCATTAATTTCTGTTTCTATTGAAATAATCATGATTTTTGTGTTGCATTTGTTTGTGCTTTGGTTTGCTGATATTTTGGTAAGGTCGTTTTCATTGATTTTCATTCAGGTGTCTTCATCCAGACCTGCAGTTTTCTTTTTGGAAAACAAGTTTTGTTTTTCCCCTTGTGTTATTTTTGAATCAAACCCCAGGGCCTGGTATATGCTGGCAATTGCTCTGATACTCTGCTGCCTAGTAACCCCAACTATATTCAGTTTCTGTTTTGTTGTATGCTTGTCTTATCTGTTGTTTTGTTTTGAGAAAAGCTTTGGAGACTCAGTAAGCCCAGGAACTCCTTAATCTTCCTAATGCCATCTTATTCTGATATCAAGTGATACTGGGCTCCTAGAATGCACTTGGAAGAATTCTTTTTCAATTTTCTTGGACATATCACAAAAACAATGGATTTGATTGTTCTTTAAATCAACAAACTTGCTGGTTCTGAAAATTTCTTTGACTGGAGACTTATTACTTCAGTTTTATTATCTATTGATGAGTCACTAAGGTTTTTGATTTCCTCACAATTCAGTATAGAAACATGTTTGTATAAATTTGTTCATTTTTTCAAGGCTATCATGTTTGCTGATGCATTTTTTTTTCATGATTTCTAATTGTTTTTAAAGCCGTGGAGTCAGTTGTAATGTGACCCTTTTTATCTCTGATTATACGTGACTCTTTCTTTAAGGGTAGTTAAGGGTTTGTCTGTCATTTTGAAGAAACATTTTGTTGTGTGTGTGTGGTCTTTCTAATATATTTAATGTGAATTTTCTCTCATCTTTTTACTATTTCTTTCTGGTTATTTTAATTATTTTCTCATTTTTCTGTTTCTTTAAGATGCAACAGTGGGTTGCTTGTTAGAGATATTTCTACTTATTTAGGTGTTGATTAGTCTACCATTCCATATTAATGTTGGTTTTGGTTAATATATTTGTATGTTTTGATGTTGGCCAATACATATTTAGAATTATTTCCTGTTGTTTAATTGATCTCTTTACCCTACATAATGCTTTTATCATTTTTTTTTTACTCCTTTTCACTTGAAGAGTATTTTATTTTAAATGAGTATTCCTTCCTCCTGAATCTCATTTCAGTGGGAAATATTAGTTTATCCTTTCTACTTTCAGTCTCTGCGTACCATCAGTGTGAAAGTAAATTTCTCCGTAGCAGCTTATTTTTCAATGAAATTGATATTTAAAGATAGAATTTGGCTATACTGACCAGGCTGTTCTCAGGCATGTAAGTTCAAGTGATGCTTCTGTATTACCTGCTGAATAACCAAGCTTGTAATTTCCTACTACCACACTCAGCTTCTATCTTGGTTTTTTTATTCCACTAGTCACTCTATGGTCTCTTGTTGTTTAGTTTTGTTTGTTTGCTTGTTTTAGTTTTCAACAGAGGGTTTCTCTGTGTAGCCCTGGCTGTCCTGGAACTCACTCTGCAGGCAAGTCTGAGCTTGAACTCAAAAATATGCCTGCCTCTGCCTCCCGAGTACTAGAACTAAAGGCATACTCTATGTCTTAAAAAATACACTATTAAGCTGGGTGGTGGTGGCACACACCTTGATATATGTGTTTGTTACTTATATTCTAAATATTTAAAGTAATTCTAATTGTGTGTGTTTTGGAACTTGTTTTATACCTTTTCTATAACCACTGTTTTTATTCTTTAAAATGTTTATTTTCTTTTGTGTCTGAGTATTTTCTTGAATGTATGCCTGTTTGCCTATCATATGTGTGTTTGGTGCCTAGAGTGTGTTGGATCCCCTGGAACTGGAATCATGGGTGTTTGTGAGTCTCCATGTGGGTGCTGGGAATCAAACCTGGGCTAGCTGAAAAAATAGCCAGAGCTCTTAACTGCTGAGCCATCTCTCCAGCCCCAGCCAGCTCTGTCTTTAAAATAGTCTGCCTTCAAGCATAATTAAATTTTCCTGTCTTGGTCTATCTTACTATTGATGACCTTTTTCCCCCCTCCGAGACAGGCTTTCTCTTTTTAACAGCTCTAGTTGTTCTGGAACTCACTCTAGACCAGACTGGCCTCTTAACTCACAGAGATCACCTGCCTCTGCCTCCTGGGTGCTGGGATTAAAAGTGTGTGCCACCATGCTCTGCTTGTTTTGCTTTAAATTTTGCTGAGTATATTTTTTTTCAGATGACTAATTTGTACTTGATTTTCTTTTGTTGGTTCTGTCTCATTAAGTTTGTCTGATTATTGATCCATTTTATTTTGTTTTCTTTTTCTAAAGATTTATTTTTATGTGTGTCTGAAACATGGACAGATCTAGTGCCTGATGTTTGCATTTTTGAAAAATTAATATTCAAAAATACATCTTCCAGGACCTCCTGTATTCCACACATATGTTTGACTGCTTCCTTTCCACAGTTTCATCTGGTTAAGGTTGCAGAGCCAGTTACTTTCTTTTGCCTGTTTATTTATAGGCAGTGTGGTCACAAAGTTTCTGTGTAGCAGTCTTAACTTGTAGTCCCATTGTGTTTCTTGGTGGAAGCATTTTTTTCCCTTTCAAAATTTGAACAGTTTGAGAATAAGATACCAATATTTGATGGTGGACTAGTCAGAATAGTAGATACTATAACTGCTATTTCTATTTTTTTGAATCAACCACCTTTGTATTTTTAAAGCTGGTGTTCCAGTGAAGCGGACATCTGAGTCTCTTATTTTTTGTTTATTTGTCATGTGATACCATTTTGGATTCACCCCAAAGAGATTGAAAGTATTGGAATAAAATATATCTCTGTTGTTCTTGTATAGGCTCTTGTTATTAATATTCCCTAAGCATTACAGAGTTTATTGTTATTTTATATAAGGAACTTGAAATCCACAGAGTTGGTATTTATAATGGTTCCTGGAACAGCTCCCCCATTTGAAATATGAGTAAACTTTATATGCTGTGTATGTGTAGTGTTAAATTCCTTCTTTCACACCATTGCATTCTGGAATTTGGGAGAGCAGAGACTTCCTGGGAGGCAAGGGGAAGAGGAAATGGGCCATTATAGGACAATCAGTGTTAATTGCTAACTTCACAAAATCTAGAGCCACCTGGGAGATGGGCCTCAGGCGTGTTTGTAGGTGGTTACTTGGTTATGTTAATTGAGGTGGAAGATGTGTGATAATTGTAGGTGGTACCATTCCTTGAGGTGGGATTCCTGGCTTGCATTCATTCATTGTGTTGTCTGCTTTTTTCCATCTTCCTCAATGATGGTCTGTTCCTTGAACTGTGAGCGGAAATACACCATTTGGGCTCCCCCCCAAGTTTGTTTTGTTCCAATAATTTATCACAGCTACAGAGAAGGAACTAAGATGCAATGTAAATACCTGTTGTGCTAGAAAGTCTACAAACCCTGTTTTAATTCTTAGATTGGTAGTATAATGCCTATTTTTTTTCTATTTCTTAGGTAAAGAAAACTTAATTGTTTTCCATTTTGTTTCCTTTTCACTCCATACTTATACCAAACGAGTTGAATCAGTAAAGCCAGAAACATTTCTGCCAACAATAAATCTACTTGCTATGATATGTGACTTTCCTACTTTACTGTGTGTGGCCATTATAAATTCTTAACCCTACATAAACATGTACCCCATATCATTTTTCTCTTCATATTCAACAAAACTTTGATGGCCAGAAAATAGGGGCAGGAGTTTACTACTTTTGATTCAACAGTGTCTTTTATTTGGTATGTAGTAGGCATTGATATTATAGTTAAATCTAAGGTAATAAGAGACATTTATAGTATAGGAGAAAGAACATTTGGCACATGTTCATGTCTATTCATTGTCACTTTATCATATTTGACTTTGGCAAACTTGTTATGCTAACCCGAAACTTGGTTTTTGCTATATTTAAAATGGACTGAAAATTAATCTTTTTTTAAATTTTGTTTTTTTTTCTGAAAATTAGTCTTTAAAGTCCTTTCAAACTGTAGTAGAGTTTTATAATCTGTACTAGTTCTAACAGAAAGTCAAAACATGTCTTTTAAACTACTCCCTAGAGTTTCAGAAACTGGGATAAGCTTCTTAGAACCCACACTGATGTTGGTTTGAATTTTCTTACATATTCTTAGTCTTCTTTATTTCCTATGTTTAGACTTAAAGATCACAACCCAAGTCACATTTAAATACAGATTCCAATGAAAACGTCTAAGCCTATAGCAAGTGAGAATAATACTGCATTTCTAATTGTACCTGCAGGCAAATATTTCTTCATATGCTTGAATCATATTCAGTCTGTGCTTTCAGTAAAATGACCTTTAGGTGTGCTTTATAAATTTAGTCGTCCAGAAATGAACTGTTTTTCAATATATTAATAAATAAGAAAACATATCTAAAACGTATAATTCCAATTTTATTAGTATATAAAATATACTAACCAAGTGTGAAGTACACACTGTAATCCTGGTACTCCAAAGGCTTAGACAGGAAGATTGCTGCATGTTCAGTTCAACCTGAGATATGAAATAAAATACCATTCCAACTCAAGCAAACAGAACAAATTAAAATTTAATCTAGAGTGACAAATATTTTATGACTGACACTGCTTTTCAATTTTAAACATTGTGTCCTTACCTATTATATAATTTTCAGTGTGTTTCAGCATAGGCTTCATGACAATTAGAGAATCTAAGATTATTCTAGCTTTCGTATATAAGGATAGTAGATGAGCCTGTACTTTGAAGTATTTGTGGCATTTTCCGTGATCCTTCTATTTCTTCTTACTTAGTAACCTAGGTGTTTTGATGTGATTGATTTAGGAGAACAGGTTAAAGTGTTGTAGGAATAAGCTGGTGTACTACTAAAGTATCCTTCGAATAACAGCCTTACAATAAAACTGATTTTGATTTGTTGTCATTGTGCTTCCAAGTTTTATATTTTCTTTGTTACCCATTAATAACTAATGTATACTATTACGCATTAACATTTAACTTGAGAGTAAATTAGCACATACTGCCCCACAATGTAAATATGTTCTAAAGTAGATAAACTTGTTCTCTAACATTAGAATTTTAATAGTCTTTTGGTAATTTTGTTTACAAAATGGCAAGATAGATTGCTTACAGATATATTCTGAAGCAAGTAGTAAAACAAGAACAGAATCATATTCTCTTTTGTTCTTAACCAAACTGGGTTTGATATACCCCAGGCTGGACTTGAACTCATGTAACAAAGGATGACCTTGTTCCGTGATCCAACTGCTTTTACCTCCTAAATGCTAAGATCACAGACATGTGTTAATATGTCTGGTTTTATTTGGTATTAGAAATTGAACCCAGAACTTCTTGTATGCTAGGCAAGAACTCTACCAACTGAGCTGTATCTCCAACCCAATCTCATATTATAATAATTCAGTGAGCCATAGGGTGGCATAAGCCTGTTGTAATCCTAGGTATTTGGAGGGTATGGTAAATAATTGGCAAGTTCAAGGCCTCCTGGGGCACACAGTGAGTTCAAAGCACTGTATTGAAATCTTGTTCAAACATAAATTGTGAAACAAAGGCAGTTGTGATATATAACTCAAGTGGTACAGTGCTGGCCTATAACAAATGAGGCCCTAATTTCAATCCTTAATACCTCACCCTCCACACATACACACACAAAGACTAAATCAAGTCAGTTAAGTTTAAACTTTATTAAATTAGATTATAATATATCAAATAATAACTTTGGGAGAAAAGAAAGTGAGGTGCTAGGTAGGTGTTGACTCAGTTGATGGAATGTTTATTTGCCTGCTATTCTTGAGGCCTTAAGTATACTTGGCTTGGTGGTACATGTCTGTATTCCTAGAATACGGTAGAAGAAGCGGTAGGATGAGCATTTCTAGACAGCCTCACTTATAAAGCAAGTTTCCATCTACTCTGGACTATGAGACACTCTGCCCTGCCTACCACACACAAAGACAAAATTTAAGGACTAGGGCTAGGAATAGGTCTGGGTTTGATCCTCAGCTGCCTAAAGAGGGACTTAAGCATGTAAAATACTCTATTAATAGTCTGATATACGTGTATTATTGTAGACTTCAAATTATGACATTTTCCTGTGACTTTAAAGATGATTAAAGATGATTTAGTACTCTTAATTTATGAGATTAGTTCAACAGTACTTAAAAGCCTATAGATTATTTATCAGGAAATAGGTGAATATGTCTAAAAATATAAGATATAGAAATAAGCATTATTATTTTCTCAGTCAACAAGAAATGATATATGAGTATCTAGCTTTTGGAAAGGCCTACCTTACTAAAGTTATGGGAGATAATCTTTATAAAGCCAAAATAGACAGGACAAATGGAAACAAGCCAGTGGGCAAGCATGCAAATGATTATATGGTACTTCAATTTTTTGAGGAATCTCTATACTACTCTGAATAGTGTATGTATATATATATATATATATATATATATATATATATATATATATATAGTATTCGCACACTTAACATGTATTATTAACATTTATCTTGTGTGTGTGTGTGTGTGTGTGTGTGTGTGTGTGTTTTCACAAGGTGTATCAATCAAAGGATGATTTTCAGATTTAGTGCTTTCTTTTTAATGTGTAGATTTGGGTGATTGAACTCAGGTCCTCAAGCTTGGAAGCAAGCACCTTTATCCTACAACCCTGCATTTGCTTTCCTGTTGCTGCTTTTTTCATGTTCATTTGAGAAATATCTTTTCAGGTTCATTGCCCATTTTCAGTGTTTTGTTAAGTTCTTTGTATTCTTTGTAATCCTTATGTGATTTGGATACAGCATTTTATCAGATAAGTGATTTGCACATTCTTTCTCTTAACCTGTGGTTAATCTCTTTATTCTGCTGTTAAGTTCTATAGAGTTTTTAGCTTGATGTAATCTCATTTTTTCTTAATTTTTTGTTATGTGTATTTTTTTGGAATGCTGTACAAAGTATGTTTTGTATACTTACATATAAGTCATTGACCCATGTTGAGTTCATTTTTTTGTATGTGATATATCCGATGTCATTGTTTTGCATGTGGATATTTGCATGTGGGTACTGTTTCCCTAACAGTATTTAATGATGCATTCATCTTTTTGCCATTGTTTGTGTTTTGGACACTTATTGTCAATTTATTTTAAATCCTTATTATTGGATATCCTATTCTTTTGTGTTGGTCATTATATTGCTTTTATGATAGAACCATGCTATTTTGTTCGCTGTCGCTTTATAATGTATTTTGTAAAGAAATAATATGATGGTTTATGGTTTGCTCTTTCTGTACTAAAATCCTTGGACTATTGGGAAATTTTGTAGTTCCATTTGGATTTAGGATTATTTCCTACTTCTATGAGAATTCTGATAGTGATTGACTTGATTCTATAAATTAACTTTGGAGATGTTATCAAGTGGTTGACTGCATAAAACTCAACTTTATACTGCATACAGGTAAATCACTATACCTCTAATGAGATATGTAGTCAAAAATATATTACATTCAAATGGGAAAGTAAACAGAAATAGGAGTAACTGCATATGTTAGACAGAATAGACTTTAAATTAAAAATTCTAGGAAGAGAAAAATGAATGCAGCACCACTAAAAATATTGTATAAAATATTCAGCGTATGCATAAAGTGTTTCCAAAAAATTAAATTTTTTGTAAAGCTTAAGTCTCATCCCCAGGATATTTCATAGTTTCTATGCATATAACCCAACCCTCCAATCTGTAATTGTAAACATTTATTTTTATAAGTATTTTTGTATGAGAAATATTCCATCTGTATGTGGAGGAATCATACCAAACTTACCATATGCTGCAAATATAGTCCAGAGAATAGATTATGGCAATACATGTGTATACAAAAGAACCATTTCTATATTGAAACACCAGTGAACTGAAATAAGACTAAAGGAACCCTATATTTCTCAGAAGAAAGGAAATAATGAAGAACAGAAATAGACAAAAACAAAAAAACAAAAACATAAAACAAAAAACAAAAAGCAAAAACAAATGGCTACAAAGAAAATGCAAAAGATCATGTTAATAATGATGGCTCATGCCTGAAAGTTTTCTATTCCTTGATTATTTCATCCATATGTATTATATGGAATAATGCATTTTTGGCATTCTGCCTTTGCAACAAGTCCTTCTCCTATTTTCATGTTTTGTCCAGTGTTTTTTGACTTTTGTTTTGTGACTTGCTGAGTTAATTTAGGGTTGATTATATGAGCATGGGGAGGCAGTATTTACAGGAGCATGAAAAGTGTCATGCCTAGATCATTGAAGAAAGTAACTTCTCCCCTTGCAACCTTTACCTGCCAGTAGCTCCTGAGGGAGGGGTAGGATCTCATGAGTCCCTCTTCTTCCATGATAGAATGTTAATGGGCCAATGTTTGGCATGTTAAAAGTTAAAAGTTAATGTTTGAAAAGCTATGACCAAGGCCTTCGTTAGGCTAATTTTATAAAAAGGAAGAGATTCAAAATAGTTGAGAATAATTAAAACTCATAACACAGAAATACAAAATTCATAAGATACAGCTATATATCAACAAATTGGATAGTCTACAGTGAGCAACTATGTAGCAAAAATTAGTCTAGAAGAAACAAAGAGTTATCAAAATATACAGCCTACAGGAGCTTGGTGGTGGTGCATGCTTTTAATCCTAGCACTTGGGAAGCAGAAGCAGATGAATCTCTGAGTTTGAGGCCAGCCTGGTCTATAGAATAAGTTCCAGGACAGGCAATAACAACAAAAAATGAACAAAATTAATCATGAAGGAGCAGAAAGTCTGAGCAAATTGTAACAAGAGACTTAAGTAATATATAAAAGCCTCCTAAAAACTGTGTTGCTGAATTCTACCAAGCTGTTAAAGAGGGACTAATTTAATTCTGAAAATTGAAGGAGGCAATACTTTCAACCACTTTATTAGTCCGTCATTACCTTGATAATAAGATGAAAGCCACTGCAAGTATCCCTGATGGACATAGTTAACAAAAAATCAAACAAAATGTTTGCAACCCTAACTCCATAGCACACCGAAATATCATAAAACATAATCAAATTTAATTTGTTTCCATGATGCAATGATGTATCAGTACAGGCAAATTATTGAGCATAATATAGCAATTGATAAAATGAAAGGACATGTATTAGATATGTTCTTCACTAACCATACAGAAAATAATTTGACCAAATTCATCATTCATTGGAAATAAAATTACTAATACGTGTACAAATACATATCCCAGTGCTGTAAAAGTCATATATTTCAAGCCCATAGGTAGCACACTCTTTAGTGAAAAGTGTGGTTTTTCATCTAGGATCAGGAATTAAACAAGGATGCCTTCTATATCTACTTCTGTCTGGCTTAATACTGTATATTCTTGTCAAATCAATTGGAAAAGTAAAAACAAATAGCACATCTATTTATGAAAGAAAAATGACATTTTTGTTGATGATATAATGTTACACAGAGAAAACCCAAAAGATTGTCCCCCAAAACATTTGAAACTGATTTCAGTCACGTTCTCAGTTTACAAAAGCAAAACATGAAAATCTGGTGTTTTTATACCCTAATGATAAACTAGTTAAAAGAGAAATTATGAAAACAATGCCATTTACAATATCAATAGGATATTTAGGAATAAACTTAACTAAGAAAATGAAAGTTCTCTATGATTAAGAACTGCAAAGACCGAGTAAATAAATGGAAAGAAATCCGTGTTCATTGGTTGGAATTTTTTTTCTAGCTGTACCTTTTCCTCCAAGTTTTCACTTTTTTTTATTCTTCCTGCTCTTAATTTTTTGTTGGTTGATTTTATCCTGCAAGAAGTGATTTTTCTATGAAGGTGTTTCTCCCACCGCCAAATCATATTTAGCAATGTAGGGAACTGTTTTTGCTTGTCACATTCAGGGCTGGTAATGCTTTTAGCATCCAGTGGGTAGAGGCCAAGGTTGCTGCTAAAACATCCTACAATGGACAGATCCACCACTGTAACAAAGAAATATTCAGACCAAAGTGTCAGCTGTTCCCTAGTTGAAATGTCATACATTGAAACAACAAAACTTTTCCTCCATGTACCTGCATAAAATGAAAGGAAAGGAAAAGGAAGGCAAAAGTGGTTGTTGATTGAAGAAATTCAAAGCATTAAGAAATATTTGACTAGAGAACGGGTATGCCTACTCACTCTTGTCTTAGACGTTTAGAAATTTCTGTTTGGCTAGATAGGGAATGGCTACTAAAAAGAAATCTTCTTACCTAGAATTTGTTCTTATGAATTTTCTGTCATTTATATTTTTAACCATTATTCATTCATTGTCTTGGCAATATATAAGTGCTTAGATTTCTAATATGGTCTAATGATTTGCTTTCGAAATTTTCTGATTATGGCATTCATAATTCATATTTTTGTCATTTTGCCAGTTTAAAGTGGCCAGTAGTTGTACCTTTTCCTGAAAGGTAGACTTCATAACTATTTATATACTAAGCCACTAAAAGATTTTATACCTCTTTTGTGGTGTGGTTCTAATTATACTAATCTAGCAAGAACTAAACGTTTGCTTTGATTTTGCTGTATTTAAAGATAGAATTGTTACTGTTTGTATCACACAGTTTTTGCAGTGTGCTAAGATGCTTTTTTTTTGCCTTATAGTGACTTTTAACATGCAGAGATTCGATATTATGATCAAAATACATGTGGCTTCCTTAGTATTTTCAGTGTGTAAAACAAGATTGGAAAGATTTCACAAGAAAAATGGGTGGTTGTAAATCCTTACATTAGAAACAAGCTCTCTTATTTACAAGTAAACAGAATGTAGGTGGTATTTGTTGAACTGTTCAGGTTATGTTACAATCGTGGCAATTTTTAAAATTATACATACCTATTTTTATTTATTTTGTGTGTATGTGTGTGCATGTGTGTGTATGAGAAAGAGAGATATAGCCTCAAAAGTCCAGTGTTAATAAACTGTGGGAAGAGACTGTACAGTTACAATCCAGAAAGGGAAAACCGATAGTCCTAAATGGCATTTTGTTTATATATATATAAAATGATACTATACAGCATTGTAACAAAAAAGGAAACAACACTGGTGCTGATTCTTTCTTAGTAGGTATATTAAAGTACCTAATAACCCCCTATTTTGTCTTATTTTAATAGTCATAATTTCATAAAGTAAGTCTCACTTTTAGGCTTTAAGATTCATTCTTCTGTTTCAATTTATTCGCAGTGAATATCACCTCAGCCAGGCAGTTAACCGGATGTAGTCGCTTCAGCCATGTTTTCCCCTCATCTGCTTACCAGCATATCAAGATGCATAAGAGAATTCTGGGGCACTTATCGTCTGTCTACTGTGTAGCTTTTGATCGAACTGGGAGGCGAATTTTCACAGTAAGTTAAATATTTGATATGTAACATTTTAAACTTACAACTGAAGCAAGACTTCATGCCATCCATTGTATTTTACTTTATAAATAATTTATTCTGTTTGGACTTATTGTAAGAAAAAGGCGTGTCTATTGTAAATATTTTCTCATTTTATATAAATGAATAGTGAGCTATGATATCCAGTATCTTTTGAGAAATTTAATTAAAAATTATGTCTTCATAAGTCTATATAAACTCAAGATGGTTAATTTATATGAAACAAATATACTCCGTTTTATTCTGTTAAATGGGAATTTATTAAAAGGCATTTCCATGTGTAATTGCTCCAAATTTGGTTTTAATAATTACATCACCTTCAATATTAAATAGTTGAATTATACATTGATGAGGATTGCAGTTGCATTTTATATATTTCTTTGATTTTAGTGTTGGTTATTTTTAAAATCTCAATTTTAAGTTTTATTAAGTCACTTTCTTTGCTTTTGAGTAAAAACTATAGCATAATAATGTCTAAAAATATTGATGTGATTGCTTCATTACTAGTAACAAGAGGTGAGAGAAGTGGCACAATTTCAATTTTCTATTTATAGCCTTCAACACAGGAAGTACTTTGTTTCAAGAAATTATAACTTAGGTTGTATTATAGACTTTTCTGCTGATGACTTATGTCTCTAAGTATGATGATATAATAATGGTGCATGTCTTCTTTTAATAAATAGGTTAATTACTTTACCATGTTATAATAGAATTCATTTTACTATATTTAAAACTCATTTGGAATTCTTAAAGGAAAATGCAACAAAGATTTCCACTAGGGATTCTTAATGGCCTCGGGTTTCCAGACAAATCAATGTAGATTATAGACTTACATTTCGAAATATTTTCAGAAAAAATTATTAAAACAATGAAGCCAGAGGCTGCTAGGCTTATAGAAAGAAGCAATGGCAGAAATGCTTAATAACTAACCATTTAAGTATATGCATAAAATATTCAAAAAAAATTTTTTTAAGGATTACTGGTTTTGAAGACTGTCACAAATGCCACTGTTAGTGTAGATAATACAACCCTTATATTTGGTACTGGGGGCACATAGTTTTCCTTAATAAAATCTTTACTTTCCTTCAGGCTGTAAATGACAAGTTTCTGCTTCATTATAAATCTTCTGTCTTTTGTGTTACTGCAGGGTTCAGATGACTGTTTGGTGAAAATCTGGGCTACAGATGATGGACGCCTCTTGGCTACACTGCGAGGGCACTCTGCTGAGATTTCAGACATGGCTGTTAACTATGAAAATACTCTCATTGCTGCAGGCAGCTGTGATAAAGTTGTGAGAGTATGGTGTCTTCGAACTTGTGCACCAGTTGCTGTCCTTCAGGGACATTCAGCTTCTATTACTTCCATACAGGTGAGAATGATGATATGATCTCTGGAATATTAATAAAGCTGAGGCTTTTCTTATTTGTATTATGAATGTATTGTATATTACATGGGTAGATACTACATGGTTAAGAACACAAAGAATGACAACAGAAAAATGCTCTCATAGAGCTTTGTTTTGCTTCTACTGAGAAATATATTTTTCCTTTTTATATTAACCTGTGCCTATAGAAATAAATAAAAACGGCCACCATAATGGAGAAGGCACTTCAAATCCAACATGAGGGAACATATTTATTTTTGTATATATGTGAAGAGATTTTACATGTAAAATGCCTGATTACAGTGCTTGCACACTGTACCTGTTAATGAGGATATACACGGGTAGTAGTATGAATGCTGTGTTAATATTTATAATTCATGATGTGTACCATATTTAGAATGTGTGTTGTATGTACATGTAGTTTTAATATTAGGAAGAAACTTTTATATTCTTAGTTTTAGTGAGTTTTTTGTTTCTTTTTGGTATTTGATATAAAATATGTTGTTCATATAGTATTTTGACTAGACCTTGGGTAGTAAAAGTCCTTGATATCTTAAAAGCCATTGCACTTAACAAAACTAAGCTGAAGTTTTACTATTATGTTTTGTCAAGAAAAAAAAAAAAAACAAGAAATCTTTAAACTTTTACATGTGGATAATAGTTCTGTAAGAAGTCATTACTTATATTTATCATGTGCTATTTTAATAACATATTTAATAACATAACATTAAAGGGTCTAGCAGAAAATGTGCTCATTTTGTATTGAATGAAAAATTTTAATTAAAATTTTGATTAGTTAAGATGATTATGTGGATTGTTTTGAGAGAGAGAGAGAGAGAGAGCGCCTTGGACCTTGAAAAATCTCACACCTGCCGTCAATGACACCATTTGACCTTTGAATTTTGTCTATATGCCTATTAAACTGATAACTCATGTCTACCTATTGGACCCATTTTATAGCTATGTTTTTCCCTATTCAACTGTGTGTTTAGCATCATTACATGAATGTCTACCAGTTATCTCAAACTCAAAATTTCATTTTTCTTCCTCAAATTTAATCCCAACAAATTTTCCTCATCTGTTTAAGTAATTTTTTTTGTCATGAATAAAATACCTCAAACATTTCTTACAACTAAAGAGGGCTTATTTGGCATATATATATATATATATATATATATATATATATGTATGTATGTATGTATGTATGTATGTATGTATGTATTTATGTATGTGTGTATGTGTGTATGTGTGTATGTGTGTATGTGTATGTGTATGTGTATGTATATGTTGGAATGGCTTAATGCAAGCTCTGCAACTACCCCTTGTACATATGACTTCATACCATAAATAATAAAGGCAGAAGTCTGCTGGAATAAAAAAAATGAATCATAGCAGAGGCATGTGTTTGTAAAAGCTTAAATCACCCTGCAGGAAATCCCATAAACACTTTGGAGGTGGGTACAATCCCTTGAAGGCATACCCTCAATAATCTCTAGATTTCTCTGATGTCCCTCCTCAGAAAGGTTCCATCCTATTTAATAACCTACTTTGTAGACCAAACCTTTAATAGGTGGACCTTTATGGAGACATACAACATCCTAACTATAGTACCATCTGAACATATGGTGATTTCATGATTTTAATTAATGTTTGTCTTCTTCCTGTTCCCTTTATCTAATCTGTCACCTATGCTGTTTCAAGCCACTAATAAATATCTGTGGCTAAGATTATTGAAACAGACTTCTCAACAATTTTCCTGTTCTGATTTCTCCCTTGTCCTACTCCAGACATGGTAACCAGAAGTTTGTAAAATAGCAGTTTAGTCATGTCCCTAGTACTCAGTACCTTGATAGCTTCTGTTTTCCAGGTCAGAGGCAACAAACCTGTGATCCACAGGACTATATCTACTGTAAGCCTATATATATATTGTCAGACTCTAGGCTTCCCTTGACCTCATCTACTATTAATTTGCTTTTCATTTTCACTCTGTTTTAGCTGCTGGTTTCTGCCTTCTTCTTTTTTTCCTTCTCCTCCTTTCCATTCTTCTGATCTTCCTCCTCCCCTCATCTTTCTCTAGCCTCAGCTTCCTACATACTATGCTCAGCTGATTTTTCTCCTACAATTTTCTATTTCTGGAGTAGTCTTCCCTAAATACTCATATGATTTGTCCCCTCACTTTGCAAGTACTCTGTGCAGATCTTCTCAAGAAGACCATCCCAGACTTTATCATTTCTTTAGTCTACTAACAGTCTTGTCTTCTTGCTGTCTTTTTATTGATTTAATTTAATTAATCTTTTAGAATTTAACGCATGAGTACTGTATTTACATCATTTTCACCCCTCCCTCCACCCCTTCCTGTGTGACCCTCTCAAATTTGTGACCTCTTCTTTATTTATTGTTACATCATGAAACACCCAATGTGGGTACTGTGGAAAAGTAGCAAGCATTAACTGCTAAGCCATCATTTCTCCAGCCCCTCAATTGTTATTTTCTGTAGGTTTTGCTATTCTAGAAATGTTGCTAAGTATCCATTTATCTATAGCATTTAAGGAACAAAAATCCTGATACTGAAATTCTTCTCACATTTGGTGTATGTTATTTCTGTGTGCATGTGAGCTTCAGGTATGCATGCTACAGCACATGTGTGAAGGTCTGGGCAACTGTATGGATTCTGTAACTCAAACTCAGGGTCTCAGGAATTTTGGCAAATGCATTTACTCACTCAGCCATTTCACTGGACTGATACTGGAATTCTTAAATGTTTTATTTACATGTTATATTTGTACAAAATAGTTTGGACAGGAGAACTTATATTTTATTTGAATTCTTTTTAAGTTTTGTCCATCGACTAAAGGCACAACTAGATACCTCACTTCCACTGGTGCTGATGGAACAATTTGTTTCTGGCAATGGCATGTAAAAACAATGAAGTTTAGGTAAGTTTAAATAAATTTTAGAAATTTTGTGAAAACTCAATTTGTATATCTCTATTAACTTAGTGATGTAGCAGTTCAATTATTGAAGTATGTACATGTATATATACCCCTGTGTGCATTTATAGACATCCTTATTTTTATGTTTACAGATATTTATTTTTTTTTCTTATTTTACATATGGATCCCATTTCCCCCTTCATCCCTCTCTCCCTCCCTGCCATGCCCCCTGACCACACTCCCATCCCATCCCCCCGCTCCACACGGAGGGTGATGCCTTCCAGGAGGGGTCAAAAAAATCTATCAAGTCAGTGTTCAGAGATTTTAAAATAAATTTTTTAATAAAATCAATATTAAGCCTGTGAAATTCATATGGAAAGTGTGGTAAGATATAGTTGAACATTTTATAATAATAGGATTATATAGAAGCAGTATGTTTCTAAAAACTATTGTCAACATCTGATATCATAAATTGTATTTATAAACGTGTAACGGAAAATATGATAATAGCTGTATTGGAGACTTTCCCTTAGCTTTTTAAAAGTAATATTGATTCTAAGTAGATCAATATTCATCAGTGTGCTAAGATTTTTGTCCATTAGATGTGCCTGATAGAATCAAAAACATTTATTTTATTCTTTAGAGATCGCCCAGTAAAATTTACTGAGAGATCCAGACCTGGAGTTCAGATATCTTGTTCATCTTTCAGTTCTGGTATGTATCAAATTTAATGCTTTTAGTACTTAAAATCATGCATGCATAAAAGATTGATTTAGTTTTTTTATGAAGAAAAAGTATGTGTGCTTGAAAGTTAAACCTACCAAAGTTGCAAACCATGTGTTATATGCTACATGAACCAGTTTGATTATTTAGCACCTAGTAATAGTTGGTCTTAATTTAATTTAATACATGTTATATAATGCTGGTTTTATTTGTCAAAGAATAGACAGTCCCCAGCCCAAATACCCATTAACGAAAATTCCTAGCTTAACTTTACAGAAAGTGTACACAGTTGTGGGATAATTGTAAGTGTAAATATTTTTAGAGTTTTGATAAAGTATTTTTATATAAAATAGAGAGTTAATTCTTCAGAGTTTTGAACTTTATTGTTTTTAATCAATGAGCCTGTGTTTAATGTATAATTGATCCATTTTGTTGGGTCTTGGTTACATTTGTCCTAAATACATCTGTCTTTTTTTTTTTTTCCTTTTCTGTTTTTCTCTGTATTTGTCTCTTATGGCAATGAGTATTGGACCTTGGGCCTTGAACACACTAGGCAAGCATTCAGCCACTGAACTAGACCCACAATCTTCTATCTTTGTTTTTACTTTTTTATTTATTGATTGACTGATTTTTTTTTTTAACCTTTTAATCCTTCAGATCTTTTTTTTCCTCCCCTGAGACAAGGTTTATTTGTGTACAGGTCTGGCTGTCCTGAAACTTACCTTCTAGACCAGGCTGGCCTCCAACTCACAGAAATCCACCTGTCTCTGCCTCCAAAGTACTGGGATTAAAGGCATGAACCAGCATACCCAGCCAGAGGTCTTTAATTTGTAACATTTATTTATTTATTGTATATGTGTGTGTACCATGGCACATTTGGATAGGTCAGAGTCCAGCATTTAGGAGTCAGTTTTCTCCCTCTACTATGTGGGTTTTGAGAATTGAACTCAGATCCACAGGTCTTGGCAATAGGCATCTTAATGTACAAAGAAGCTGTCTCATTGGCCCTCACTTACTTGGGTGCAAGTTTTCAGTCAATTGCCCAGGCTGGCTGTGGAGTCACTCTGAAACCCTGGCCAACTTTAAGCTGATGATCTTTTTGCTTTAGTCTCCCTAGTAAGTAGCTAGAACTGTAGTTGTTCATTGGCACAATTCTTTTATTTTTCTTGAATTTTATTTTTCTTTGAAATATTAGTATGACATCAGTATTTGTAAGACAATTTTGTGTTTCTTGAAGGCTTGTTGCTAATACAAGTTTTAAATAAAACTAAAAGAAGTTTTGTCTTGTTTTGTTTTTCATCTGCTAGGTGGTATGTTCATTACAACAGGTAGCACTGACCATGTTATTAGAATATACTATTTGGGTTCTGAGATACCGGAGAAAATTGCTGAATTAGAATCACACACGGTAAGAACAAAATAAGAAACTTGTTTCTATTGCCTTATTTTTTATATCTCCCTTTCTTGTCTTTTCTGATCTCTACCATATCCCACAAAACAATATAAGTCAATAATATGTGGATATATAGATTGGTTAGTAACTTTTAAAAATTAAAATAATTGAGTATGAAGGCTTTGTCCTTGTTTTATTAGAAGTGAAGTTCAAGTGTAGTTTGACAACTAGAGACTGAAAATTAGTATGGTGTGTGAGGATACATTTTAGCTTCGTTGTTAAAGTGAAAAGAGTTATAAAATTCAGCTTAATGTTTAAAAAACATGTGGTAAACAGAAGTAAATAAATAGTTTTCTGAAGTTATACAAAGAAAACAATTGGGAAATTTCATTAACCTCAGTTGTCTTTATGTGGCTTCTTCTTTTACTGTGTTGTCCTGGGAGGGGTGTAATATGGTGATACCCATTCGGGACTATGCATCTCTTGATAGGTTTTACAAGCAGATTTGTTTATGTCTCATTTGATTAAAAATGACACTAACTTAGTTACTTTGTACATTGTTAGAGGCTTCCATGATTTGTCTTTTTAAGCAAAATGTTTTTCTTAGGATTGAAAATCATATTTAAATAGAATCTACTGTGTAAAGTTTTGGAGTATAAATTAAGGGGAAGGATACTCTGTTTTTCCACATAAGTTCATTTTTATGAAAATTCTGTTCTGTGTTTTAGGACAAAGTTGTTGCTGTTCAGTTCTGTAACAATGGAGACAGGTAATTATGGAGTACATATTTGTTATAAAGAAATATTTGGTGGTATTTTTATTATTATTATTATTCCTTTCAAACCAATGTAGTTGTCATCCAGACATTGACTTCTCAGGAAACTCACCTAGAAATCCTTTTCTAGAGTAAACGTCAGTATTAACATCACCTTCCCCAAAGTTGGGGTATTTTAGCTCAGTTTACAGTTACGGCATAGCACTTAGAAATGAGTTTGTATCCTACCCCACATTCTGTAGTTCTGGAGATTCCTTAATGTGCCCCAATTTCACTAACTGCCAAAGGTTTTTTTTTTTTTTTTTTTTTTAAAGATGATTTTGGTTACTTGAATTATTGGCTAATTTTAAAGATAAAATCTAAAAGACACATTTGTGGTTAGGGAGATTATTTTGTATAGTCTTTGGCAACAGGAGCAGGTTGTACTGATGCTGCTTGCTATTACTGGGAGATAACTTTAGACACCATAGCTCAAAGTCCTTCTTACCATACACATACATGTATGAGGCAGAAAATAGCTATTTTGTTCAGTCACTTAGGTTCAAAGTTCATGTCTGTCCTCCTGTATAGATTTATCTCTCTTTGGAATTTGGAATTTTTAACTCAGTGGTGATCATAGTCTGTCAGCTCTTCGTCTTCCCAAGTTCTTTCTTGTTTACTTTGCTTTTTCTGTTTTCTTTTGCTACCTAACTTAGTCAAGAATTCTGTTATTTTATTACTATGTCTCTAACAAGGAAACATTTGTTCTATTCAGATTCTTTTTTAGCATTTTCTCTTTTGTTGCTCTGGAATAAATTCTAAATGTCAACATGACATTTCCAAATTCTGAACAGCTTACTTAGCTATCTTCTTTTTTATGTGAATCTGTACATTTTTCCTAGTTGCTTTATACATTTTTACTATTCCATATTTTCATATTATCTCATCCATTACTTCACTTACACTTTCCCTCACATACTTCCTAGTAATAAATGTCATTCCCTACATTCTACCTTATTTCCTTTTTCCTCCTTCATGTCCTATCTCTCTTCTCTTCATCACTTTTTACCTTTCTTTTCTATCTCTTTCCCTTCCTTTTTCTCCCTCCTGATTCTTTCTTATCTATGTGTCATCTCGCTTTAACGGTTCATGTGCTACTTGGAGCCTTTCCTGAGGGCTACAGATTTTAATTTTTGTCATTCTCTGAACATTTGTGTCACTGGTCTCTTTTGCTCATAAGATACATTCCTTATCTCTGTAAAGTCAGACCTTATATACAAATAGCTGTGAACCCTCTAAAATATCTGACTCCATGATGTAATAGTCTATGGTGGTCTAAAATTTGATGCAAAGTTAGCACACATTTTTATCTATATGCCCATATGACAGCTCTGTGTGTGACGATTAATATTTCTAAGTACTTTTGAATGGTGAATAATTATAAACATTAATTTTGACTAGTGAACTATACAAGCAAATAATAATAGTCCATAGTTAATCTGAATTAAGAATGATAGAATTGTAAAATGAAGTTAATTACTTAACCATATTGCCATTCTTAAGGGACTTTTAAGTTTATTCTTATTTATGTGTGTGTGCTTGTCTCTGTGTGTATGTGTGTGTGTTAACCACATATATGTGGGTGCCTGCATAAATATGAAGAGTGGCTTGGATCCCCCAGAGCTAGAGTTAAAAGCAGATATAGGCCACGTGACATAGGTGCCAAGAGCTAATCACAGGTCAGGTCCTCTAGAAGAGCAGCAAGGACTCTAAGTGCTGAGCCATCCCTTCAGGCTCTTATGAGTTGTTAATATTTTACGATTTAGATTTATTTTTACCTTTTTTTTTCAAGACAGGGTTTCTCTGTGTAACAGCTTTGGCTGTCCTTGAACTAGCTCTGTAGATCAGGCTGGCCTCCAACTCACAAAGATCTGCTTGCCTCTGCCTCCTGAGTGCTGGGTTTAAAAACATGTGCACCACCACCTAGCTTAGTTTTATTTTTAATTGTGTGTGTGTGTGTGTGTGTGTGTGTGTGTGTGTGTGCGCGCGCGCGTGTGCGTGCGTGTGCGTGCGTGCGCAAGCGTGCGTGCATGCATGAGTAAGTGTAGGTGCCTAAGGAGGCTATAGGGATCAGGCCCTCTGGAGCTAGAGTTATCTGGAGGTTGTGAGCCTCTTGACATGGTGCTGGGCCTTCTACAAGTTAACTGCTGAGTCATCTCTCTAGCACTTATTTTTTGTTTTATTCTTTCCTTCTGTGTGTCTGCTTGCATCTCTCTCTCTCTCTCTCTCTCTCTCTCTCTCTCTCTCTCTCTCTCTCTCTCTCTCTCTGTCTTCCATCTCTATCTCTCTGTTTCCAAATGGGTGGTATGATAACCTGAGTACAATTGCACAGTTGCCCACAGAGAGGGTCAGATCTCCTGCATTTAAAGTTATGAATTACCTGACATGGGTGCTGGGACAATATGAACAGCATGTGTTCTTAATCATTGACTCATCTCTCCTGAACCCATATTACTATTTTTTCTTACTGAAAGATCCTGAAATTTTAATTTATTGTCTATTTGTAAATGAGTATTTCAAAAATGTTACTAAGTGTTCAAAAAATGCAGTCAATATATAAAAGGCTTATATTAATCTAAAAATGTAAAACATACGTTACATGTGAAATATGAATGCATGCATATGAAAAATAAAAATGCTAACATTTAGTTTCTCTAAGGGAGAATCATAGGTGAATCTTTGCTCATTCTTAATTCTTTGTACTCATTTCTCTTATTAGTATAAAAATAAGCAATTCCTATTGAAAAACCATCCAATTCTATTAGTAAGGAAAATACAAATTAAAAATAACTAACCGAAATTTTCTTTTAAAAGTTACAAGATAATTAAAAATTTACTACTCAGTGTATCAAGTATTATAAATTTATCCTTTCTTACAACTTTTCTTGGTATTCCTATTTTTTTCAAAATATAGGGAAATAATTTGGCAGTACACATGAGCCTTTAAAAATGTACCAATTATTACTCAGTACAATATACAAGAGTGTACAGATAGTGATGTTCTTAGTAGCATTAAGTTTAAAGTTGTAAAATAAAAATATGTCTTAGTTAGGGTTTCTATTGCTATGAAGAGAGACCATGACCATGGCAACCTTTAAAACAGAAACATTTAAATTGAGGTGGTGGCTAAGTTTCAGATGTTTAGTCCATTTGTCATGGTGGCAAGTAGCATGGCGGGGAGGCAGACATGATGCTGGAAAAGGAGCTGGTACATGTTGATATGCAGGCAGCAGGAAGTAGACGGAGTCCTGCATCTTGAAGGCAACAGGAAGTTGTCTGTGAGACTGAGGGTGGGATATCTTGAGCATATAGGAGATCTCAAAGCCACCGCCACAATAACACACTTCCTCTATCAAGTCCACACCTACTCCAACATGGCCACACCTCCTTATAGTGTCACTTCATTTGGGGCCCATTTTCTTTCAAATGATAACATCCTGTAATTATCAATATGAGCTTCATAAAGTAAATTTTGTTATGATCATGTAGTTGAACACTCACTGAAATGATAGTTTTATAATTGTAAATATAGATTATGATCTATAAAATACAGTTTTGAACAATAGTTTATATGGTGGGATTTTGTTTCCTAAGGGGGAAATGGGTCAATATATATGTTCAATGGGTTTTTATTATTTTCATATAGTCACTTAGTATATAACTTATGCTGGCCTTGAACTTGTGATCCTCCTGCCTCATCTTGAGTTCCACAGACATGCAAACATATCCGGTTTAAATGCACATCTGTAAGATTAGAAAAAAAATCTAATATCAAACTTGTGAACAAATGCATTATTAAAGATAGCTCATAATAAAAGTTTCTTATGTTTGTAGTGTAGTTCAATCTTCATTGTTAATCTTTGAAAAAAACATGTTCTTTAACTTATAGCATGCTCATTCCCTTTAGCTATAAATCCTCAAATTTATCATCCCTCTTTCCCAGCACTGGGCAACTTTGTTGTTAAACTTACTTGTATATTCAGTATTGACCCAAATTTATAACATGCATCAGTTTTTATTATTGAATAATAGTCTGTTATATGAATGACATATTTACCCACCAGTAAGCATTTCATTTGTTTTTGCTTTGGGGATTATTAAGTGTTCCATGAATCTTTATGTACATATTTTATGTGGACTAATGTTTTCATTTCTTTGGGTGCATATGTCCCTAGAATAGGATTACTGGGTCGAAAGGTAACTTTATGGTTAGCATTTTAGGAACTGCCAGACCATTTCCTAAAATCAGTGTACTGTTGTACATATCCCAGTAGCATATGAACGTTTTTCATTTTATGGTCTTGAAGCTGTGATATGCTTTGGAAAGAAATAACAAGGTTATTTGAACTTCTTTTTTCCAGTTTAAGATTTGTTAGTGGAAGTAGAGATGGAACAGCAAGAATATGGCAATATCAACAACAAGAATGGAAGAGTATAGTGCTAGATATGGCTACCAAAATGAGTGGGTAAGAATGCATAGTGGGTATTGCAGGGGGTCTCCCAAGGCATATCGTCTTTTGCACCATACTATACTTAGTAATGCATGTAATTTTTTATATTAGTAAGGAGTTTGAAATGAATTATTAGGCATTAAATTTACCCTTTTATACAGTCTCTTTGCAACTGTTCCTTTGCTGTTGACTGCCTAGGGTATTGCTGAATACTATAAGTTTACCTTTCGCTCTAATTACTGAGGACTTCCTTATGTTTCATATTGTTAGCATCTATACTCAGCATTATATATGCATTTAATCAGTATCTGCTTTCATCAGCTTACTGCTTATTAGAAGGTATGTCAGTCTCTTTGAAATAATTCAATTTCTTTATGTTTGACCTTTAAATTGACTACCTTATTAGATTAAACTGACATTATTGACATAGACAGATATTATTAATGTCATAGTCATTTAAGTAAATAAATTTCCTGATACTTGTTTACAAAGCCTTTTTTTCATGACAGGGTTTCACTGCAAAGCCTATTATTTTTAAGAGTAATATTTAAGGGCTAATATGACCATTGCACATTTTTATATTGTTTCACAGCCAACATAATGTGAATTTCATTAAGATAAACAGTATTACTGGTCTCACTTTTTTATGCTTCCAAGTAACTATTATATTAGTTTGGTTTCTTTTGCTGTGATTAAATATCATAGCTAAAAGCAGCTTGGAGAGGAAAGCACATATTTCATCTTACAACTCCCAGGTCATTTTCCATCATTGAAGAACTCAAGGCAAAAACCTGGAGTCAGGAATTGAAGCAGAAGCCATGGCAAACACTACTTTCTTAGGCTTCCTCTTCATTGCTTGCTCAGCCTGCTTTCTTACCTAGGGCCATCTGCCCAAAGGTGGTACTGCCCATAGTGTCCTAGGCCCTCCCACATCAATGGTTAGTCAAGGAAATGACCTACAGTCTTACCTAAAGACCTAATAGAGGTATTTTTCCAATGGAACTTCCATCTTCCCACATGACTCACGCTTGTGTCCAGTTGACAGAAAGCTAACCACGACTATTTATGACCATATCTTTTAGCCTTCACTGTCATCAATTTACGGATAGTTTTCTATGATGGGATACAGTTTTTTTTTTTATGAATAACCTTAATTCTTATATATAATTGTTTGCATCTGCCAAAAAAATTTGTCACAGTTTGTTGTATTGTGTTTACCTTTGTTAAAATATGCAAGATATGAATATTTCAAATTTTTGCTTCAGGAATAATTTGACATCTGCAGAAGACAAAGTCACTAAACTGAAGGTGACTATGGTGGCTTGGGATCGTTATGACACCACTGTCATTACTGCAGTGAACAATTTCCTTTTGAAAGTTTGGAATTCTGTCACAGGGCAGCTTCTTCATACTTTATCTGTAAGTATTATACTTTTTACCAGGAAAAGAAACAATTTAAACCTAGTACAGTGGTGTGTTGTAGGTCCATCACTTAGGAAGTTGAGGTATGAAGACTACTTGAACCTAGGAGTTTGAGACCAGTCTGGGCAGTATAGTGAGACCTTGTCTCCCAAAGGAACAAAAAAGGTCAAAGTACATTATTCTAGGAACAATAAATTGAGGTTTTACTTTCCTTTCTATGACATTCTAGTCTTTGGAAAATATTTTCTTTGCCAGATAGGACTAAACATCAAGTTGTGGTAGGACTAAACACCTCCCTTTGTATTAAGGCCGGACAAGGCAACCCAGTATGATGAATGGGTTCCCAAAAGCCATCCCAAGCATTAGGAATAGGCCCTGATACCACTACTAGGAGTCAAACAAATTGGTCAAATTACACCACTGTCATACATATGTAAAAGATAATCCACAGCTGCAGAGAGGCTAGATAACAAGGAGGTCCCAAAGAGCGACAGGGACACATGGATTTCCCTGGGAAAGGCAAGTACATGAAAAATTCCTGGATAGACTGGGGACTTGTGGGGATAGGAATATGAGGGATTGGGTTGGGCAGTGGATAGAGGGGAGAGTATCGAATGGGGGGCATTTTGGGGTCAGGTAGAAACCTGGTGCAAGGGAAACCCCAGAATCCTATTAACAGAGGGAGAAAGGATTATATGAGGGGTTGGGGGTGTCAGTGTCATGGCAGGGTAACCCACAGAGACAAAGAACCTGGGCTCATAGTCCTTCACACACTCTGGACCGACAGCTATGAATTATATTTTTTTAAGATTATTTTTAATTCTGGTATTTATTCATTTCTCAATGTTAGTATGTCTTCAAGTATACAGTAATTAGTATTTACAAGGTATAGGATTTATTTTATTACTTTGCAGTTATATCCTACATTTTCTATCTTCAATAATCAGTTTATATAAAAAGTAGAGGTAAAAGGAAGAAGTAGGAGAAAAGCTAATGCTTTTTTTAAATTTTAAGTATATTTCTCATAGTAAAATGCTGCTATTGCTGTAGGATTAAGCAGAATTCATGTGGGTGGGTTGTTTGTTGGTTCAACATGTTATGGGTTAATGTCTGTTTCCCTTCTCTTTGCATTAGTTACCAATTCATAAGCATTTTACTGAGGCACTTCCAAGTGAATGTCATATAGCTATAATGTAGTAGTATTAACTTGCAGTGATCAGACTCGAAACAGTACACTTTCTTACTACTTTGTCTTGCTAACTACTAATTGTGGTAATCTTCCCCGATGTAATCACAACACATAGGATGCTGAGGTGGAGAAGCTCCACAGATTGGAATCTATCCTGAGCTACATAGGAAAATCATGTGTGTGTCATCACCAGCCATATAATTAATAAACAAATACAAGTAAAAAAAAAAAAAAAAACTAACGTATTTTTTCCTTTACTCTTAAATTGAAAGTATTGATTTGAATAAAAACTCCAAACCAAAAAAAAAATGATATATATGTTTGTAGCTAAAATTAAAAAGAAGAAACTAATTTCACTAATATACTGAATATATCCAAAATACTATCATTTCAACATGAAATTAATACAGGAATTGTTAATGAAACATTTTACATTTCATGTTGCTTGCAAAATCTTCATATTAAACATATCAAGTTGTAGTACCTGTACTTCAGATGCTTAATAACCACAGATGGCTGGTAGTTACTGAGTTAGACATGGAGCATTCATATCTGTAAATTCACAGCTTTAAGAGTTGTAGCTGTTAATTTAAAAAAAATCAATGTAAAATTCCATCTTCATAACTATCTAAAAGTCTTGTTAATGATACTTTTCTTATGGGCTGACTCATAGGTCATCTGTTTTACTGGATTTTACTGACAGAATTAGTCTTTGTAACAGCCAAAGCTACTTAATTTTCTTTTTCTGTCTTTCTTTGTTTCATGTAGCCCAGGCTAGCCTTGAATTTTCTATTTAGCCAATGATGACCTTGAACTTCCTGTTCTTCCTGATTCCATTTCCCAAGTCCTGGTATTCTAGACATGTGCCATCCCATAAGTGGTTTTCTGCAGGGCGTGTGATGCTAGGCATGCACTCTACCAATCGATCTAAAATCCAAGCCCTTCATTTGATATAGTGCTTTTATTTCCACCATAACAGGTTAAAGTAGGGTCTTGGTAGGACAGAAAGCTGTTCCATTCAAACAGTGCCTCCTGAACATCTGCTGTGTGAAAGATTCTGAATGAGGTTTTAGAAATTGATGGAAAATTAAGCAGTATATTCTTCTTGTAGTTTATTAAAAAAAGAATACCTTTTCATCAAAGAAGGACTGATTATGAAACGTGCAAGATGTACCAATGTAAACTTCTAATAGTGATCAGATCTGGTGTGGTAATATCTGATTTGATTTGATCTGATTTAATATGTCATTACCCTTTGAATTACCAATATCAAGTTATGGTTTATTGAATATTATTTTAGGAAATTGAAAAATAGTAGTAGTTCTTAATTACAAAATAGAAAGAACATTTTTGGTAGACACGGGAGATTTTTGGTTGTCTGCAAGTTATTAATGGTGCTTTCTGTAATGGAATTTTATCTATTCATCTTAGCAATTTATATTTTGGACCAGTTTGCAGCTATTTTTTTATTTTACTTTTATTTTTGTTTTTTTTTTAATTTAAGTTAAAACCAATTTTATTTTCCATACCAATTCCAGTTCCCTGTCCCTGTTGTCCTCCCCTGCCTCTCACCAACTCCCCATCCCATCCCTATCAACTCCCCAGGGCGGGTGAGGCCTTCTATGGGGGATCATCAAAGTCTGTCACATCATTTGGCACAGGACCTAGACCCTCCCCTGTGTATCTAGACTGAGAAAGTATCCCTCCATAGGGAATGTGCTCCCAAATTTTGTGCAGTAGGGATAAATACTGGTTCTACTGCTAGAGGTCCCATAGACTTCCCAGGCCCCCCAACTAACACCCACATTCAGGGGGCCTGGTTTGGTCTTATGTAAGTTTTCTAACTGTCAGTCTGGAGTAGTGAGCTCCCACTTGCTCAGGTCAGCTGTTTCTGTGGGTTTCCCCAAGATGGTCTTGACCCCTTTGCTCATCACTCCTCCCTCTCTGCAACTGGATTCCAGGAGTTTGGCTCAGTGTTTAGCTGTGGGTGTCTGCTTTTGTTCCCGTTAGCAAGTGGATAAGGGCTCTATGATGGCATTTAAGGTAGTCATCAATCTCATTATGGAGGAAGGGCTAGCATTTTTTTGAGGTAAGGTTTCACTTTATGGTTTAGATTGGACCTGTCAGTTCTAAGACCACAAATACCATGATGAGAATGTTAGATAGAAACAAGTCTACGTCTTTTTCCATGGTGGTAGGAGTGGATGATAGTGAAGGATTCAGTTGAATTTTCCATTCTTTGTCCTCTAACCTTTATTTTACTTTGAGATTCTATCTTGTATTCTGACTGGCTTCAAAACTAGCTTTATAGCCAACTGAGGTCTCTGATTGCCTGCCTTGACAGAAGTACATATGCCATCATACCCTGCTTCTTGTATTTTCTGTGGCTTTTAAAAAATTATTGAATTCCTACATCTCCAAATTACATTTCAGTGGTTAGTGAGCCTTATCTTTCTGTGTCTATTATCTAAGACATCAGGTTTATAAAATCAGCATTTGTGCATTAGGACTTCTAACTAAAATATTTATTTATGAAGTACCCATGAGTCGATCCTATTCAGTTGGTATGCATTAATTCGTCTCAATTAGACTTGTAGTGCTCAAGATCTTTTGGACAAATAAGCCAGACATCTGGTGCTGCTTTTCATTTCTAATATTGATTTTCATCACAGGGACATGACGATGAAGTATTTGTTCTAGAAGCACATCCATTTGATCAAAGGATAATACTTTCAGCAGGTCATGATGGGAACATTTTTATTTGGGACCTTGACCGAGGGACCAAAATTCGAAATTACTTTAATATGGTAAGAAACCTGTGTTTATAAAGTTCATATTCAATCTCACTTTGCTTTTTTGATAATCCAGTTGTCTAGGGCACAGGAGAAGCTTGTTGTCTATGTTTAAGTCTGTAAAATAATTCACAGAATGACTCAAGGGCTTAGAGTTAGATCTTGCAGCATGACTACTTAACTTGGTGCTAACATTTTTTCAGATTCTGATTTGTACATCTAAACCAAATTGTTCAATCCAATTTCTTACAATTGGATTTAAAATGTAAGCTAAAATGCTGAAAGACCAATGTTTCAACTGTAATTTTAATTTAGGAATACAAAGAAAAAAAACCAAATCGTGAGTCTGTCTCTGATATACACCTCAACTATATGAGTTTCATAGTCCAAAACTTACATTTACATATATATTTCAGAGATTTACTGTTTACTCTAGAGTTCTGGCTACAGAAGCCAGAGAGTACATTGGAATGTTGATCATCACAGAATTCAAGTGAATAGCAAGGATAAGCTATTGCCTACTTAATATTTGAAAAGCACTCTTAAAATGACTCAAGACTCCTGAATTTCAGATTGAAGGCCAAGGTCACGGGGCAGTGTTTGATTGTAAATTCTCGCCAGATGGAAACCATTTTGCCTGTACAGATTCTCATGGGCATTTGTTGCTATTTGGCTTTGGATGCAGTAAATACTATGAAAAGGTTAGTATATATAATTTTTGCTGCACATAGTATTTTGGGATTGTGCCATTCAAAATTGATTTTGTGCTGCATAAGGAAATTTTCGTACAAGTATATATTATATATTGGGCATATGTCCTTCCCTGCTCTTTTCTCTGCTCTCACATTAGTCTCACCAGATAGTTTCACTCCTTTATTCATGTCAAATTTACTGATTGCTTTTTGTATCTATATGAAATCTAGGGCCCGTGTATGCAAGAGTAAACATTTTTCTTCTGTGCTTTGAAATTTTCAGCATACAGATTTTTCATCTTCCTTGGTTAGGTTTATCACAAGGTATTTGAGGTTTTTCTGAGGCTAATATGAGTGGAATTGTTTTCTTGATTTCTTATTTAGTGTGTTTGTCATCAGTTTAAAGAAAGGCTATAGGTTGTTTTCTGTTAATTTTGTATCCTTCCACTTTGCTCTATCAGATTTAGTTTTTCTACAGAAGTCTTTTAAAAAATGTTTTTAGATTTATTTACTTTATGTGTTTGGATGTTTTGCTTGCATGTATATTTGTGCACCATATGCATGCCTGGTGCCCTCAAAAATCAGAAGAGGGTACCTTGGAACTGGAGTTACAGATGGTTGTGAGCCAACATGTGGAAGTTAGGACTTGAATTCAGTCCTCTGCAAACAGGTGCTATTAACTGCTGAGCCATCTCTTTTATTAGCCCCATGTGGCTAATAAAAGTCTTTAGAGCTTCTTGTGTATGTAGTTTTATTATCTGAAAATAAAGAGACTTTGATTTTTTTTTTCATTTTCTGTTTGTTTCACCTTTATAGCTGTTTCGTGTCTTAATCGTCTAAGACTTCAGGCACTGTATTGAATGAAAGTGAAGAAAATAGGCCTGATTATTCAGAATCTTGCTGAAAATACTTTTGAGTTTTACCTATTTAGCTATTTACCTATTTACCTATTTTACCTTATATGGCTATAAGCTTCACATTTTTCTTTTATTAAGTTTATGTGTTATACTTTTTGAAATTTATTCATATATTTTGTGTGTATGGGAACTTTATATGTATGTATGTTTGTACATCACATGCATGCCAATGGAGACCAGAAAAAGTTCCCCCAAAACTGAAGTTATAAATGGTTGTGTGTCATCATGTGGGTACTAGGGACTGAACTCAAGTCCTCTGATAGAACAACCAATGCTCTGAACTGCTGAGCCACCTGTCCAGCCCGTACTTCTTCTTGAAAAGGATTTATTTTTATTGTGTTTATTTGCGTGTCTGTGTGGGTGTGGTCACGAGTACAGTGCCTGTGGAGGATAGAAGCTGGCATTGGATCTCCCTGGAGCTGAAGTTGCTGGCAGTTGTGAACTGTCTATATGCACCAGGAAATGGACTTGGGTCCTCCTGAAGAGGAGTGTAAACTCTTTACTGCTGTTCTGTTTGTTCAGCCCCCAAGACATGTTGCTTCTTTGATTCTTTAGTACTTTTGTCATACTGGAATTTTTCGGAATCCTTTCAGAATGAAATGAGATGATCATATGGTTTCTATCCTTTAGTCTATTTATGTGATAGATTTATTGATGTATGTATGTTGAATCATCTCTTCTGAATTAAAGCTAGCTTGGTCGTGCTGAGTAACATGAATTTGGTTTGCAAATATCCTATTTTTGCTTCTGTGTTCATTGGGGATACTAGTGTATAATTTTGTTTTATCTTTATCTGGTGGCTTTGTAAACAGAGTTCAGTAGCATTCTTTCCTTTTTCTGTAATTACTTGAGAAGCATTGATGTTAATCCTTCCTTGGTGGGCTGGTAGAATTCAGGAATTTTTTCTGGTTTCTTTTTAAGGTGGGAGGTTTTTATGATTGTTTTCAAACTTGTTGCCTGTTATGCATCTCTTTAAATAGTTTATCTTGTTTTTGTCAAATTTTGTTACTTCATATGTGTAATCCTCCATCCACATCTTTTAGTTTTTCTGCTAAAAAGCTGGCATCAAACTTACTGCGACCCTCTTCTATCTCCCAAGTGCTGCACCACACCCAACTTTTCTTTGTGTTTTATAAACTATGAATCTAGGGAGATTGGAATTTTATAGTGGGAAGAGACATCGCCATCAAGTAGCCTAGCTTAATAGCTTTTAGTAGTGTTGATTTGTTTGATGTTCATTGCTCTCATCATGCTTATCATGCTTCATTTATTCTTGCTTGAATAAAAATAAGAACTCAAGTTATAGGTTTGTGTGCTTGTTATAAGTTAAATCAAAATATACAACTTATGATAGACTGTTACCATATTTCTTATCCTGATTAAGGAAATATATTAAAAGGTTCCTAAAATAATGCAAATCATAGAATTTTATGGATAAGAAAACAATTATCTAGGTTATTTGTTTCTCCCAGAGGGACATATGACAACACAGAACCATGAGAGAATATAAACACTGTGTTTATGTGCTGTAGGGATGAAAATAGGGGCCCGGACTATACATTCTCTGGTATGGTAAACACTAAATATCTGTCTGTCACAAAGATTCCAGATCAGATGTTCTTCCACACTGATTATCGACCACTTATCAGAGATGCAAATAATTATGTATTGGATGAGCAAACTCAGCAAGCACCTCACCTCATGCCTCCCCCGTTCTTGGTGGATGTCGATGGAAATCCCCATCCTACAAAATTTCAACGGCTGGTACCAGGACGGGAAAATTGTAAAGATGAACAGCTTATTCCACAGTTGGGATATGTGGCTAATGGTATGCTATCTCCTGAAGCAAATTTAAAATGTTGCAGATATATATGTTTCTTACTAATTTCTGAAGTAGGTTATGACATGAATTATATACTATTTTTATTAAGATCTTAATTGTATGTTTCAGTTTATCAGAGTAGATTTTCATCATCTGTTGGTAGCTCTGCTGTGCAAAAGTAACTGGTTTAGGACAAACAGTAACATGCCCAAGAGGTAATTTGTTGACCTACCACAGGGGAAACTATTACCATATGTATGACCTTGTTCTGTGTAGTGACTTCTGGTAATGATTAAACTTACTAACTTTACTATATTAAGCTTAATTGGTAAAAAAAAATTATATTGATTATACTTGGGTAGTTTATTTTGAAAGTCAGTTAATGAACCCAAAAAAAGAAGAGTGTGTTTCTTTAGATAGATATTTCAGACAGTGTATACTGTCTTTTCTACTTCATCTTCCATAGAATGCCTTTGCACTTGTTTGGTAATTAATAATTTTTATTTACTAATAGAAAAGTAAATTACAGGTTTGCAAATAGAATTTCTTTTCTTTCTTAATATTTTGTTTTAAAAGAGTAACTCACTATGTGTATCCCATGGTTGGTTCAAAATTCAAATTTCTCCTGTCTTACTTAGCCTTCTTAGTGTTGGGATTTCAGGCATGGACCACTACACCTGGCTTCTGCATTTTCTTTCTTTGCTAGGAAGTTGATGCTTGAATTGTCCTTCATAATTTAAAATGAAATAAAAATTTATAGAGTAATGTGCTAGTATTTGGTTACTCTGATAATTTAATATTAACCAAGAGAAAAAATGTGAATAATAAATATAATGTTAGACTGAAACTATCTAAATACAAACTTAATGTAGCATATTTATTTTTTTACAAGAACTAATTACTTCATTTCTCTATCAAATAGCATTTGATAGATACAGGGCAAGGTGAAAAACAGGTCATGATACATTAAGAAAGATAAAAGTTAAAATTTTCACTCAGAAATAAACATTGATTTTGAGTTTATCATAAAAGCAATTTTCTATTGTAAATAGGAATACTTATTTAAAAGACCGTATTTCTAACTGTTTTCATAATGAAATTTTCATAAAAGAAAGGTAGGCAATATTCTAGTAGCTGTGACTAAGCTTGTTTATAAATGACTTGGGCCAGGCATGGTAGCTCACACCTGTTATCCCAGTACTCAGAAGGCCAAGGCAGAAAGATTGCCATGAGCTCAAGGCCATTCAAGACTATATAGTGAGTTCCAGGGCAAACTGAATTACAGTGTAAAAAGGACCCAATGTGCAAAAAAAAAAAAAAAAAAAACCTTACTCAGATCTCTAATTCTTGATTTTTTTTTTAATCTTTAGAAAACACGTTTTAAAATGGATTATTTCGCTTTATTATTTATTTTTATTTTCTATACACTGGTGTTTTGCCTGCATGCATGTCTGTATGAAGATGTTGAATCTCCTGAAATAGGAAATACAGACAGTTGTAAACTGCCATTTGGGTGCTGGAAATTGAACGCCGCCAATTCCCTTAACCACTGAGCCATTTCTCTAGCCAGGATTATTTAACTTTAACATTATAATTATTCTTTAAAATGCCTTGATAACAATGTCCAATTTAAGACTATTGGTTAAATCAAGTACAAATGCTGAATCATTAACTATATTTTTAAAAATTCCCATAAAATATTGTTTCATGTATAATTTATTTTCCATCTTAAATTATTTCTAATTACTTCTCCCACAAGATAAGCTCACTTTTTATCATATTAAAGTATACTAAAACATAATGAATTTATCTGACTTTCTCTCTTTGATCACATTAAGGTGACGGTGAAGTGGTAGAACAGGTAATTGGGCAGCAAACCAATGACCAAGAAGAAAGCATTCTTGATGGAATAATCAGAGAGTTACAGAGAGAACAAGATCTCAGATTAATTAATGAAGGAGATGTTCCAAATTTTCCAATTAATAGATCATATTCTGTTAATGGTGGTAAGTAGTTGTATATTTGTGGAAAGTATAAAATCATATTTCACTTATACCATGAGTAATGCGAAAGCATTTTTATTAATTTATAGCTTCTAATATCAGGTGTTCTGAAGTAGCATGATCTATCTCATTGTTATCATTTATAACTAAAATGATTTAGCTTCTAACAAATATAGGTAGTGTATTTAATTATAATAGTCCTCCTGACTCAGTTCATTTGAAATCTGTCCTTTTGTTTCTAGAAATGAAGTGTTGGAATAAGTCTGGCCCTTTTGTTAGGAAACCAACCTATGAAGTTTTTAAACTTCAACTACGTTAAGTTTAGAAAGTGCCATTCCAGTGATTGGCCCTTCTTGTTGAAAGGAAAATAGCATATCTAACCCTATGATTTTGAATGAATGAAATAGGCTAGTAGAAAACAGTCTGGCCATCTCTTAGGGAGTGCAGATAGACTCCTAACTAGATTTATACAGCAGCTAAGTCTTAATACCAATAGAAGCTATTATATAATTAATTACTTTTTAGCAATGATTATTCTCTAAAATTTTTTCTCATTTTACTGTCCATGTGTGTTTATATGTGTATATGTGTGTTTCCATGGGCTAGAATTCAGATCATCAGGAGTGAGAACAAGCACCTTTACCTGCTGATCCATCTTGCTCCCTCCAACATGACTATCATTTATTGTACATCTTCCTTCACATACCATGAAATGTGCCTTTGTGCCTGAGAGTACTGTGTCTATATATTGAAATGTTTAAATTTTAATTTTTCAAGAAATTTGAATTTTAATTTAAAAGGACATAGTTTCTCTATATAGCTCTGCCTGTCCCAGAACTCACTTTGTAGATAGACCAAACCGACCTTGAACTCACAGAGATCTCTCTGCCTCTGCCTCCCAAGTGCTGGGATTAAAGGTGTGATCCACCTCAGTCCATCAAGGTATTTTTTTTCCTTAGTGCTAGGGATTGAATTCAATGTCTTTCTTATGTAGGAAATTCACCACTGAACTATATTTTTGTGATTAAGTATTGTTACATTGTCCACAGTGGCCTTGAAGTTGGAGCCATTATATCTTACTCTCCCAAGGACCAGAATTTATAGGCCTATACCCCTTGCCTACATGACAAGCTCTTTCCTAACTTGGCTATCTCCCCACAGCCTGCTTGTATTTTCAATGTGTTTGTTTTGAAAGTTTTTTGTTTTACTTGCAGCATTATTTTTAGCAATGATTATATTCTGTAGCCTAGGGTAGCCTACAACTCATAATCTAGCTCAGTCTCCTAAGAGTTAGAATTACAGAGGTGCATCTCTACACTTAGTTTTCTGAGAAATAGCCTAATTAAGTAAACAAAGATGGGTAGAACTTAGATTTTAAAGATGAAACATGAACAATTTTTAACACATACATGAATCTTTCAAATCCTATCCGAACACTGTATTTTGTATGTAGTAGATTTCTGATAAACAGTGCTTTGAATAAATGAAAAGAACTATACCAAATTTCAACATTTATTGAGTATTTCTTTTATTTATATCAGTACAGAAACATGAAGATGGCACAGAAAAGTGTAGAGCATGATTAACAGTTATTTTCATATTTCCAGAAGTCTCTTTCATTTTCCCCCCTCCTCTCTGATTTTTGGTGCTAGGGATCAAATCTAGGGCCTTGTACATCGTAGGGCAGCCCCAAACACCATGTCTTTGAAACTGTTGCTTTATTTCAACCTCTAATTGCCAACACTGGTATTGTTGTTTAGAAAATTGTGTTTTTCCTTGCTTTTGGTTTATTTAGCTTTGAGTAGTCCAAATATGGACATACCGTCTTCCCCAAATATTGGGCTTCGACGTAGTGGTCAAATTGAAGGTGTTCGGCAAATGCATAACAATGCTCCTAGGAGCCAGATGGCCACTGAACGAGATCTCATGGCCTGGAGCAGAAGAGTGGTGGTAAATGAACTAAATAATGGAGTTAGTAGGTAAGTTGATATGGTAACCTAAGTTGATATGGTAACCTCCATAAGAAAATTCAAACTGTATATTTATAAGTGAATTATTTTAAGTTAGCCTAGTAACTGAAATATTCTAATAAAGTTGGTCATATATTAGATCTTCCATATTAACTAATTCTAAATAGTTAATTTTGTAACAAATGTAAATATGCTCAGCTTTTGATAAATGCTTTGAGAAATACTGAAAATGTGATGATGCATTAGTGCCAATGTGTCTGGTTATCATCTCATAATAGATTATATGTTAACATGAGTGGCATATTGACTGTGTAGTAAACAGTGGCTCCAAGGAAAGGTCATCAGCGAAGTATTGTGGAAGTATGAGTATGCTGTGTAGATGTGCTTAAAAATGTCATTTAAATAGTCTTCATTGGCGAAAGTATTTCATTGGCATAATTTCAAATCTAGAATCACCATTCTTGTAAAATTACCTTTTATTATAATACCAACTATTTAATTAATTACAACTGGAAATAGGATATATATACATATTATGTATGTATTTTATATATGAACTACTAGAGAGAACATATAAAATTCATCTTAATCATACCACCTAACCAAGTATTTTTAACAGATAACCCAAAAGTACCAAAATATGTTTAATTTCCATGTTTCCCCTCTGCTTTCTGGTATAAGTAGAAATCAAGAAAAAAAAAAGACAGCTAATTTTATGAGTTGCAACTGGTGCAATAGAGAAAAATTAGAAGAATTCCCTACGTAAAAGTAAATGATAAAGCACACTAATATTCATTGGAAAGTTATTCAAGTGATCAAGTGGTGGAAACAAATCAAATGTCAATCAGTAAATAAATAGAAAAACAAATATGATAAAGTCACACCATGGTATTTTATTAGTCCACAAAAAAAGCCATTCTGATAACTGCTGAAACATGAATGGAATTTGAAACTATCTTGCCAGGTGAAAGAAGACAAACACAAATAGACAAATAACTCCACTTAACATACAGTACTTATAGCAGGCAAATTCATGGGCATTATAGCAAGTATCAAGTTTTCAGAGCCTATAGGAATGGAGAAATGAGACGTAACTGCTTAATGGTCACAGTTTATCTTGGGAATGATGGAAAACTAATGGGACTGGGTAGTGTTGGTGACTGCAGAACATTGCCACTGAGATATATAGCTAAAAAGATTACAAAGATAAATTTTATATTTTTAAATTGTTTAGTTTTCAGATTTGATGTTTAAACTGTTGGATTCATTTTGTTATTTTGACTTGCAATATTTTATTAGGGTGCAAGAAGAATGTCGAAATGCAAAAGGTGACCTAGAAATTAGTCTTTATTCTGTTGAAAAGAAGAAAAAGCCATCTTATCCTATCCAAAGAGTAAGTTTTCTTTTTCAGTGCTTTGGAATCTAATGTTTGCAAATAAGTTATTTGAAAGGAAACACTTATCTATCAAGAAGATATTTAAGTTGGTATCTGCTTAAAGGGATCCTAATTTTTAAACCTCAGATTCATATACACACATACACACATACATACACGTGCATGGTTATTAACAGAAAAATTAAAACTTATCTTTTATTGTATATGTATAAAAATATTATTTTCATATGGTTAAGTACAACTGTAACTATTGATCATTAGTCACAATGTAAAACAAATTCTAGATCCATTAGACGAGAGGTTGACAAGCTCATCTATGAAATCTTGTTTATTTTAGTTAATTATATTTTATTGAAGCACAGCCACAGACGAATTATAGCTTGACTTTAGTTGTTGTATATGGCATATAAAGACAGAGTTGAATAGTTAGAATAGAAATTATCTGACCTAGAAAGCCAGACATTCTGACCCTCTCCAAATAGTTTGCTGACCTTACTGCAGACCCGTGCTCAAGGTTAAAGATGACAGCATATGATGCAGGGCTCTTCCACTGGCTGGAATTGTACTGTTTTTGTTGTTACTGTTTTTGAGAATGTGTATCATATAGCCCAGGTTTGCCTTGAGTACTATATGTAGTTGAAGATGACCTTGGACTCGGGAACACATCTTCTTCTAACTCTACCCTCCACTCGCAGGTTTTGGGATTATAAGTATGTTCCACAATATCTGATTTGAATATTACTTTTTGTATGTGAATTACTTTGAGTCTGTCACCTTCTATTCTTATATAACCTAAAGTTTATTTTATGTCTATTGATTCTCTCCTGGTATTTTTCTACAAGAAAGATGTGTTAAATATATTCTTAAAATTATTTTTCTGGGGCCAGAGAGATGGCTCAAAAAGAACATTGGTTGCTCTTATATTGTGCGCAAGTTCGATTCCTTGTGCCCATGCCAGGTGGCTCACAATCTGTAACTCCAATTGTAGGGGAACTAATGCTCTTTTCTGGCCTCCATTGGCACAAAGCATGCATATGATGTGTAAACATGCATGGATGAAAAACACCCATATAAATAAAATGTAAAATAAATGCAGGTAATTTTGGTATTTTTTTGAGTCAGGGTGTCACTCCTTAGCCCTCGGTGGCCTTGAACATATTGTAGTCCTTGTGCTTTGGTTTCCCAAGTGCTGGGATTACAAGAGTGGACAACCATATAAAGCAGTGTTAAATTGATTCTAAAGATCTTTAATAAACCCTCAGACTCTTAAAAATACTAATCTGGAATGAAAGGACAATAAATGATTAAGTCTAATTTGTCATGTTAATGCATTAACAGACTTTCTTGTAAAGAAATGAAAGTACATTTAAGAGTTACATTAAATATGATATGGATGTTTAATCCTCCTATGATAATTGTGAATAATGTGTCATGTTTAAATACTAAATGGGAAAATTCCTGCAACCTAGCTATTCACTGTTCAGTTGTATATTATGCTTTCTTTTAAAATAATGTTTTCCTTCTCTTTTTAGAATGACTATCAGCCCAGCTGTGGACGGTCTTTAAGGAGGACCCAGCGCAAGCGTCAGCATACTTATCTAACACGGTCCAACATAGAGCATAATTCACAGGCATCATCTCAAAATTCAGGTGTACAGGAAGATTCAGACAGCTCCTCAGAGGTTAGAGCTGTTATAATTTATCCAGTGTAACTTTCTTTGTTGTTTTCTCCTTTGTCCAATTCATTCATATTTACTTTTGAAAATCACATGGATAGAAGATGAAGACCTTTACTCATTAATAAGGCACTTATACAAGTTTGGGTATCCCATTTAGATTTAGCCATTTTGGTTGTCTTTCATGATTTCTACCTAAGATACCATCTTGACAAGAGCAAAAGTTTGTCTTTGTGACAGTGACATGACATAGCAAAAGGATATCATTCTAGAAATGGGGAAAAATGAAACATAAATAATAGAAATAAGGCAGATAGTCCCAGGACTGATTCAATCTGTAATTGGCTTGTATATCTATTTTATTTTGTTTTATTTTATTGCTGACTACCTATTTTGGAGGTCACTGAGTGTTGATTTATCTCAGACCTATCTTCATCATGACAATGAACAAAGTATAGCAATTCTTCTCTTCTTGTTCTTCTGTTCCCAAGCCCATTGTTCTTTTAACAGTTCTATTCTTTTAGGTGCATAATGAGAGTTTTATTGCATATTGACATTATATAGTACTTTTTTGTGTTCTTCACTGTTCTTAAAATATTATTTCCCTTTTTCTCCATGAATATCTTGACCTGAAAAGAATTACTCACGTACAATATTTTTAAAACCATCCATCTTTCAGCATTTAAGAAGGCTATAAATAAGTATTTTGAAGTGTAAACAGTTTTTCTAAAGAAATAAAATGATTTATATCAATAAACAGTATAATCGCAGACCATGTAAAATACCTAGTAGTTTGTTTTTAAATTTGAGATCTATGTAGAAAAATAATTATGCACATTTTAACTGGAATGTTTGATGAAGTAATAAAGTTATAAGTTAGATGGCATTTTTGTATGTTGCAGTAGCTAATACTAATCATATCTCTGAATTGCTGTCTTTTTCCTATAGGAAGATGAAACTGTTGGCACAAGTGATGCTTCTGTAGAAGACCCTGTTATTGAGTGGCAAAGTGAAAGTTCTTCCAGGTAGTTTTAATTGACCCCAGGTTTTTCAACATTTGATATGAAATTATGGTTTTGTAGGAATTTAAGACCATCAATAAAATAGTATGATGTAATAGAAAATGTTTTGAGTTTGAAGCCTATGTACAATTTATTTCCTCATAACTCCGTACATTCTGTGGATACAATTGTAGAGGTTTTGTTTCCTTTATCTGTAAAATAAGCTTCTTGTTAAATTTATGATTGTACTTCTTTGAAACTTTATATAATTATATCAAGTTTTGGTCTTTTCAGATAGAGTATTATTATGTAACTCTGGCTGTCCTAGAACTCACTATGTAGATCAAGATGGCCTGTAGACCAAGATGCCTCTGGGATTAAAGGCATGGAGCTTTCATTTCAGTTTTAAATTTATCTCTTTCATCATTTTAGCCATATGATTCATGTTTATTTTTAGGCAGTTTTGTGTTTCCAACAAGGATTTTAAATCCTGTTATAATAAATTAAGTATCTTTGTTCAAGAAACATTTCATTGAATTCAAATAGTGATCAAAATCCTGTATTATTTTTTTCAGTCCTTGTTATTTAAGTGATTTTTGATAACAAAATGATCACTTTTCCATTATAACTTTCACTTATTTACAGTGATTCATCAAGTGAATATTCTGATTGGACAGCAGATGCTGGCATAAATTTGCAGCCTCCTAAAAGACAAACTAGACAGGCAACACAGAAAATATACAGCAGCTCTGAAGATGAAAATTTGAAGTCATTAGAAGATAGGCAGAAGAAACCTAAACAGACTAGAAAGAAGGTTTGTAACTTATAAATTGTTTATTTTTGCCTTGCTTTTCTTTTTTGCCTCAAATATTTGAATATTTAATAATTTAATAAAGCCAATTAAATATAATTTTAATAGACTTGGAATTTTAATTTCTTGTTATCAAAGCTAGCAGTTTAATGACACCATTATATGTTATTAACCTAGAATAGTGACAATTGCTAGTTAAAATGTTGCAAAGTTCTATAATAAGCCATTATATTGTACAATAATTATTCTTGTCATACACAATTATAAATTTGTATCCCTATATACATGCCTATATCATAGGATAGAATAATCTCAAGTTGGCCAGGCTGTCCTTGAACTTAAAATTCTCCTGTCACAATTTGCTAATTATATCTGGGATTATGGAACTGTAGCATCTTATCCCTCTTATATTCATAATAGACACTATTGTGTTACTATTTTTGAACTGATATTGTCTAGATACATGAAGAGAAAAATGTGCTAATTTTAGATGCTAATTTAGTGTCAAGCTATTATCTACAATCCAAAAATGAACTACTTGATTTTTTTTGCTATAAAATATGTAGTTCCTATAGTATATATTTAAAATTATGTATTTTACTATGCATTAAACATGATATTTTAAATAATTTTCTTACCTTTTCATATTACTATTTATGAGTTTACACTTCTGAATTATTGATATAAATACTGTCATTTTTTCTTTGTTTTGTTTTTAGAAAGGGGGACTTGTTTCTATGGCAGGCGAACCCAATGAAGAATGGTTTGCCCCTCAATGGATCTTGGATACCATACCACGGCGTTCTCCATTTGTCCCACAGATGGGAGATGAGGTACTCATTGCCCAATAAAAACCCCTTTGCTTCAAGGACAGTATTGAGCTTGAGAGATGGCTCCGCAGTTAAATAGCAGACTGTTTTTTCAGAAGGCCTAGGTTTGATTCCCAGAATCCACATAGCAGGTCACAACTGTTTGTGACTCCAGTTCCAAAGAATCAATTGCCCTCTTCTGGTGTTTTTGGGCACCAGACATGCACATGGTACACAATCATGCAGGCACATAAAGTAAAATAAACCAACAATAACAGAAATTTCCCCTTTTAAAAGAAAGAAACAGTTAACATTGCCAGGCAGTGGTGGTGCTTGCCTTTAATCCGAGTACTAGGGAGGCAGAGAGGCACGTGTATCTCTGAGTTTGAGGCCAGCCTGGTCCACAGAGCTAGTTACCGGACAGTCAGGACTCAGGACTGTTACATACACAAAAAATGCCGTTTCAAGAAATCAAAACAAACAACAAACAAAAGAACAATTAGCATTATTCAATCTTGGTATCTGAAGTGGTTTTGAGTATTTGTGCATACTTGAGGGGAGCACATATGCTGCAGATCACAATTGGAGGTCAGAGGACAGCTCTATGGAATCATTTCTTCTTTTTTACATGGATCCCAGGAATTAAACTCCAATCACACAACTTGTACAACAAGTGATTTTAATGACTGAACCATTTTGCCAGCTCCAGAAAATTCATACTGTTAACTTTTGTTGTGGTTAAATATACACTATCTTGTTTCTTTGCTCAATTGAGTATTTCTTGAAGAATGTGACTCAATATAATTAATTTTGCATTTTTGTATATGTCTTTTATAATATAGTCAACATAAGAGATGCTAAGTTAACAAAGTTAAGTTTATTTATGATTTCTAAATTTATGGAAACACTTGATTTTTAATTGTAACTTTGTTGAATTGAGTGGTACTTTTGAGTCCTCACTCAATAACTAATTTGTTTAAAAAATTGAGCCTGATAAAATATGCTAAAGCAGGTATGTCCAACCAAGAATACTTATGAAAGCGATCCAACACATTTGTATATATTACATTCCAAGGTCAAAAGCTTGGATACCTGTGCTAAAAGATAGTTACTGGATCTGTGATTGAATAAATGTAAATACACATTTATAATTAGGCATAAAAAATCTAGGAAAATATTACCCAGTTGAAACTTTCAGCATCTCAGTGAAAGTACGGTTACCTTGAAATATCTGTTTTGTCTGATATATTGATTGACCAAATATTTGAACCTTTCTTGTGTATGTGCTGGGGACTGAACCCAGGGTTGATACATTCTAGACAGTTGTATCATTATATTGTAATCTCAACCACTACACACCATTTTGAATTCAGAATTAATAATAGAAATATGAAATTGTCATTTCAATAAAAGACAGAAAAAAGACAATTAAATAGGTTTTAAATGAGACCAAATACAAATTTGGCCCAATTTTCTCTTAAAGAGATCTTTTAGTAGAGATACCTATCAATAACACTATGAATAAGCTATCCTTTGCTTATTTTGTATAGAGATTATTAAAAATGTTTCTTTTAGATATATTGGACTTTTGGTTATTGCTTGTTTACATATATTACTATGCCCATAAGCTTCTGATGATTAATGCTGTATTATAAAAAATTAAAAAGCCTTAAAATTTTTGATATATCTGAAATCATAATTATATTTAATGGCTATTTTGAGTCTTAGGAGGTCTGTGGTGAAGTTGGATTAATTTTAGAGGACTTCACAGAACAAAATAAGCTTCTGTGTTCTTTTAAAGCCGGATGAGACCCTTCTCTACACTTGATGACTACTTCTGTCAGTTCATTCCCTGATGGAATCACTTTCCTTATGCTTTATTCAAGATTATATATTAGGCTATGACAATTCTTTGGGGGAATGGAGAAAGTATTGCAGTGAATCCAACAGTTGAGTAGCTATTTGAGAATGGTTTTTAAAGAGCTCATAAAGTCATAAATGTACTGTTCATGTAATCAGTTTCTTAATTACAGCGCTACTTACTGCTTAGTCTAGCTATTAAGCCCTTGTTATTTTGCTTAGAATAAGCCTACTGATAAATGATTTCTCTTCAAAATGCTCCTTCTTAAAGGTCTAACTCAAATGCCAAGTTTGGGTTTACCTATACTTGTTTCTAAATGAGATATCATACCTACATGGAGAGAGAGAGAGAGAGAGAGAGAGAGAGAGTGTTATACTACTTTTCCTTATAGGAAAATATTACATTTTAATACCTTATGATAGTATCTAGTACCTTGTGCTTATTTTGTCAATGTTGAATATTAAAATAAATATATAATAATTGTAGGGTTGTTTTGGTTTGGTTTTATGCCTTTTTGTTTCTTTTTTCCAGACATGGTTTCTCTGTGTAACCCTGAGTGTTCTGGAACTGGCACTCTCTGTAGACCAGGCTGACCATTAACTCACAGAGATCTATCTGCCTCTGCCTCCTGAGTGCTGGGATTAAAGGCGTGGGCTGCTCCCATCTGGCTCTCTATGTAGGTTTTTTTTATTTGAAGAGTATGTACATACATTTTTGGCTTCATATAATAGGAATTTATTCTCTCAAACCATTTTGAAATGTAAAAATATTACAATGTGGCATTGGCAGAACTGTGTCCTCTCTCCCAAATCTTTTAAGGCCAAATTCTTCCCCACTTCCCATAGCTTTTGGGGGTTCTCAGAATCCTTGGTGTTCCCCAACATTATGTCCATTTCTCTCCTACCTTCATATGGCAATCTTCCCTCCAAGGATCTCTCTGCATCCCACTTTCTACCTTCTTATCTGGACAGGCTTTTAGTGTGTATATACTCCTGCTATGAGCTCAAGTACTCTTAAATTGGTTGTTTCTACAAATACAATGTTTCCAAATAAGGTCACAGTCACATATGTGTGTTTATGTGTATGTTCAATGCAAAACCAACCCCTCCATTAGAGAACGGAGAACTGAAAACTCAGGAACATTTCATTATTGACAAGGAGAAGGGAAGAACTTGCCGTATTAAGTGCAGCCACTGTGGCAGCAAGACCAAGGGGCCTAAAGGGAACCTAGGGTTTCTTTATTCTCAGATAGTAATGTTAGCAACATACCTGAATTAATCACAATGCTGTGTTCACAGTCCGATGCTTCACTTTTGTGCTCACTTGATAGCATTTGGGGTTGGGACATACATTTTTGTCTTTTCCATAAACCTCAATGCATGTATTTCTAAAGCTAAACTGAGTAGTAGTTCTGTCTTACAGGAATGCTATGATGATTGTTTAGTGTATTGTGTGTGAAGCATAGTCGTTTACATAAGAACAAGTAGGAAGAATAAGCTGTTACTAAAGTTTGGCCAATGCTATATGGTATGCAGTATTTGAGTCATATCATAGTGTGTCCATTTTCAGATGAGGTGATAGGATTAGAAAGGTAAGCAAGGTGCCCAAATTTACATATAATTAGATGTCAGAATCACATGATACTGGTATAGAACTTTCAAAATTCATAGCATCTCTCGTGTTTGAGAACTGGTCTACAGGGCTCAGCTAAAGATGGGAAATTAAATTCTTTGGGATAGAGGAGGAGGGTTATCTTGCTCATATTTCATTGTGTTGTTTAGACTCTCATTATATGTTATTTTTGTTACCTTATTCTATTTGTTTATATCTGTCAACACTCTGGACCCACTGAGGAAAAGAAACTTTCCTCAAGAAATGTAGAAAATAGTAGTAAATATTATCTTTGAAGAAATTGGCATTTCTTACCAAACACTTAAATTCATTTTCTTCTGTGCTCAGCTAGTGCTGATGTGAACTCTTGCAACAGAACACTTTCAATTTGTCCTAAAAATTGCTTCATTTAAATTTTGTTTGCAGTCATTTTCCCAGGTGGCTTCACACTGAAGAAAAAAAATATCACCATAGGTGTACACAAAACTGGTTGCATTTCAAAGAATTGTCTAAGCTTATAAGTAGCATTCTAGATATCTACAATTAAACTATTGTTGAATGTAATAGTTTTCCTGGTGGCACTTTCATGAATACTTTGTTATGGTTGATTCCCTCACTCTTCATCACCTACATCTTCCTGCCCCGGCTCTCCTTTGTACCCTTCCACTTTAATGTCACAAGTATTCTATTGCCCTTTCCTCTCCCTTCTCTTTTCTTCAGCTGACTCTTGCAGCTGCTTGGGAGCAAAAGACTGTATATATTATTTATGCAATGTGAAGCTTGCCATGGGATTAGGTAGACACAAGTGCTGAATGAATATCATATGATCAGGAAAAGTTTTAAAATTGAAATTATTTTATGTAAATGGGGGAAGATGTTTAGACAATATGCATGGGGGAACTGCAGGGTTAAAATAAATATGAGTGTATATAATACATTGTTTTCTTTTTCAGCTTATTTATTTTAGGCAAGGACATGAAGCTTATGTGAGAGCTGTGAGGAAATCAAAAATATATAGTGTTAATTTACAAAAACAGCCATGGAACAAAATGGATCTCAGGGTGAGTTTTCCCAATGGACATGAATACAATCAAAAGAGTTTGGTGATAAAGTTCCCTTAGGCTTCTATTTTCCTGGTTTCGTAGTGTGGTTTGGGTGGTAGTGTATTTCCAAAATTAATTGATGCATGGTATTTTATAGAATGGATAATGTATATTTCTTAAAATTTGTATGTTAGGCTATGGTGATTCATACTTATAATCCCAGTTATTTGGAAGCTGAAGGGAAATTGCTGGTAAATGAAGCCAGCATATACTACATGGTGAATTCCAAACCAGCCGAGGAGGCTATTGTGTGAAACTCAGTATCAAAATAAACACATTGTAACAATATTTAAAATTTTTATGAGGCTAGAGAGATGGCACAGTGGCAGAGAGCTTTTGCTGAGGACCTGAATTCAGTTCCCAGCACCCACATGATGGTTCATAACCATTAGTAACTACAGTTCTAGGGGATCTGATGTTCTCTTCTGTCCTCTATAAGCAGCAGGCACTCACATGGTACACGTACATACTTGCAAACAAAACAGTCATACACATAAAATAAACCTTTAAACAATTTTTAGGCTATGTGTTATCTTATTAGCCCTACTTTTCTGTAAGCTTCAGGTCCTTGTGTTTTTACCATTCCTCAACTACAGAAAAGTAGACATTCTCTAGTTTGAATATTTTCCCTAAACAATTGTGTACATATTTGGGTAAACTGTGTGTACTACAGGCATTCTCAAGGTTCTGCTAGTTTTGATATAGGTTAAATATCATAAAGAAAAAGAAGCTTAGAGAATTGTATTCTTTGGGATCATCTCTTTTGATGTAATACCCACAATGCTTTAAAAAATCAAGTAAAATAGATATGGCTATTTCTGTTGACAAATTTTATGTCAGTTAATATGAATTTATTCCTTCTCATACATAAAATATGTACAGGCAGGCATAAGTATGTATTTCTATTTGAGTTTTGCTTCTTTTTTCCCCCTGAAAAACAAAGGGCAGATTTACTGAAACTGAAGAGTTATTTGTTTATCTTAAGATGAAAGAGAAAAATCTGGATATTCAAGTAGACATTTAGACATCAAGTAGACATTTAGACATTTGTAGATAAAACATTATTGTTTTAAGGTGTTAAAATACCTTATCAAGTCATCTTCGTATTTTCTTCTTTACTGCCTGTTCATCTGTTTAGAATCAATGAGAATTGAGTACTCTTTCAGGACTGAGGGAATGGATAGGATTTATAATGTCTTATTTCTAATCACAGCTCCATGGTTCTAGAAAATTATTCAGTGGTAGTATGTATATGACATATGAGGTTGGAGTGAAACCTGAATTTCAGCCCTAGCTCTTCTATATGTTGATTATAACTTTAAGCAAGTTACTGTCTTCTATATGTTGATTATAACTTTAAGCAAGTTACTGTATCCAGGAAGATTGTGGGGGGTTTTGGGTTTTTTTTTTTTTTTTTTTTGTGGATTTTACTTCTTAAATGTGATCAGTAGTAAACTGTAAGATTGTGACACAATACTTTGTCTCAAAAAGTCTGTCCTTTCAATCACATGTATATATAAATCTGCATGCTTATTTACTAATTTTGCTAATAGGGTAAGTGATTTTTTTTTAAACTAGACATTGAGAAGTTTGATTTTTTTTTAATATTTTGAGTTTATAATATAATTACACCATTTCCTGTTCTCTCCCTGTCAAACCCTGCTATGTACCCCCTTACTCTCGTTCAAATTCATGACCCCTTTTTGTTTAATTGCTGTGAATGTGTGTGTGTGTGTGTGCTTGTAAATAAAATTTGCTCTGTTTGTATGTTACTTATATGTGTATGTTTCAGGGAGGTATATTTTGTGCATATAATTGGTGTGCTCTTCCCTGGAAAAGACTGTCTCTCCCACTCTTGGCATTCAGGCATTGCCTGTAGTTCTTTTCCAGGGTTTAACTTTCCCCTTTCCAAGTTAACATTTCTATTGTTGTCTAAAATGCAAAGTTGAGGAACTTAGTCCCAAATGATACATCTACAACACGATTCTTGCTCCGAGGCTCTGGAGTCATTGAGAAAGAGGGGGATGGAAAGATTCTAAGAGCCAGAGGAACAGGGGACATTGTGAGCATCTCCTAGAAATGTCAGGAGTTTGCTTTTTAAGAATATCTGACTGATGTGTACCCATGACCTATAGAACTAAGGGTATTACTTCAGTTCATAAATTCTAGAAAACTTCCTGAAAGATTTTGCTAGTTAGGCTTCTTCATAGCCCTTTCTTAAACATCAGTCTGTTTAGTATTGTTTTTTGTTTTTGTTTCAAGACAAGGTTTCCCTGGCTGTCCTGGAACTTGCTCTGTAGACCAGGCTGGCCTCGAACTAGCAGAGATTCGCCTACCTCTGCCTCCTGAGTTCTGGGATCAAAGGCATGGGATACCACTGCCCATCTGTTTTTGTTATATTTGTATGGGGTACCATATGCATGTGCATGTTTGTGCAGATATTCATCTGCTACGGTATGCATGTGGGAGTTAAATGATATCTTGTCTTTTCACTGGCCTTACTGTTAACATTCAAGTGACTACCTTTAACTTAATGTAGTTCCTATCATTTAATGAATATTCACATGATGTTTTTGATTCAACAAGTTATAGTGTTATATTTGTATGTATATATGTATATATTTGTTTATATATAACATTAATAAAGAAAGAGGCCAGCAGTTTTAGAGTGGGAGGGACTTGAGAGGGGCTGAGGGAAGAAGAAGGGGGAAACTGGTATAATTAGATTATAATGAAAAATGAAGTAAAGTATCTTTAAGTAAAAATGATAGACATTCAGGATCTATACTGCTGCTATTGTAGATACTAAATAACACTTAAGTATTCAGTTAATTCTTAAGTTATTCAGGTAGAAATGAAATCTATTAATAAAAGGCAGTCATTTACAGACAAGTAATGTATTGGTTTTTCCACAAATAGGAGCAAGAATTTGTTAAGATTGTAGGAATCAAGTATGAGGTTGGACCACCTACACTATGCTGCTTGAAACTTGCATTTTTGGACCCCATTTCAGGCAAAATGACTGGAGAGTCTTTTTCCATTAAGTAAGTAGCTGTTTCTCATTCTGTGGTTTGTTTGTATGAATTTTAATGCCAATTGTTACTAGTGTATTTAATATTCAATTCAGAGCTCAAAAACAATGGGAGGGGAAGTACTGTGGTGTAGAATTATAGATTTGAGTAGGTTTTGGTTTCTTGCTATGTCTAATGTGTGATGCAAATGGGTGAACTGATCCCTAATCAAAGCAAGGTACTTAGTCTGTTTGTGTAAAATGAACATGCTGAACTGCCAATGCTTTCCTTAGAATTGCAAGGAATAAAAAACCAACATTTAAGAGTATGCTTAGTTGATGTTGTTTTGTGAGTAATAATAGGGCAAGTAAGTATATGACTACTCATGGGATTTAAATATAAAATTGAAGAGAATGAAAAAAAATGTCAATCCATATTTTTTGAGGTGGGATCGCACTTTGTTGCCCTGGCCAGCCTTCAAAGTGATCCACCTGCCACGGCTTCCCAAGTGCCAAGGTTAATGATGTGTGTCACCACACCTGGTGATCCACTTTTTAAATTTTTGATGGTCTCCATTTAAAATTTTTAAAGCCTCTGTTAATATCTTTATAGTAAGTAAAGACATTTCTGCAGACCATGGAGTTTACAAAACTTTGCTTAATGACCTCTATGTCAAATATTTATCCTTGGAAATGGAGCGAGTGATAAATACTACTATATTACAGCATTAGATGCTACTGTGCTTTATTTTCTGTATAGGTATCATGACATGCCAGATGTTATTGATTTCCTCGTGTTACATCAGTTTTATAATGAAGCCAAAGAAAGAAACTGGCAGATTGGTAAGAATAAGTAAATTGTCACTTATAGTTACTAAGCTAGAAATACAATATTGATTTAAACAAAAGGAAATTAGTTCAAGATTTAACTGAACAAAGAAGTAAAATTTATAAGGCAACCAAAAAATTAAATATAATTTTAAGTAACTTTATACATATTGTGTGATAATTACTAGCAGTTTACCCTTGTACCTCATTTCACATTAGGTGGTTTTACTTGCCTATGTCCAGTAGTTTGCAGCTATAAAATGGAAAATATCAACAGTAATAACTCATAATTATTTGTTCCTCAGTCTGAATAATATAATACATTCTCACATGATCATACTCCTTCTTACCTGGGATGTCAGTTTTCCAGCAAACATACTTGACTTACCTTTTATTCTCAGCTGTGTCTTCCAACTGTTTTGTATATTATAGTGCGTAAATTCAAGTACCGATTATGTAAGGCATATATTATTCACCTCAGTTCATCTCAGTGTACAAGCTCATATAATCCCAGAAAGAAAGGGTGAATATCATACAATAGAGTACTTTAAGAGAAACCACATCATAAACTTTTATTATATTATATTTTAATTGTTGTTTTATTATAGTATACAATTTCTAATCTCTTACTATGTCAGGTTTATAGAATTTACCATAATTGTGTTTGATAACGCTAAATACAAGCTACTTCTGCATTTAAAACTATGTAATAATTTGAGTGGTAATAGAGCTGTTTAAATTTTTAAAAATTCATTACAGGGGATAGATTCCGCAGTATAATAGATGACGCCTGGTGGTTTGGAACTGTGGAAAGTCAGCAGCCTTTTCAGCCAGAATATCCTGATAGCTCTTTCCAGTGTTACAGTGTTCAGTAAGTATAGCTTGTTTGTAACTCTGATAAATACTGTCTCTTTATATCAACTTTTTTCTCGTAAAACTTGTTTTACAAATAGATCATTGTATTCTTTTCAATGGATTAATTTTAGATATCTTCTTGATGGACAGCATCAGCAAAGAAAAAAATCTACTGTGAAAGAGTGGGCTTCTTCTGCCTTCTTAACTTTATATAGGTGTAGCATGTTTTCAATGTCAGTGGTTTATTACTGTCTTTATATAAGCAGAGTTGTACTATCATGAATACTATGGTGCTTTTTTTTCTAAATTTCACCCTCAAGAAATCATGCAAATTATGTTACTACATGAAAGGAAATGCTTGGGAATCTGATTTGCATCTTCTTCTTTTGTTGATAGCTGGGACAATAATGAAAGAGAAAAGATGAGCCCCTGGGATATGGAGCCAATTCCTGAAGGAAGTAAATATACCTTTAAAAATTAATGACAATTTTTAGAAATGCAAGTTGACAGTAGTCTGATGTTGGACACTAATTGTTTTGGATTTTTCTTGTACCTAGCTGCTTTTCCAGATGAAGTTGGTGCTGGTGTTCCTGTGTCCCAGGAAGAACTGACTGCTTTGTTATATAAACCCCAGGAAGGAGAGTGGGGGGCTCATTCCAGAGATGAGGAATGTGAACGAGTTATTCAGGGCATCAACCACCTTCTTTCCCTGGGTATGGTGAATGTGAAAAAATACTAGGAAAAGAATGGGGAGCTTGGAAAGCCAGCAGACTTTTTAAATGCTGCACAGAGAAACATAGTTTATCACAGTATACTTTACCTTTAATTCAACAGGCACAGTGATTTTAGTTTAATGTTCAAGTTTTTTTTATGTTTGGCTAAAGTAATTACTGATCAACTATCTCATCACTCTGGGGGGTAATAGTAAAGGCAGGCATGTAAGTCTCTGTTTCTTTCTTGAGTCATTTTGGCTCTCTAGCTAGTTCCTGAGCCTGACTTTGGAGGGCTTCCTTGGTAAAGACAGTGGGTGAGTAATATATTTTACTCACATAAATAGCTATATTTACTAAAATATATCACTGGAGAAGTTTGGAATTTATTCAGGAAAGACAAAAATGAAAATTTGGCACATTTCTCATTTAATTTTGTTTCATTTTATCTAATTTGAACCAATATATCCTGCATGATGCAAAGATACTTTGTCCAAAGAAAAAGTGACAATAATTTATATAATTGAAGAATTATTTTCATAAAAATTTAATATATTGTCCTTCGTTCTTTTTTATATGTGAATATTCACTAACAAGAAATGTTGGTCTCTTTAATAGCTGGTTTTTAAATTTTTGGTGATTTTTGTAGATTTTGCCAGCCCGTTTGCTGTTCCAGTGGATCTCAGTGCCTACCCCTTGTACTGTACTGTAGTTGCTTATCCAACTGACCTCAATACCATCAGACAAAGACTTGAAAATCGCTTTTACAGGTTTGTTTTGTTTTAGAATTTATTATAGAAGTCATAGTTTTATGTTTCTCATGCCTTTTAAGGATGATTTTGATGTCTGATATAATCTTCCAAAAACATGCTCCAAAGTTCCTTACATTTTACCACACTTGCAGACTAAAAATTTATATGGAAACAAAGATAAACTACAGTAAATTTAGTTTACTAAAGGCAGATTGGGTAGTAATCTAATGTATCATGATCAAGACGCCACAGTGATAATGCAGCATATTGAAAATCCTCCTTGGGGAATTAAACAGTGGCAAAATTCAATTGCTAGTACATAAATAGACCAAATTATTTGTTGTTTATTTTAGCTTAGGAGAAAAATTGTTATAAATGGGCTTTGGAGGTCAGTTCTTATTCCTTTGTTCAGCCATGTCCACTTTACACTACCTACACTATTTCATGAACTTCTTAGTTTGCCTCTGGTACTATAAAATGGGTGTATTTTATAAAATAGTTATCATTTCATTTGATAATATATATCAAACATAACTAGATGAAAATGTGCAGTTTTCCACACTATGGTTTCCTTTCTTCCTTTCTCCTGTCTCTCCCTCCCTCCCTTCCTACTTTCTTTGACCTTTCACTTAAACTACACATGATTTTTGATTTGTCCATGCACTTTTGGGTTGCTTTTTATATATGTGTGTGTGGGGGGGTGACACACCTGTGGGACTGTATACATACGGAAGTCAGAGCACAACTTTCAGGAGTTGGTTCTCTGCTTCTACTGTGGGATCCTGAGTGTCAAGGTCAGATTTTAAGGTTATTCACTGGCCCATCTGATGTTTTAAGCATGAATAAGTCACACAATATATATGTGCTACATCCATGTATTGAAATACCTTTGACATAGTATGATAAAGTGCCTAGTAGTCTAATAATGCACATTCTAGGCATTTAATTAAAATGTATCAGGCCAAAACTAACAGGATGTTTTTATTTCATAGGAGAATATCAGCATTAATGTGGGAGGTACGCTATATTGAGCATAATGCTAGGACTTTCAATGAGCCAGATAGTCCTATTGTTAAAGCAGCCAAGATTGTGACTGATGTCTTACTTCGATTTATTGGGTAAGAAGTGTTACCTACTACAGAGACTACCATTCTATTTTTTAAGTATTGGAATGTATTTTGCCTTACTTATCCTGTTTCTTAGGGATCAGAGCTGTACTGATATTTTGGATACTTACAATAAAATCAAAGCAGAAGAACTGAACAGCAGTGATGCAGAGGAGGTAAGGATCACATCTTGATAATTGTGACTGTATTTCCATTATGGTATTGGGGGCACAGTAAGTGTTAATGAATACTATAATTGGTTATGAATAGTGAAAATTTTAGGGAGGTAGCTGAATATCTGAATCTTATATATTAACCTCATTTTACCTGTGTTCAGCTGGTATATACCAAAAACTTAATGATGTGCTGTAGACAAGGTATTGTCAGAGATAGGTCATCCCTTGAAACTTGGTGCATTTATATAATCAACAGATTTCTAGCCCTCAGAAAATGAGACAAAGTACTCAGCATTTTATTTTATTTGCTTAGTTTCTTGTGTGTTTTTTGTCTTTTTCTTTGCATTCAATATTTTAAGAGTGTTTAGTTAGAGCCAGGTGTAGGTGGTGCATGCCTATGATCCCAACACCCAGGAGGCAGAAGCAGATGGATCTCTGAGTTTCAAGGCCAGCTTGGTTTACAGAGAGAGTTCCAGGACAGTCTTGGCTACACAGAGACTCTGTCTTGAAAAAAAAAAAAGAAAAAAAAAAGCTGTTTAGTTCATGCTAATTTTAGGGATGATTTTATTTTAATAATATGTAAAATAGGAAAAGATCTTTAAATTATGCATTTGAATGTCTAAATGTTTGTTAGATGCATGGGGTTGCTATGGCATTCCTTTTCGGAAGTTTTAAACCCAGTCAGTCCTTTTGGAATGAAGTGTAATTAATACTCTTAGCAAGACTTTCATGTACCTCTGTCTAATTCACAGTGTTTAGTAGAAAACAGTTCATCCCAGAGATAAAATAAAAAATTCAAATATGCTAGATCCTGTTGGAGGGCCATAAGATATTTTTCATGTTTATTTTGTTGTAGTTACTTTTTTTTGTCAGACTTTCTTTGGACTGCCAGCTCCCAAATAATGATACCAGAGACTTATTATTAATTGTGAAAGCTTGGCTTGTTCCCAACTAGCTCTTATAACTTTAACCCATTTCTATTAATCTCTGTTCTGCCAAGTGGCTCTTTACCTCTCCTCCATTCATATGTCTGATTCCCTCCATGTGTCTCTAGTGTCTCCTGCCTCCTGCAGTGCCAGATTCTAACTCTGAGTTCCTGTCTCTGCCCAGAAGTCTTGCATATTCTCTCCTGCCTATTCAACTCTTTATTAAGGTATCAGAAGGTACCTTAAGCAGAGACACACCTTTATAGTATACAAAAAAATTATCCCACACCATTTTGTTTGCATCATTAGTCTTTAAAATGGTAATCTCAAGTGACACTTTACTGCTGAAAATTATTTCTATCAGATCATGTATTTTAATATACCTAAATGATATTTATACAAATAATATGGAAAATGTAATACAGCAGTAAGACATTAACTTATTAAAAATCCAAGAAAATTTTTTTTCTTTATTTTTTTCTAATCATTAATATAAATATATTTTCATTTAGGATTTGATTACATAAGAATTTCTTCACAAACTTAAACTCTTTTGTTTAGATTAGAAATTGGAGGCAATGTTTTAACAGCTTGATTTTATTGGAAAGGAATATCAATAAGTCCTGATCACATTTCTCCTGTATGTTGTGTAGTTGTTTTGCCCTTCACCGGTGGTGCCTTGTTCTTGACTTTGTGTTGATAAACTTATCTCTCTGATATAAGGACAAATTTATATTTCCCTGGGGAAAATGTACTAATTCTTGAAATAGTAATGTTTAATTGGGAGTATTCCATAATTATGGTATATTAAATGAATGAGTCACATAGGATAAGGTTTTTTTTTTTTTTTTAACACTCATACTTACCTGACAAGGAAGTTCACCCTTTTCCTCATTTCCTATCCTAGTTTAAAGAAAAAGCCTTTCAAATTCTTCTCCCAGTGTATTTTCTAACCTGTACACAACATATTGCCAAAGTGTCAGGTGAATTGCCCTCCTACATTTGCTCTGCTTCTTGCTCCAATGAAGAAATGTTAACTGTCATTATCTTGCCATTTACTTGTTAGCGTGCATTTACTTTGTAACACTTCTAAAGTTAACTTAGTGTCTCTCACTTTCCTCTTTAAATTTAGGATACAGAAATGGTTGATTTAGATTCAGATGGTCCTGGAACTTCATCTGGAAGAAGGGTAAGTAAATGTGTGCCTTGCTGAGAACAAAACATTTCCGGGTTTCCTGAGTGGAACTCTTGGAAGCAAATACATAGATTAGACGTGATTTAGTTTTATTACAGCAGTGGGTCAGGATATATAGCCCAATCCCAGAAAAAAAAGACAACAAGGGCTGGATGAAACCATACAGGTTCCCAATGTTCTCTCTCTCCTATGAGGGACCATACAGCACACTCTACTTACATCAATGTAAACAGAAAAACATGTATGTGATTAGTGACTCGGTTACCAAGAATTGTACTAGTGGCTTGTCTGCATAGATTATGTTGTTTATACTGTTTAAATAAACAGTCTTTACAATTCAAGAAACAGTTCAGGCTCCCAAATACTGGCCAAAGGCCAGCATTTGAAATCAAGGTGAGTGGGGAAACATTTACTTGTCTGTACGTTATTTGCAGTTTAGATTGTCTTAAAAGAAAAATCAGAATACTAGAACTGTTGTCATTCGCTTTGGTTTTTTTTCCCCCAGAAAGTATGATAAATTAAAAACTAAATAGTAGCTGTTTTGTCTTAAGTAGGTGACTTCCATTAGAATGATGGGTATGTTAGCTCGACTGGTTAGAGTTTGACTTTGATAATATTAGACTTTTTTGAGAAAATCAAGGATTAGTTAAGGAAAAATTAATTTTGTTAAATTTGTAGGTCAAATGCCGAGGCAGAAGACAGTCTTCCAAGTGTAATCCTGATGCTTGGAAAAAACAATGTCAAGAACTACTGAGCCTCATTTATGAACGTGAAGATTCAGAGCCATTTCGACAGCCAGCAGATCCTCAGTCTTTCCCAGTAAGCATACCATTGCTTAAATGACTGCCAACAGGATTTCTCATTATTTATCCGAGCTAGTATCTATTTATGATCAATTTCCCCAATTCTTTACTTTTAGTCATAACTTTTTAAAATATTTCTTATGGACTTAGTATGGAAGTTATATAGTTTCTAAAAGAAATTTGAATCAGCTGGATATGGTGGAACATGCCTTTAATCCCAGGCAGAGGCTGGTGGGTAACTGGGAATTTGAGGGTAGCCTAGACTTCACAGAGATCCAGTCTTGCCAGGACTGCATAGTGAGACTCCATCTAAAAGAAAACTAACAAGAAACTGTAAGGAGTACGTTTTTTTCCGCCCGCCACCGAGGTCCGTCTGATCCTGGTTCTGCCCAAAGTGTACCGCCAAATATCACCCAGCAGCAGATGATCCTTCTGATTCCGGTCCATGTAGAATAGCTCTTAACAAACTATGGCAAGCGAAATTTTGTTAAAAGGAGACTTGTGGAATTGCTGGGACCACAAGACTAAGGGCGGGAAAACGCAAAAGCAGGGCGGGAGCAGCTCTGCGCGAATGCGGGAATGGGCAAAAAATGAGAAGTGGTGAGTGCCTTCTCAGGTCTTCTTTGGCGGCAAAGATCTGTCCCAAAGCTGTGGTGAGTCCACCTGGTTAGGCAAGGGACCCTGCCCCTTGGGGAAGGTGCGGGAGGGGAGCGGCGTCTGCCGCCTGGGTGAAACCCAGGTCCCATGAAAATCCTAATCCCGCTTCTGACACCAGATATTGCGGTTAAATAAGGATCAGGATAAACAGGATAAACAAATAGGCCGAATAGATGTTTATTCAGGGAGAAATAACTTACAACCTAGACAGATGAACACCAGGAACTTCCACCCTATGCTCTCCTGTCCGGGTCACGCCAGCAAGAGAGCGAGCTTTTCCTGGCTCTTCCTCCAACCTCCTTCCACAGGTCACTTCCGCCCAAGGCTCCACCCCCAATGGGCGCGGTCAGTGCCACAGAAGGACTATCTCACTACAAGAAACCATTTTCTTTCATACTTTGTTTAGGATAGTCTAATAATATGTAATTACACTTTTATACACTATAGACATAGTAATAATATGTCAGACCCGCTTAATTTACAATAAATTTGTTATCAATGTGGCCACATAAAATAATTCATATGCCAAATTAGTTTTCAACCATGATAACAATATGACAGTTTTGATTATAGAATTAATTTTTACTTTTAAAACAGGGTCTAACTATATACTCCAGGCTGGAATGGGACTACTGTGTCATAATCTGACATTGTGTTTCTTTTCTTCCAGCTTTAGCTTCCCAAATGCTAGGATTAAAGACATACACTACTCTACCCTGTAGTTAGGATTCTTTTTATACATACATAACAACTCCATAAACTTTAGACACTTGAGAATATAGTGTGTATTTCTTAAAAGAAAAATAAGTAACAATATTACTTTCAAGTAAGTTTGATTTATTGTAGGAACTTTGAGGAGGACATATTAGGCTTGTCTTTTTCAAAACAGAATATGGTGAATATAGACTTCTTTCAAGTAAAATATCATTTTATTTGTGGATTTTTGAGCCTTAAATCACAGTTTCATTGCAAGTCTTGATACTGTGGAGTGGTGATGTGGTAATTGTCTGTGTTCTTTATTCAAATAGGCTCAACAACAGCAAGAAGAAGACCCAGAACCCTCAGCATCTGCTCTTCCAGATAGACAAGATCCATCTCATTCTGAGGTAGGCTTAGGCTGTTTTTGTGGTGTCTCATTTGAAAGTTTTCATGCTGTATGCAAATTTTGTGCAATTTGCTCAATTTGCCTTTCAATTCAACTTAGTTTCTTTTTATACCTTTGTTTAATTTTTTTTGATCATTTTAATTTTTTAATTTTTGTTTTTGAATCAGCATGTGTTGCATAGTTGTTCTTCATGACATCATATAGTTGTTTATTTGGAGATATAGAAAGAAAGCCATGCAGCAAAGCTGAGGACACTCAATGTACTGTTATGTCTGTATCACAGATGATAATTCCCCCACTTTGGTTTCCTTAAATAGTCAGCTGAGTAATTTGACATTTTGTCTTTTTATCCATGTTCCAACATTATTCCTTATGAAGCTATTAGTGCTTTTTAAGGCATAATCTGTTGGAATATACTTTTGGTGTTTTTATAATTTAAGAAAATCTATTTAAAGCAATTATGTTTTTTTTTCTTTTACACTTTGGAAAGACATTTTCTCCTATACCTTTTTTCTGCCACTTTTTCCTCTTTTTACTTTATTATTAGATGAACAATATGGTGGTTTTATTTCTTAATATTCTAAGTAGAGTGAGTTACTAAATATTTGTGTATTTTACTCAAACTTGTGTGTTCAGGGTAGTAGGAAAGACAAATCTATTTCAGATACTATCCAATATGATTCCCTAAGAAAAACTTAACTAGCCTGAACGATTTAAGTTAAAAATGTATTTTTTTTTTCTTTCTCCTAATTAAAATCAAACTAAGCTTTGAATCGGTGAGACTGAAAACTTTAGATGAAATGAAAAATCACATTGATTAAAGAATCAAAAGGGAGGCAAATGTGATTATGCAGAGGCATAACCCTAGTATCCGGGAGGCTGAGGGGGGAGAATAAGGTATTTCAAGCCAGCTTCCACTGCATATAGAGACAGAGAAGAGCATGGACCACTTAACTTTGACTTCAACTAAAGACAGCTTATGTGAAATGTCATAACTCAGAATCTTGGAAATAATGTAGTTAGTTTGTGGAGTGGAACTATTCAATTATACCCGAATAATCTCTTCGCTGTCATTAGATAACTTGGCAAGGTATCAGCAGCTCTAGCCAGCGACTTTGACTTTTCTCTTCTAACTCTTTAAACTCATTCTTTTCAGAAATCTAAAAAGAAATTGGTTTGGGAGTGGGAATAAGTAGTTGGTAGACATAAAAGTAGTGTTTGTGTCAAGATAACTTGCATCAGTGGGTAATGTAATTCTCAGTGCTATTTTATTTAGAATTGTTTTGCAATTTGAGTATTTAAATGTAACACATTATCATTTGTAGGATTATCAAGATGTTATAGACACACCTATGGACTTCAGCACTGTGAAAGAAACTTTGGAATCAGGAAATTATGATAGTCCTCTGGAATTTTATAAAGATGTTCGCCAAATATTCAGCAACTCCAAAGCTTATACTTCTAATAAAAAGTCAAGGGTATGAAACTAATATTAAATGGGCAGTTATGTATTTCAGGCAGTTTTCCTTGCACAGCTTTTAAGATTTGTAAACAAGTACATTCTATTATTTTGACACAGTTACTGAGGATTCACTCTCAGTATCTTTTCTGAATTCTGGATTTTTTTCAAGGCATATGTAAATATACTTTTAGAATAATCATTCTAAAATTAACCAGCTTTTTCTTTCTCTTATCTAACTCTTCTTTATTCTTTAATGATAATTACATCTGCCAAAGAAAAGACAAAGAATGGAAAGTTAATAATTTAAATACTCAAATCTCCAGTAAATGAACTGATAAATATAAAGGTAGCTCACAATATTAATTTATAGTAAGTGTTTTAATTAGCTCTTAATATGCAGATTCCCATTACTATCACAAATATTGAATCCTGTCTGGAAGTTACAATTTTATTCATACTTACATTAAATATTTCCCTATGTATTGTCAAAAGTGAAAATATCCTGAGAACAAGAAATAGTAACAGTAATATTTACCTTTTTGAGTCACTAGTGTCCAATTAACTGTCAGATTAGTTACATGATAGGTGTACATCTACCTGCTTCAACTTCTTTATATACAGTAAATATTTACCAATTTCTCTAGGCATAATTTTTTTTTACATTTGCTTTTTCCTTTTCATCATAATTTTTAGAGTAATGCAGTCTCTATAAAAAGTTTGAAAAAATATAGAAAAATATTTTAAAAATCAGACTTTATTACATTTTATTTATACTTAATATTAATGTGTTTACTTCTAGGCCTATCTACACTAGTACTTATGATTCATATGCTTTTAAAACATTAGGTTTCATATTTCAAGTCTTTGTTACATATGTATTATGACTTTAAAGTAATTTTTATTAATTACTTGAATTTCATACATAGTCACTTATTACCCTGTCAAACTCCCATCCCTTCACACCCAAATTTGACATTACTTTTTTCTTCTAATTCATTTCTCATCAAGCCAGTTTGTGTTACCCAGACGGTCTTGCAATTAGGGTTTGTTCTGGAGTGTGTGAGACCTTGTTCTGGTCAGCCAACCAGTGGGGGGGTCACATCATTAAAGAAAATGACTTTCCCACTCCCAGCATCCATTAAATGCTATAGGTCCTCAGCTAGTGGTTAGGATTACATATCAACCTTCCTGCCCTGTAAGCTGGGATTTTGTCTGTCTGGACCTTGTTCAGGTCTTGTGCATGCTTTCACATTCTCTGTGGGTTCATATTTGCATCTGTCCTGCTTGTCTAAAAAACACTGTTTCCTTGAAGTCATTCATAGCCTCTGGCTCTTATATTCTTTCTACTCTCTCTTCTGTGAAGATCCCTGAGCCTTGGGGTGAGATATGAAAGTCTGATTGGGCTGAACACTTTACCTTTTGTTTTCTGCACATTGACCAATTGTGGGGCTTGATGTTAAATGTCATTGCTGCAAAGAGGAATTTTCTCTAATGAGGCTTAAGAGATGATCTGATCTATATTTTGTTTGTTTAAAATAAGTTTTTTTTATGATATTCTTTGATCTGATCATTTCATGGTTTATTAGGGTTGTATTGGTTTTGTGTTTTACTAGTATAATGTTGCTAGAAAATTTGAAGTTTTAAAAAATAATTTTCCACTTTATATGAACAATGACTATAGCTAATGCCTTTAATATCACAGAGCTTGTTTATCATGTGTGTACAGTCCCCTGATGGTTTCTTACAACAGATTCCCAGAGGTAAAATCATTAGACAAAGGATAGGTATTTCTTTAAAGTTTTATGATACATATTTTAAATTGTCTTTTAGAATATTGGTTCAGTGAAAATTCTCTCTTAAAATATATGAGGAATTGTTCCTGTTTTTCACAGCACTACACATTATCTTTTTACGTTTCATTATTTTTTAATAAATGAAAATGACATCGTAATTCCTCAAGAAGTTTTCAAATAGATAGTGTGTGTTTTTCATCTGGAATGATTTTTATAATGGTCCAAATATGTTCATACTTTGCCTCTAACTAAAGTAATTGCTAAAACCCAGCTGTGCTTTTTACCTTTACAGGTCTATAGCATGACGCTGAGATTGTCTGCCTTATTTGAAAATCACATTAAAAATATCATCTCTGAATATAAGTCAGCAATCCAAAGTCAGAAGAGGAGAAGGCCACGGTACAGAAAGCGCCTGCGGAGCAGCAGCAGCTCATTATCTAGCAGCAGGGCTCCTAGGTATATTACATCGACATAGCACTTTATGTCTTAAAGCGTTCTGTGTGTGCAAGAGTTTATGAATAAATTCTGGCTCTCTCAAAAGACTCAAGAATTCTTATTCCCATAGAAAGGAGTAGTTTCTAACCCAAAGCACTGTTTATGTCCATCTTACTATGCCTTTAAATTTTTATCTTTTTTTTTCTTTTATTAAATGGTTGAAGTTTAACATTGTCATATCACCTATTTTAGACATTGCCCTTGAATTTTAGGCAGTTTTCTTTTTGGTTACCGTATGAATTTTATGTAATGTTATTTATCATTTTGAATGACTGAGAAAAAGTGAGCATAATTCTATATTTTTTTGGTTTATAGTCCAAAAGGGAAACAGAAGCAAATGAAGCTACAGCCTAAAAATGACCAGAATACCTCAGTGTCTTATGCCAGGACTAGTTCTCCTTTTTCTTCTCCTGGTAAGTATATCTGCAGTTTTGTGTTCTACAGTTGGATGGTGATTAAAGGATATCGAGGTGGTATCACTGTTTATAGAGCAAACAGCAATAAATTTCGATTTAGAAAAATTGCATTTTAAGCACTATTCTACTTGATAGCTATATGGCCCTCCTAAGAGATAATGTTACTTGGTTTCTTTGTTTAACTATGTGATTTTTCAAGATCATTATTTAAAATTTCAGTTTGTGTTTTTTATAAGTAGTTTGCCTACATGTGTGTTTGAGCACCATGTATATGCTTGATACACGCAGAGACCAGAAAGAGAGTATCTGATCCCCTAAAACTGGAATTACAGATGGTTGTGAGCTGCCATGTGGGTGCTGGGAATCTACCCTAGATCCTATGGAAGGATTAACAATTTTCTTAAATGCTGAGCCATCTCTTTTTAACACCACCTAACTAGATAAATCTAATTGTTCCTTTGAAAGTTCTATAAGATTTTTACTATCTACAATATTACAAGAATTTGTTCAATATAGCAGTCAGTGTATGAGTTGCAGATTAAAACTGATAGGGGTATTTCCTTGGGTATTTTTGTTTGTTTTGTTTACATTTTGTGATCGAAAGTTTCGTGATGATAAATAATTTATTTTCTTGTAAAATATTCACATTTACTTTGGGAGGTGGGCTTTAGGGTCTTGCTAAGTAACCATGATAGATCTCAAAGTCACTGTCCTCCTAGCTGAGTCCCCAGAAAGTTGGGAATATACGTGTGCTACCAGTTGTAAAGCAACTTTTAATTTTATATAAAGTAGTGCAGGTACAGTTTTAAAAGCAGTATATAAAAAGTGAAATTATACTGACATTACAATCTTTTTTAAATGCAAGTTTCAGATGCTGCTGAAGGTGTTTCACTATATCTACTTGATGATGAAGGAGATGGACCATTTTCTCCATCAAGTTTCAGTGGAAATAGCCGAAGTGGAAATAGCCATGACCCAGGGAAAACCAAATCATTTCGTAATAAAGTTTTACCAGCTAAACAAGGTAGGGAATTGAATATTGGAGAGGTATCTTATTCTCTGTTTTCTTATGATGGATGATGAGATATTTTAAAATCTGATGTATTAGGATAAAACAACTAGTATGTCTTAGTACTTAATAAGAATTGTATGTCTTAGTACTTAATAAGAATTGTAGTATAGCCAAATTAAGTCAAATGGAATTTTATAACCACAATTAGAAACAGATGTCTAGTAACTACTTTTGAACAAAATATAAAAGGAAATAAATAAGAGGAAAAAATAATGACAAATTCTCCCAAGTGCATAAGAACCAGACTGTTAGAAACATTTAGAATTTTTCATATACTAAGCCATGTCAATAAGAAAAAGATTCAAAAGTCATGTTTTAAAAGGTCTTTTTACAGGCTATTCTAGTAACTATATTTGAAGAAAAAATTGTGCTTACATAAATCATTGACCAAATTCATGTTCATATTTACCTGTCTTGTATGCCACTTGAAGTTTACTGTTATCCAGAAGCTCTTATACAGAGTCCTGTATGCACATTGAGCATGCTCAAAGAAAATTCCAGGTTCATATATCTGATTTGTTTTTACAAATGTGTTACTGGAATACCATTTGAATTCATACACATTTTAGTTAATACTAATTTTCTTATGTATTGTTTTATTATCACTAGATGATCTAAACTAGACCATAAGTATATTATTGGTTATATGAAAAATATTGAAACATGTTGTAGTTGATCTGAGCTAATTGAAGCTTATTAATTTAATATGTGCTTTTATATTTCCCGCTTTGTAATTTTCTTCTCTCTGATTCTGTTGCATTGTTCATACTTATGCTGCAGACTTCCTCACAGTTCTTCATGGGAAAAGATTATAGACAGAGTAACTCATATTTCCTGCCTCTTCCATCCAGGACCCTTTATCCTTTTTAGCCTAGTTTCTGTGCCAGGCAATCTCAAAGGCACTCTCAAAAAAGCTCTTCTCCCTAAATCACCAGTAGCGTAGACTGCCCAATCAGTGTTCCTTTCCTTAGTCCCCGACTTCTTGATCTCTGTGTCACTAAACACTGTTTCTGCCTCCTCTCTAAGCCCTATTTTCTGGCTTACTTACAGACTTTACTGATATTCTTATATAGTACTTTTGCTTTGCTCTGATTGTTCTGAGTTTTATTTGCAGTTTTCTATGATATTTTTTCTTTAGCTCACTTGATGTTTGTCTTTTGCAAATAAAGAATTCTAATAAATATGTTGACTAAGCCAGTCATTGTGGGTTTTTTTGTTTGTTTGTTTTTTGTTTGTTTGTTTTTGTTTTTTTTTTTTTTTTTTTTTTTGCAGGCCATAGTCTCACTGTGTAGTTCTTAGATGACGTGGAAGTCACTGTGTAGACCAGGTTGCCTGTTTCTGCCTGCTGAGTGCTGGGATTAAAGGCATTAAAAGCATTTTCAGTTTAAACCAGTCTTCTTGATGCTAGTGGCTCTGTAAATATATAAATGTAAACATCCATTCATTCCCCCAGTCTCATTTCCAGGTGCTTCCTAAAAATAAGTTTCATTCATATTCATTATCTTTGTCTCAAGGTCATCCTTTGCATTTGACTTAAATCTCTTGTTTTTGAAGGTGTGTTCTTACTATGTAGTCTAAGCTCACCTCAGTTTCTTTAGCATTCTGGCATGCACCATGTCCTACTCAGTAATTTTTAACTCTCCATTTACCTTCCACATTCACATAGTTGTAAAGCCTTGTTAATTCTGTACATCTTTTAAATTTTGTGTTTGTCTATGTTTGTGTCTGATTGTGGGTTTGTGCATATTAGTGCAGTGCCACAGAGGCCAGAAGACAGGATCAGATTCCCTGGAGCTGGAGACAGGCAGTTTTAAGCTACCCATGTGGGTGTTGGGAACTGAACTCTGCAAGACCAGCAAGCCCTGTTTACCATCTTTCCAGTTCCTCTGTAACTCTTTAATACTACTGAGATATCTTATCTCCTGTTTTTGTGACACCAGCTTAGTCTCTAGCTGAGTGTATTAGTCACTTTAGACAGCCATAACAAGATCCCAGTGTGAGCAGCTTAAACAACAGACTTTCATTCTCCCATGATTCTGGAGGCTCCAAGTCCAAGAAATCAATCAAGGTTCATAGAGTTTGTTATTTAACAAGAACTTTATTTTCCTTAGGCTTATAAAATACCACATTTAAGTTGTGTCCCTTGTAGCCCATTTGTCTGTCTCTATATTTCTGTCTTTCTGTGTGTTTCTCTGTTGCTGCCCCCACCCCCAGCTGTGTGTGTTTGGGGGGTGGGGGGATGTGGAGAGATAGAGAGAAACTTAGAAACTTCTGAGTCTCTTCCTTTTTCAGTAACACTTAGGTATTGATTAACTTTCATTACTTCATAAAAGACTCTATCTCCAACTGAAGTCACTTTGGGAGTTAGGATCTCAATGTAGGAATTTTATCTTTAAATGTTAGGATAACATAGCTTGCTTTCCTCATGCAGTCTCTTTCCCTTTATTTTCTCTCCATAAACCAACAATTTCTAGAATTCTCTCTCTAGTGCCATAATCTTATGAGATCCAGCTTGTATGACTACATGATTTTATCTTTTTTGGTATGCTTATGTAATACACATGCAAGTGCGTATCAGGAGCTTAACCCAGGTTTTCATGCATCATGCTAAGCATATTTCCAATGAAATATCCTCTTAATCCCTGTTTGCCTTTTCATGTCTTTTCTAAGATTTCTGGCATCTAAAACTAGAAAACTTGACTTTTTCTCAGAACACTGCCCAAACTTGGTCAATATTCAGTGTTTTTTCAAGTTAGCCAATATTTTTGCCTATTTCCCAGACAATAAAGTTTAGGAGATACAATTTTGTTCTTAGTATTTGACATTGAAACCCCCTCAGCAGATCTCATTGTTTCCGCCTTTGAAATAAAAGATTGATTCTGGTGGACCTTCTAGGGGGAAATATTCTAATAGATTAGGTATCACTTCCTGACACTTCATTATGTCTTACCTAGACTACTGACTGCAGAGGTCTTTCAGCTGATCTCCACTGCTGTCCTAACCACCTCTACAATCTGTACTCTATATAATACCAGTAAAGTTTTTTTTAAATGTAAATCGGATGTTGTCTTTCTCTAATCATCTTCTACCATCCATCCTGGCTAAACTGGATTTTCTTAGTTCTTTCTCTGGTGCTCAAATTTTCACCCATTTAACTTCATTAAGTATTTATTTCAATATTACATGCTAAGTGACATGTCATTGTTCTAAATAGTACCCCAAAACAGTCAAATATTTTTTTGTTCTTGTTTTCATTCTTTAGCATTCATCTCTACTTAAAAGTACATTCATTATTTATTCACATTGTTTTCATCCAAACTGTCCAGAGTAGTATATGAATTATGGTATATTATTGTCTCATTCATCATCAAGTTCCAATCTCCTGATAATTGCTAAGTATTTGATTCCTTATAATTCTCCTTAAGTTTATGATAAAATTTCTGTTTAGTTAGCCTAACAATCCTTCAGGTTTTTGTTTTTGTTTGTTTTTTACTTCAAAAGAAGCCATGGAACAAAAATCAAAACTTTAGATTTCACTTCAATTAGATCTAAGTATCTATTCCAACACCTTTGATTTTATCCGATCAGTTTTGGGCACTAATATTTTAATAGATTATTTTGATTTTTGAGTCTGGATGTATCTTAACAATGTCAAGACATAACTTTTAAAAATCATTTATTTTACTTTAGATCACTCTGTTGATGGGCCTCTTACAAATGGTGATGGGAGAGAGCCCCGAACAGGAGCCAAAAGAAAGCTACTCAGTGCATCAGAAGAGGACGAAAGCATGGGAGGAGAAGAAAAAGAGATGAAAGAAACAAAAGAAAAAGCACATTTATCCTCCTCAGAGAGTGGAGAGTTAGGATCCAGTTTAAGTTCAGAAAGTACCTGTGGCTCTGACTCTGACTCTGAATCTACTTCCAGAACAGATCAAGATTATGTAGATGGAGATCATGACTATAGCAAATTCATACAAACCAGACCTAAAAGAAAACTCAGAAAACAGCATGCCAATGGAAAAAGAAACTGGAAGACGAGAGGCACAGGAGGAAGAGGCAGATGGGGAAGATGGGGTAGATGGAGTAGAGGAGGCAGAGGAAGAGGTGGCAGGGGACGAGGGGGTAGAGGAAGAGGTGGAGGTGGAGGTAGAGGGAGAGGCCGAGGGAGAGGAGGAAGAGGTGCCTCTAGAGGAGCCACCAGAGCCAAAAGAGCACGTGTTGCAGATGATGAATTTGATACGATGTTTTCAGGACGTTTCAGTAGACTTCCTCGGATTAAAACAAGAAACCAAGGCAGGAGGACTGTTTTATATAATGATGATTCAGATAATGACAATTTTGTGTCCACTGAGGATCCTCTGAATCTTGGTACATCCAGATCAGGCAGAGTACGTAAAATGACCGAAAAAGCCAGGGTTAGCCATCTCATGGGATGGAATTATTAACAGTTAATGAATTTAGAATAATTTTTAAAAATAAAATCAATGGCCTTCTACTGCAGGGAATTTACCAGAAAATCTACAAAGCAAGTTGTGTGGGGACTTCTGCTTCCTTTCACATTGGTGCTTTTCCATTATGCCAGTATACATTTGTTTCAAGACTTTTAATCTCCACACTTCATTTGTTCAAACAAGCCTTATTCATTAGGCCTTAAATTAAAAGAAATTCTGCCCACACATATACATTTGTGCACAACACATGCGTGGAGATGCGCACACAAGTGCACACACACACACATACACACACACACACACACACACACACACATCACAGACACACCACAGACACACTACAGATTTACTACATTAAAGGAGCATTCTGCTTCTTAAGAGTAGCATGACATTTTTATCTCAATAAGATATCCCTCTTTGCTTTTGTATCACAGAAGTATAGCACCTTCTTACAGAGTTTTATATAGTTTGTTTTTGCCATTTTGATTCCTATACCCAGTAATAATAACTTTTGCACAATACACCAATCCTAAAGGCAGCTATTAAATGTTTACAGTTTCTATATTGTAAGAACGATCTGGATTATTTTACTCTTCCCAGGCCAAACTTTCACGAACTGTACTGAACTGAAGTATATATTTATACTGCAGTTTTGGGGTAGGGTGGGGGGGTATCTTGATATGCTTTTCATTGATTTGCTTAAATTCACGTTTAAGGTGAGAAAGGGTTGGTGCCTTGTAAATATGTAGCAAATCTTTGTGGTGTGTCCTGATGTGTGCATTAACTTTATTAAAAGAGAATACTTGAGGTATCAATCTAGACAAGGTGCCAAATGCAAAAGTTTCTTGCATCCATTTTTCTTTTCCTGTTGTATTTTATTGCATTAATAGAAACTTGTATAGCTTAATAGTAACTTAAGCATTTGAAAAAAATCCTCATCCACAAAGAATAACTTCTTTGAACAGTAGCTCAGCTACCTCTATTAACTACAACTACTGGAAATGCTAAGGAAAATAGATGTTGTTACTTGTTACTAAGGAGAAATAGAACAAGCTTGGTAGGGATGAATACTCCTAAGTTATAAGCTGAGAATTTTCAATAATCATATTGGCTCTCAAATCCATAGATGTAACAAAATTTCCTAAGTATTATATGCTCTGGGCTTTTGTAGAACATATTTATATAAGTAGACTTGCTCTACTACTCATCTATCTCTGCAACCACTTATTATTTAACAGCTGTGAGTGACTGGTTTTCATTTGAACCTTAAAGGATAACAAAGCACCTAACTTGAGTTGGACTGTTTTTGCTAGCTAATGCTTGGAATCAACTTTAATGGGTTCTTTTGTTCTCATTCCAAAGGGTTCTTCTGTTCTAGACTTTCAGAAAAGAGCCTCGTTGCACTGCAAACAGACATTTTGAGTCATTTATTTTATAGTTGAGAAGAAATCTGTAAAATCATTTATAGTCCTGTTTACAGCAATAGAGTGCACATGGTTCCATAAGAGCTTCAGTTCCAAGATCAATTGTTTTCCTCAACTTTGACATCTCAGTTGCGCTCCTTGGTTAGATATTTAAATTCTTGAACTGGAAGGGATAACAATTGATCTCTGATTTTGTAACAGCAATTCTGTTGCACTTAGATCAGATTTGTGTGACAAAACATTTTCTTAATGTACACCTGCTAGTCCAGGATACTTCTTAAGCTGACATGTTTGTCTTATGCTTTCAATCATTTCATGCATCTGAAAATCTGTTAAGTGCTGAGGAAGGAGTGCACACATAACTTGGTTTTTTGGTGGGTTGGAGGGCTATTCTTGAACAATACCCTTAAGCAATTTTCACTTGCAGTAGAAATGATGTTCAGGCTTTAAGAAAGTATAATGACCTGTTAATGGCACTAATGTCTGTTGCTAGAGAGCAGACCAGGCTGATGTTTTGTTGTTATTGTTGTTGTTGTTTATCTTCACTATACCAAAACTATTTCTGGTTACAACTCATTTTGAGAGTCTACTTTTGATTTTTGCTAAAACATACTTTTTCAGTTATTCATCTCTTGGGCATTTAGACTAATTGTGCCTATGTTTTCCTGGAGTCAGGAACATTTTGTCCTCCAACAACCAACATAATATAGTTGCTTAAATTCCTGGATATACCCAAATATGTATCATGTGTACCATTTTAGTGTGAAATTTTTGTTGACATTCTTCTATGAAGAGCTGACCTCTTGAAATGTAGGAGAATTACCATTTGTGTGATGTTAGCTGTCTGGAGCTTTATTTATAATTTATTTTGAAAAATAAGAATGCCACATTTATTCCCCAGATGTCAAGATTTTCTAGGCTTACATAATTAGCATTATAAGGCTAAAGACATTTTTACGCATATTTTATATGTAGTGAAATACTGTGAAATACTAGTAACAGCACTTTGCTGTGATGTTGACTTCAGTTCTTAGAATTTAAAGAGTTAGTCACCAGGGTATGTTAGGTGAACATAGTTATCCTTTATTATAAAACAAACAGATAATTTTCTGTTTGCATGCAAATTATTTTCATAAGTGTGAAAATAAAAGTCTGGGAAATTTTTACTTTTTTAATCTGGACTTCCCCGTTTGCTCAGTTTATATTTTAGTTTTTTTTTTAACACCACTTCCTGCAAAATGCATCATAATTTGTATCATATTGAATACTATGTCATTTCAGGTTTCTAGAGATCTTTTAAACCTAAATAAGATCTGGGTTCAGCAATAGCAAAGAAAGTAGGGATTGAGTTAAGAATTCTGCAAATGAAGATCACTGTTCTATTTAGGCCCATGAGAGCAGACACATGTATAATGTTAATCCTATGCTATATCTGAATAATCAGTAAGCTATAATATTTCTCATAAATGCTAATGTTCGGATTCCGAACTTTATGATCTTAGCATGTGTATATGTTTATAAAATTGAATCTTGTTTCTTCCTTGGCTTGCTGTATGTATCTCATTTAGCCATAGGATGCTCTCCAAAACACTCACAAACCTACTAGCCTAATAACTAAATTTGTTCTTGTATAAGTGTTTGTGTACTTGTATTATGTAGTTTTTTTTCCAGTTTGACCTTCTTTATCCCAGACATTAAAAAAGAGAGTATTTTATATGGAGGACCATGTCTACCAATTATTTGCCTCTTTAGAGCTCAGCTTGTGCATTTATTAATGCTTAATCTTCCATGTCATTATGTCTTTTAGATAACTGATTCTGCCCCTCTACTCTTAATTTGGCCTTTTACCTTTTTCCTCTTTCCCTCCCCCAAAATCAGGCTTATTCTAGAATTCTTCCATATAGTGTTTTGTTTCACCCAGAGGCAAAGCAATTGAGTAAAATTCACAAGTTTTATTCCACACATTCAGTTCTCATATATCTTTATTAGATTTCAGATATTTTAAGGTAGATTGTCATCAGACAATACAGTGATGAAAAGGAAAGATGTGAATACCACTTCTTTTTACTAAACCGATTTTGAGCATTTTTTGAAATTAGTAAATTTGTGGTAATGATACACATTATATGCACATTTGCCAACTGGTACTTACCTTTACAGTTCAGTTTTCATTACCTGAAACAGGAGTCTTAAAACATGTGACTTTCACTACATTTTGATGCCCAGTCATTTAAGCAATTACAATAACATTTGAAAATCTGAAATTAATAGTTCTGGGGAAAGGAATAAGACTTTTTGATATTTAAAGTCCTTTATTTTAAATGCTAACCACAATTCCACAACATCTTTGTGGTGCAAAAGGCTTTATGAATGCTTTACTGAAAACATTGTAAGATCGTTTTAAATCTTTTTAAAAATTAATGCTGAAATATTTTACTTTACACCTCTTAGCAAAGTTTCTTCACCAAGTGTTAATTTATCCCATTTACAAAGTTTCGGTTAAAATCCAGTATAAAGTTAAATATTTTCATGGTGCTGTATTTTGTGGAACATGGATAGCACTCAGGTTTCTTGATATTTGTTCCTTAATATAGTCTCTTAATCCTTGAGTATTTCTTTTGTCATCTTTGCTCTCGTGCTTGCTCTTATCTCCACTTCTCTTTCTGCAATGAAGACTGCACTTAATGTAGCATATTTCAACCAGACTGGAAATTTCTGATTCATTTATGAGAGAAGTACACTAGAAAGGCCCTGCAGTTTAGAGTTAAGGTGTGTTTATTTATATGTATACTCCTTTCTTATTCTTATACCTATCTTAATTACATCTAGAGTATGGGACTTAGACATATAAAAGCATGGTAATTATTTTCTAAAAAAATTAAAATTATTGATACATATTGAGATCATCATTAGTAATTTTAAAATCCCATATCGAAATACCTAGAAATCCAGTTGGAAAATATGGTTTTTGCATATGTCACCAAATATACATTAGGCAGTTCTACAAATGTTAATTCTTTAAACAATACTGTGGTGATGGCAATCAGTAATTTATTTCTTTGTTCTGTAACTTATCATCCCTATCTTTTGTAATCTTTTACACAGTATTAACAAAACTGTACTTTATGTTTGTTCTTAGTGTCCATAAATTTTACAATGGAAAAACATTCATTTAATAGTTGATATGATGCTGTATGTGGGCAGAATGTCCATTAAACTAAAATCCAGTGGGGGAAAAGGTGAACAAAACTGGCTTGGTTTATAAAAGATGTTTTGTTTGGCAGTTGTCGGTCATTATAAGCAATTACCTTCAAAGACAAAAAAAAAAAAAAAAAAAAAAAAAAAAAAAAAAAAAATAAGAAAAAATACTGAACTAATTTGTTGCCATTCTTTATGGGATGTTTACAATAAAATTCCAAGTTGTTTGGAATCAGTTGCACTCTCGCTGCTTTATGCCTTAACTCATATTAGAGATAAATTAACAAGACAAAGAAATATAAGAAATATGAAGTTAACCTTTCTACTACCCAGCTTTAGAGATTGTACCATGTGATCATTGGGTCGTTGTCATACGATATTTTATTACTATCGTTTTTTTAATCTTAGAAACTGATGTCCTTCCTATGAAAGAAAAGATGTTCCTAGTTCTTGCTGATATTCTTTGGACCACCTTTAGGCAATCAGTATGATGTTAACACTTTAAAATGTGGGCTGCTTGGTGCCTTACACAGCAGCCTCCAAAGCTCATTGATTGGCAGGGCTTCCTGAGATGGATAGATTTCTAATAAAAAAAAATTGTTAAATTTTCACAGCTGAGCTATGGGTAGCTAGTGCTTTTTCTTTGGGGTTACATTGCCTATCAACTTTGAATTTATTATAAATGGTGCTTTGATTCGATGTAAATCTAGGAGGGAGAGAAAGGAAGTGAGCCAAGATCTGAACCTTTTTACCAGGAACACTCATCTTTGGCTTTTAATTTATCTCCACAAGTATTCTCCCAATGTCAAGAATTCTACCAAGTTTAAGATAAATAAGCTGGCTAAAGGCTGCTCTGCATCGTTCATTTGTAGGCTGTCTGTTTCGTGTTTTTAGAATTAAATGAGATGACTCAATATAAGTCACCTCTTTTCTGGCAGTGTGTCCATTTACTGACAGCCCATTTTCACAATACCCTGATTGAGGTCTGGGGATACTTGTTATTTTTGTCTAGCTGTTTGATTGCTTAAAAATAGACCTCTTTTATAAACAATGTAAATATGTTACATTAAAAATTCTTTGTTAGCAGGCCTCGGTATTTTCTTACTTCACTTGCTAGATTTCTTAAATAGAAAAATTAAAGAATTTTTATGATAGAACTTTACTGAAGTATTCAAAGATTGTTTGCCTCATTGAGAAGATCGAGAGAAGTGCTCTTTACCCTCTCTATATTATTTACCACTTATTTAAAGCTTCTTTCCAGAAATGCACACAATAAATTGAAACTAATACATTGAGCTTGTGAGTTAATTTTTACGTGGAACTTTTGGTGCTATATTTAAGCTCATGTACTTCATTTACTGTCTCGAGTTTTTTTTATATACGTACTTAAGGCATTTTTATGATGCATAATGCTGGTAGACCAAATATATTAAATAAAATAAAATTTTCATGGTGTCATTGTCCCAAAACATTTTGGAGTAACATTTTTTCTCGTTTTGTAACTTTTTAATAACTTTTCCTTTGCCATCTGTAGTAACTGACTGAATAAATTTACTTCTCACCTGCACAGTATAAACATCTAGTACCATACTAGATGTTAGCATACTAATCTTACTAGTCTTTCAACATATCCTAAGGACTTTCAATTCTCTGTGATGCTAATGTGCTTTTATTAATTTGTAAAGTTCTACTTAATGACTTGCCTGCTCAGTGCCCTTAGAGTCTCCAATTTTATAAATTTTCTTACATTTTAAATAAAAAACATTTCAAATCATTTAATACAGGTTACTAATATTAATTGATGATGAGTTTTATTCATTCTTAGAGGTGTTGTGTGGTTCCTTTTGTCCTGTTGAAATTCTAACTAGAATTTGTAGAGTAGTGTGTTAATTTGTACTAGGACTTTTGTGAACTCTGTTAAGTAGCTCATGGAAGCAAATTTGTCATAAGGTATTTCTAGTTTGTCATTTTACAAAATGCCATTTTGAATGAAATATACCCCCCAAATTGTAGAATGACATTTTAACAGATTTTGTTACCCTTGAGTATTGTTCATTTAAAATGTCAGTAATGAAGTGTTGGTAGTGCTGGACTGTTTCCATATGTTAAGTTATAAACTAGAGCCACCCTTGTATACAAAAAGCATAACTGTCATTTGATCTAGTCTGATTTCATATCTTGCCCTTGACAGTTTTAGTTACTAAATCTTTTATCACATAGTTCTAATTGTTAACTGAAAAATTGTCAGGGACTAAGTCACATTCTTTCTCTGGAGTTGTGTGGTGATCTTCCCTATGTAGTATTTACCAGGAGGAGTTTGAAGCCTATAGTCTTTGTATTAGTAACAAGAAATGGCAGCAGAAAGACTGCACTGTTCCATCCTAGGATTGTTGTTCATCTCTACCGCCTGTGTTTTTAACACTGTAATTTTTAAGAAGAGCATTAGAGCACTAGAGTTTACAAAATTTGTCCTTCAAATATAGTCTAAATCATCAGAAAGACTATCTGTTGACTCCCATATTTTCTAATAGGTCATATGTGTTTCATATAAAAGTTCTTAGAAAATGCCAAAATGATTTACTACCCTCTCGGCTTAATTAGGATCCCCTCCCCTGCCTTGGACCACCTCAGATTTTTCTCATTATTTAATGCCTCCCCTATCTTTATAGTGTCATATTTTACAATTTGTTGCAGAATCCAAACTGTCCAAGACAAATAAGGTTATTTTCATTAAGAAAACATTACTATTCCTTTTTTATATACTGTACTTTATTTGGTTTTCTTTTTCTACTTAACACAGTGATATGATAATTGGTAAGGGTTTGATTATGCATGTACATAAAGTAAATCAGCCCACCAAATCCCATAACAATTTTGGCTTGATATGTATGATTACATGGGAAATTGTCAAATAATTATGATTAGGACTCATGTTTGCTGAATTCAATCTCATGAGGTTTTGCCATGTATTTTTTTTATTGTTTTTTGTTTTGTTTTTTAGATAGAATTTCTCCACATAGCCCTGGCTATCGTGAAATTCTCTCTGTAGACAAGGCTGCCTAAAACTCTCGGAGGTCCTCCTGCCTCTGCCTTCCCCTCTGCTGGGATTAAAATTGTGTGCCACCACTTAACAATGGAGTATGAAAATCCTACAGGACTGCTTCAGTTGCATTTGGTTAGAATATATGTTATTTTATGGTGCCAAAGTTTCCCTTCTAAATACCTACTTGTCCTTATCCCATCCAAGGAGGTTAAGTATTGTTTCCAACAGACAGCTTATGAAATTTTGATAGTAAAAATATGGGGAGAATAGAAAATAGCATATTAATTTTCTCTAACTCCTTTATAGAAAGTAATTTCCAGTCTGTTGTCACCCTCAAAGTAGGTTATTTTATATAACCAAGTCCATTTGAATGAAAACAAACATAGACAATATTTGGGAATTTAGGCGTCGTTCTTTCCAAACTACTTGCTGCTGGTAAGGGGCGCTGTCATGGGGGATTCTAAGAAGATGCAGAAATCCTGGCTGTAGTTTGTAAGGCTGCTTTGTCCAGCTGTTTCAGGCAGTCTGGCTTGATCAAACCACATTAGTCTGGAAGGAATCCACAGCTTTTCATATTCGACCACAGCAATTTCTATTGTGCCTATTTATACTAATTACTTAACTTTGCTTGCATTAATAGAATGGAGTTAAGAAATTTGCTCATTGTAGTGCAATTAGATACCATCCTGTGCTCTGTCCTGTATGTCTCATAGTGTGTCTTTACATGGAAGTGCCCATGTTAGCAACATCTACGCTTGTTCCTAGATTTCCTCTCAACAATTAGGTGGAATCAGATGGCTATTTTTCAATTTTTGCCAGAACTTGGTAAAAAGAAATTCTCATTTCCCTCTGCTTTGCTCTTAGTGATACAGAAAATATTAAGCTAGGATATAGGAATATTTAGATTTGTCTGAGTGACAAGTTCCTCTCCCTTGAGTACCCAGCCTATCCTCATCCCTAGGCGTGGAATTTCTTGGAGAGTTTCTAACCCTTAGTGCCCCTAACCTTAGGAGAAGCAAGGGGAAAGGGAAAGTAAGGAGAAACCTTAAGGTCTCTCTCGCTAAGATTTATCTCAGAACAGAGGCTGGCAGGTTTGGGGGGGGCAATAAAGAGTTAAAATCTTCAGTGTTGAGTGGATGTAATTTGTTCCCAAACAGCAGTCTCAGATCCAAATCACTGGAGATAACAGGGGCACTCCTGAGTGTCTCTGTATTTTTGCTCTGGAATGGATGGGAAATGGGGTATTTACATTTATTAGTGGTAACCTGTAGTATTTTAATGTCTGAATTATTGTATTATTTGTAATAGGCTTGCCAAAGTGTCAAATCTTATTAGGAAACCATTATCATTAGCCCCATTTATAGATGGAAGAACTTGCATAAGAAAGCAAAGTTGCTAAGTTCTTGCTGGTAATAAATGCCAAGATTTCCACTTGGATCTTACCAAAGGCTATGGACTTGTCTACTCAGAAATTTGCTTAGTTGCTTTGGCCAAGTCTTGTTTTCCTTGGTTCTGGTTGTTGTTATCTGTTCAAGGTTGAAATTGAAGATTAACTTCTTAGGGGCTCCCTGTTCTGTTCTTTGAACTCCCTTACTCGTTCTTTATGTATCTTCTTAATCTCTAAAGTGAACTGCTTTTAAAGGTTCCTCATTCTCAGGTGCTTGCTAAGCCCCATATCCTGGTAAAAGTAACTGATTTGAAGGTAAATCTCCCTGAACAGTTTGGGAGACTTCCACATTTTGTGGAATTTATCAAATACAGTTTCAGACATGTAAGGTATTAGAAATTGACTACTGACATGGCAACATGAGCGCCAATGACTTCCTTCTCAAGAAAACTTGTGGGAAATACTTTTGAAGTCATTAAGAAATGCTAGAAATGGTCCAAAGGACAAACAGAAAGTAGGCAAAACTATTCAAGAAAGTCTATGAAAATTCATTACCAGAAGTGAAAACCTGGTATTTAAGCTCCTATACACACGAAGGTTCCTTCCTGATTGGCGGATATATCAATACCCCTGGGCCTTGTGCTCTGCTTAAAAACTGAAATTCTGTCTTCCTGTTGCAGCCTCAGATGCCAGACCCCGATAACCCTTGCCCCAGCTCCTGACATATTTAAATACCATGAGAAAACCTCAGCTACTGCCCAGCCCCTGCTAAATGCTCAGCTCCCAGAAAGTATGTGTGTGGGGTCTTTCACTCAGAAGTTTCACATTCCAGAACCTTGACTCACAGATTTTGCCTGCGGGTGGGGAGAAACCACAGAGAAACTGTCTGTAAAAGACTCTAACCTCATCCTAGAGGCAGTATAGTATGTGCATGAAGTAAAAGTGATCTTAAGGATGGTGGAACTTTGGGCCTGTGTCTGTACTATAGACAAAGGCTGACTTATATACGGCGTCTCAAAGAGAGGGTGGAGAAAAGTGAGTAGATTTCTAGGCTGGGATAGGGGAGGGCATATAAAAACACAGTTTTTACCGATTCATTTTAAGTGTAACTTATTCCTGCAATGAATGGGTTTTAAAGTGTAGCCAGAGGTAGAAGAGACCTCTGTTGAAGAACTGAGTTGGTGGGGGGATTGTGGGCATACCACAGACTGAACTGTGTGCAGGAGAAAAATGAGCCTATTTTAACAACTGCTAGAGAAAAACGTTTAATAAAATAATCCAACCAGTTACTAAAAATATAACCAAGCAAATAACAATACAAAATATCTAGTCTCAGGGTTAGAAAGGAGGTGTTGCTGCATAGAGTTGCTGTCCCATATCATCTAAAAGGCCAGTCACCTTTGAACAAATTTATACAAGTTATGAAAATGAAAATAAACATGGCAGAGGGAAATTAATCCATGTAAATAATAACATCAAATTTGAATGGATAACCCAATCAATAAACAAAATCTTACAAAACAAACAAGGACTCGAGAGATGGTTCAGCAGTTAAGAGCACTTGTTGCTCTTTCAGATGACCCCGGTTTGGTTCCCAACACCCACATGGTGGGATCAAAACGAGCTGTAACTCCAGTTCTGGGACCTCCAAGTGCATTAAGCACACATGTGGTGATACATTCAAGTAAGCAAAACACTCATGCACAAAATGAATCTAAAAAGACTTTTTAAAATCAATTATATGCCATGCATGTGAGGTAATTTTTAATCCAAAGATACAAATATATAAACAAAAAGATGGCAAGCGAATGCAAACATCAACCAAAGGAGAAAGGGGAACAGTTAAATAAGCAAAAGTAGGCTTAAAGATTCAAAACTATTAGTAGAGAAGTCTAAAACTATAAATATATAAGAAGAAAATGTTCCAAAAATTAAGAGATAAAGCAAGTCCAAGTAAAAGGACAGTTAAAGAGACAAGCTAAAATGAAATGAAAACTAGGAAACTGCTAAGGATACATTGAAATAAAAAAGTAGTCTAAAAATATCAACAAAATTAAGTCAATCTTCACTACATAAGTGAGAAAAATAAGAGAAAAATAAAATTATTAAAATCAACAATGTAAAACAAAATATCTTTACCTATCTCACAGATATCAAAAGGGAATGAACAGACTGGGTAATTTGAACATTTGAAATAAGTTTTTTTTTTCACTGTGCACAGACTTGATATCAAAAATCAAAATACTGACTAGATTGCTTTCTCCTAAATCTTGTCTTGGACGTATGTGTGTCTAGTTGGAGAGAGACACAAAGACAAAGATGAGATGTCTCTTGTAAGGAAACCAACACCATCACCTATCCTTTTGATATCACTTAAATTTTGCTTCCTAAAGGCTATAGCTTCTGATACAGATAGGAGAATATAAGCTAGACATTGAGTTTAAATTTAGGGACAGACAAGATTCAGAGTAAAACAATCAGCATGCAGTTAGATAACATTCATGAACGGCATGTTCATAAGCAGTCTCAAACTGCCAAAACTAAAAATAGAGAAACTGTATAGACCTATACAAGTAAAAAAGATTAAATGCACACCTTAATTTGTTTTCCAGAAACAAAATTCCAGTCCAATATATCATTATCATTGGTGAATTTTTCAAGGAAATTCAACACTGATCTTTGGCAAACTGTTGCAGAAAATTTAAAAAATCCAACTAATTCTGTGAAGCCTGTATTACACTGAATCTGATAAAACATCACAAGAAAACTACAAAATAATATTCTTTCTAAATATAGGTACAAAAGTCCCCCAAAGTACAGACAATCCAGATCTAATAATGTAAAAAGCTATATACAAATAAGACTTGTCCTCAGAGTGATGTGGGCAAAGTGGTTGCCTTTGAGAACAATAGACTTCCTCATCTCAGGTGTCCGGAACTCAGGCTTAAGTGCCAGATGTCCATGGTCATCAAAACTGCCACTGAGTGACTCTGCGTTCTTTATCTTGTGAACTTGAGAAATGAATTTTTTGACAGCAGTATTAAAAGGAATTTTACTATAGAGTAAAGGCTTTTAGAGGAAGGATTAATTGCAGAAAGAAAGCAAGCAAGCTACTGTATGACAGGCATCCCAAGAGAGGGTTGCCTGTGAGGGGCTTCGACTGGAGTGTGGTTCTCATGCATACCTCTGAGGACCAATGAAGTATTTGATATCATGCATAGCTTCCAGCAGCTGTCCTCATTAGGTTGCTATGCTAAGGAAGGAAAAAAATGCATGTAGCAGATGCACTTCTGGCTTCTGGCCAGGACAGAACTACACACAGGACCAATGACACTTCTGGCCAGATTAGAACCGCTTGTCAAAGACAAGAAGCAGAGCTGCTGGTTATAGAGGTCTAACTGCCTGACAAATTTCCTCTACTTCCATCAAAAGAAAGTTTATGTAAGTCTAAAAATCAACATAACATATTAATAAAATTTAATGAAAATGACATGTTCATACCAATAGATCCAAGAAAAACATTTAATGAAATGCAATCCCATGTACACTAAAAGCTTGCAACAAATAAAAGGAAAATCCCTCAAGCTGGTAGCTGGCACTTGAAAACCCCATAGCTAACATCATACTTAGCTGTGAAATGTTGAGTGATTTACAAGCAGGCAGTCCCTAAAGTACGATTTCAATGCTCACTATTTCTATTTAACATTGCACCAGAGATTTTTAACATGGAAAATTAGTTTTAAAAAAGGAAAAGATACCAATGTGGAAAGAAAAACAAAAACATCCGTCTATGTGACTATTGTGTTCTTTGTTGTGGAGCTCTTTTCTCTTAATTGAAACCTTCCTCCCTCCAGGAAGTAAATGAAATAAGGCTCAGGATGCTTCTGACCCTTGATTAACAACAGCCAGAAGACTACATCAGCAGTAACAACTGGTGAGGAGACAAAATGCTCCAATCAGTTGAGCTGCCTGCAAATTATGCAAGAAGCTCCAGGGATGCAGCTCCCATGAAGCTTCATTCATGCTGGGGTGGGCTTTTCAGTGATCCACGTGCATTTGAGTCACTCATGCCCTGGCAAGTAACCTCAATAAAACGCTGGTAACTAAGCTAAACTTAGATGAAATTGCTTCTTTAGTCTATTGGTGTGCCATCTAGGGTGAAAACATATTTGTTCATATTTCTCTGAGAGAAGTCACATAGAAAGTTAAGCGCATGAACAGGGACCAAGCAAACCAAAGATTAATAGGGGAAGAGTGGTTGCATGTTTTATCATTTGTCACAGGGAGTATCAGCTGTCACTACAGCAAGGAGGAATATCAGCAAGGAAGATAACAATATCAGGATTGTCATAGAGACACTCCAACCTCTCACAGATGACAGTTCATATTCTGTCTCATCACCAATGACAGGGACCATAAAACTATTCCTCCTTGCACAACTTTCAAGAAGCCCAGCTGAATGGAGACTCTTGTCTCAACAGTTGCTACTGCTGATGTAACCTCTGGAGGGTTAACAACATCACAGGAAGTTGTTAATGCTTCCTGTGATTAATGATAAAATTTGCAACAGAGGCTAAGCAATCTTAAAGTGCAATATGCCATTGCCATCTAAAAATGCAATGTCATTCAAAGGAATCTCAGGGTGGCTGTATTCCTCATGGTATGGGGTGAAATGACTCTCTGATAAATGGGGGCTGCCATGCAAGTATGTAGATGCTTTCCAAATGGCTGATGGACTAAAGAACATATTATAATTTCTGATGGATGTGAGGGATGGGAATCATAAACAGGCTATGATGCTCAATTTACTGGGTCACATAGGGTCCTGTTCACAAACCAGATAAGAAACAAATTCAGTATGAATCTCAGGACTGGTGTTGGTCTATAGTCACTTTGATGAACCCCAAGGTTGGATGACATCTTTATGATGTAAGAGATGATTTGTGGATCTAGATGATTTAGATGAGCATGTAAGTATGGGTCATAAAACGTAAAACTGATCAAGAAGGGAAGAACATCTGGGTCACCCAAAGAGAAATGTAGCAAGATTCATGCCAGTCTGCTATTCCAAGGGGAAAAAACAATCAGAAAGCCAAATGCCATGCTAGCAAGAGTCTGGAAAACTTTGAAGCCTGACCAATAGTTCAAAGAAGACATAAATGATAAGACAGAGCAGATGAAAATGTTTTGAAAGCCTGCTGTATGGGTGTCCAATGTCCCCCAGTTTATTCCATGTCCATTTTCCCCTTGAAAGCAGTATGTTGAGAACAGATTATCTCCCTGTGTTGGGTCCTTTCAATGGCTAGATGTGACAGATGGAAAGCCAATAGCCACAATGCTGGATGAGAACCTGTCAGAACCAGGGATCTGACTTTAGAATTACAAGCATAAGCCTAGAATATAGTCCTACTACATTTTGGAACTGAGAATGGATGAGCAATGCAAGTTAGCCCCAGTGAGACCATTATTGGTGACAAAATCTATTGTGGTCTCAAGGGCACAGTAGTCCAGGGTTGGGTGATTACCTAGGATTTTTTATGGAAAGTGGGTTGTAGATATTGGATGACTAGATAAAGAAGTGTCCCCCATATATACTAATATGCCCAATCTTGTTATTTTATAAGTCTAATAATCATATACATATGTATAATGTATTCCATCAAGTTCATCCCACAAATCCCTCCCCTCCAACTCCTCCTCTATTTTCATCACAATTATTCTCCTGAAATTTCTCATGTTTTTCTCAAACTCATGAAGTCTACTTATTACTGCCAAAATGTACATGAATATATACAGCCAACTACTTACTGAAGCATGAGTAGCTTCTCAGGGGCTGCATCTTTGCAGAAGACTGACTCTCCCTCTTCCCAGGGGCCATCAATTATAAAAGTTCTGTAGCAGGAGTTGGGACTCCCTGACCACCACCCCTTCCATATTAGGATTTTGTCTGCTTTGATTTTGTGGAGGTCTTGTGCATGTTGTAACAACTGTTCTGAATTCATATGTGCAATTGCCTTGTTGTATCCAAAAACAGTGTTTCTCTGTATTCATCCACTGCCTCTGGCTCTTACATTTTCTGTTCCAAAGCCAGGCAGTGGTAGCACATGCCTTTAATTCCAACACTTGAAGGCAGAAGCAGGTGAATCTTTGAATTTGAGGCCAGTCTGGTCTGCAGAGTAAGTTCTAGGACAGCCAGGGCTACACAGAGGAAACATGTCTTATTAAAAATAAAAGAAAAAAGAAAAGAAAAAAAAAAAGAAAAGAAAAAAGAAAAAGAAAAAAGAAAAAGAAAAAAAACAAATAGGAGTGGATGGGGGGCAGGATGGAGGGTTGGTGGGGGGCATGGAAGGAGAGGAGGGAGAGAAAACTGGGGTTGATATGTAAAATAAGATTGTTTCTAATTTAAATTAAAAAAAAATAAGAAAAATTTCTGTTCCCTATTTGTAGTGAGATAGTCATTCTGTGGCACTGACCACGCCCATTGGGGGTGGAGCCATGGGCGGATGCGACCTGTGGAAGGAAGTCTGAGGAAGAGCCCGGAAAAGCTCTCTTCTTGGCGGGACTCTGACAGGAGAGCATCGGGTGGAATTTCCTGGTGTTCATCTGTCTAGGTTGTAAGTTATTTCTCCCTGAATAAACATCTATTTGGCCTATTTGTTTATCCTGATCCTTATTTTACCACGATACCTATTCTAAAATGATCCCTGAGCTTTGGGAAGAGATGGTATCCTATTTAGTGCTAAGTGCTATGCTATACTGTTCTCTGCATATTAACCAATTGTGGGTCTTTGTGTTAATTGTCATCTGCTGCAATAATAAGATTTTCTGATTGTGGTTGGGAAATGCGTTCATCTATGGATATAAACACAATTCCTTAGGCTAATACAATATCCATTTATCAGAATAATAGTATTGAGTTCTCGCCTAGGGCTTATTACTTACATAGGCTTAGGTTCTTGGTCCCATTAAGGGTGCCAGGGATGAGTTCCATCTTGTGGAGCAGACCTTAATTCCAATCATAAAGTTGTTGGTTACTCTCATAATAATGGTATGCTGTCACTATTATACCAGTGAACATATCTTTCCAGGCTTTCATGACTATAGCTTGTAGCATTCCCAGCTGGGTAAGATTGATGATAACCTTTCTTTCCTGGTGGTATGCATAGCAACTTCGGTCATTATGAAACCTAGCCAGTGGGAATGAAGCTTTCTTCATGCTCTATGGTGCACATGTTTTGTGTCTTTGGCAATAGTGTCTTACCATCAAGTTCTGGTTGGTAACCAAGAGCAATGGCAATAGCCTGTAGTGTGGTCATCATCTTAAGAACCATCAGGGTCCATTATGCAATTGGAGGCTATCTACAAGGTCACTCTTGGCCCCCAGGATAAGTATCTTCTGAGCATCAAGGGTCTTCTGGCCATAGTGACTAGGACAGAGGCAGGATAATGGGGTTATGAATAGGGAGCAGTGAAACTAGATGCTACCTCCCCTCTTTAAATGGGAAATGAGATTTATGAAAAGAAAAAAACACCCCAGATGATCAGAACATGTCAGTCTTCTACATCTAACATTCTTGGGCTTCTCTGAATGTGTTATATTGATGTTTTGATTGTGAGGCTAGCTTTTAATGGCTGAATCATCTGTCAAGCTCTGAAAGTGTTTTCTTCATTAACGCACTTGGTAGAAACTGTGAAGTGCTTAGGAAATACAGGGACCTGCAACAGCCTCATAAGCTTCCCCCATCACAAAACTAGTCCTTCAAGCTCTCAGACCGTTCCAGAGTCTGTTCACAGCTGTGGAGACTTCTTACTCTACCATTTTTTTTTGTTGGTTGGTTGTTTTGTTTTGTTTTACACATTTCATACTAGAGGCCATTTTTTTATTTTTTTATTTAGGCAAGGTTCATGTGCAAAAAAATCAATCAGACGTTCCTTCTTTTTTTCCCATTTAAAAAAAATTCATTTTACATTCCAACCATAGTTCTTCCCTCCATCCTTATTTCCACACCTCTTGCCTCCTCCCATCCTCCCTCACCTCCCCTCACATGCACAGTCCACTCACTCCTTCTCATGTGTAAGGGTCCCCATAAGGATTCAATGTAGTCTTATATAATAGGTTGGGGCAGGAGGAAATAAGATGGCCTAGTCGGGGAGGGATGCAGTGCAGGAGCAATGAAAGAGATATCTTAATAGAGAGAGACACTGCAGGCTTAGGGAGAAACCTGTTGTTAGGGTAACTCCCAAGAATCCACAAGGAGGACCTCAACTAAGACTATGAGTAACAGTAGACTGGATGCCTGAACTGGCCTTCCCCTGTAATCAGATTGATGAATACCCCAACTATCATCATAGAGCCCTTATCCAGTAACTGATGGTACCAGACACAGAGATCCACAACCAAGCACCAGGTGGAGTTCCAGGAATCCAGGCTAAGAGAGGGAGGAGGGAACGTATGAACAAGGGAGGTCAAGATCATGATGGAGAAATCTACAGAAACATCTGAACCAAGCTTGTGGAAACTCATGGTCTCTAGACCTACAACTGTGAAGACTCCAGGGAACTGAACTAGGCCCTCCTCCATATGTGGAAGATAGTTGTGAGCTTGGACTGTCAGAGGGTCCCCTGGAAGTAGGACCACAACACAAACCTGTTACATGAGCTAGCTTCTTGGAGCCCATTCCTTAGGATGAAATGCCATTCTCAGAGGCAGTAAGACCATGATATAATTAATCCCAGTCCATGAGCTAGCTTGTTGGAGCCCATTCCCTGTGGTAAGATGCCAGGCCTTCCTTCTTAAGGCCCACGAATCAAAGAAATATCAACAGGAAAGGACAATTTAAGGGAACCTATGCTGAGGAATACCCACATGTAAGACAAGAGAAGATCATCATCTGGGTCTCTTTGACCCCCTCTCGAGAGCTTCTACAGATTTATCTGCTTCTTTACCGCTGCAAGCATGGGTCCCTGTATCCTTTCCTTCCCAATTGGGACCTTGAAGAAGGGAGAGCCTGTTTGGAGTATTTACTCTTACCATTATGACTCTTTAATACCCTGTGACCTTAATGAATTTCTAATCTTAACTTGTGACTGCAAGATCCACCATTCAAAGAAACCTCTCAAATAAGAATTCCCATTGACCCTTCATTCTCAAGTTCATAATCTGTAAGTAAGCATAATAAGCACTCAGGGTGAATAATTTACCACTTGTACCCATAATCTAGAGAACACGGGATGCTCTTTTCCCTTAACCAGCTTTGGTCACAACAACTAGAAAGTGAAAACAAAAGCAGGGGCTCCTAGGGCATGATGGGCCAGAAACAAAAGCAGACATGAAGGCAGGGCAAAGGAGAGAGATGCCAGGCAGAAATGGTAGGTATTATTACCTGGCAATGACATTCAAAAGAACTGTCAAGCTTCTTCTCCCACCTGTGAAGGCTGATACTTCTTTTCCTCTATCAGTTACTGGAAGCAACTTGTCTAGCATCTTGAAAATTACAATGCTGAGGCAGACTATGCTCTTTTGTTTTGTTTTTGTTTTTGTTTTTTCTCAATGGCTGCTGTTGCAGCTTAGAGGATGGAACCCAGGACCTTATGTGTTTAGATGACCCTTCTACTGCATAGCATCACCTGCGGCCCCCCTCCCCCAGCCAGCACTTTCATCATTTTCTTCCTTGCTCTCCCATGAGCTTGAGTAGCTTCAGAATCCAGTTTCTTTTTGCAAGGCCCACAGAGAGCTTTGTGGGCCACTCAAAACAAGGACACAGGGAAGCAGAGGAAGGTTCATGTGTGTAGAAAGGGCTTTTATCCTGCCATTCCAGCAGTAGTCACATGGATTCTGAAAAAAAAAAATCCAAAGCTTTTCTAAGGTTCCAACACCCAATATTTTGTGTCCTCTTTAAAAAAAATAAAACCAAATTCAATTTGTGCTGCCAACTTACTCTTGGATGTGTGGTCTTCCATTGGAGTGTGACCAACTTACCAGGGTCACATTCTGAAAGAAAACCGACTCTCTCCCAGTAGCTATTAATTTCCCATAGTTCCTCCATTCTTTGTTAATTACCATCTACTGCATAAAGAAGCTTCTTTTATTAGTGCTGAGATAATGTGTTTATCTATGGGTATAATGCTATTTTTTTTTGTTTTTACAAGTTGGCTTAACATTATGTCAATTTAGCAGAATAATAGTAGTAGGTTCTTTCCTAGGGCCTATTACTTACCACACTTCAGGTTCTTGACCCATGAATGATGCCAGGCATGAGTTTCATCTCATGAAACAGGCCTTAAATTTGATTAGAAAGTGATTGGTTACTACCATAATATTGGTGTTATTTTTTTTCTCACCAATGGCTGTATCTTGCTAGGCTGTTCATTACTGTAGCTTGTGGAGCTCACAGCTTGGTAAGACTGATGATTACTTTTCTTTTCTGACAACATGCATTAATAACTCCCAGCACTATGAAAGCTAGCCATTGCATTAGCTAGGGTTTCTATTGTTGTGAAAATGAAAATAAATAAACACCATGATATGAGAACTTTATAAAGAAAACATTTATTTGAGGCTGGCTTATAGTTTCACAGGTTTAGTTCATTATCATTATGGCAGGAAACATGGAAGAAAAAAGGCAGACATGGTGCTGGAGAAGGAGCTGGGAGTTCTAAAACTTGATCTTCAGGATACAGGAAGTGAACTGTCTACCACACTGGGTATAGTTTGAGCATATGAGGCCTTAAAGCCCATCCCTATAGTGACACACTTCCTCCAATACAGCCATACATCCTAGTAGTGCCACTCCCAATAGGTCAAGCACTAAAGCACAAGAGTTCATGGGAGCCATTCGTATTCAAACTACCACAGTTATTAAGAGAGAAGCTTCCAGATGAGTAACAGCTTTATTTCTTATTGATCTTTGACTTAAGTATGCGATGCCTTTGGCAAAAATGGCCTTAGTATAAAGTACGATAGGGCAACCAAGAACATTGGCAATAGCCTGCAATATTTGGCAAGATCTACAATAAATAGCCTGTATAATTTGGAGAGATCTAAAAGAGGTAACCCATTTTTAACTCTGGGCTTTTTATTTGTTAGTCTGTAGTGTCTAGTAGAAGCATTGTTGTCCCATTATAGGTTAATTAATTAGATTATTTTATATATGTATATATTTTAGCAAGCTTCCACAGTAGTAGTTTTCCACACAAGATTTTTGAAAGGTCTTTAGTGTTAGTTATCCATCCCCATATTTGACCCTTGCTATTCTATTATTCTTCCCCTTTAAAGCTTTATATCACCACAGTCTATTTCCCCTCCCTTGAAGGCCACCTCTATTACTTCTTACTAATGCCCTGACCTCTATGGGTATTCCTAACAAAACACAAACACCTCAACATTCAAAGCTAACATTCATAAAACATAGAAAATATGAGACATTTGTCTTTCTTGACCTGGATTGCCTCAGGCAGAATGATCACTTCTATTTCCATCGATTTACTTGTGCTACTTTGTTCCATGTGCTTTAATAACTTTTCTGGTGCTCATGTTCTGTGATTATTTGACTTAGAGAATTTTAGTCATAAGATCATTGGGCGTGGCAAATGTGTAGAAGTAGTTAACAAATGTATAAAAGTAGTTAACAAATGGGAGTTACAGTTATGATTATCTCCACTTTGGTCATAAATACGGGGAGATAGGAAGAACATTGGACAAAAAAAATTAGAATATCCACATTTATTCCTAGAGTAGCATTCAAAGATAGAGTAATGCAAGTTAATCCTAAAAATAAGCAAGACAGATAAAACACTAGATGGCAGCAGTAGAAACACATTGACAATCAGAAGAGGGCCAGGTGTCCTGTCACCATTTTTCTTCCATTCAAGGTTCTCAATTTATTTTCATGCAAAAACATGTTTGTGATTAGATGATTCCTTAGTTTAATTTTGAGATCTGAAAAAAATCATACTTACGTGGTACTAATAATTCCTCTCTGTTTAATAATGAAAAGAAATGAATGAAAGTAGAAAATGAAATGCAGCTCTGAAATTCTTTTTTTTTTAATTGAAAATTCGTACAACATATTCTGACCATGGTTCTTCTATCCCATCTCCTCCCCACCTCTTCCATCTGTCTGATTCCACATCTTTTTCTCTTTAGAAAACAAACAAGATTAAAAAGAATGAAAATAGCCGGGTATTTGTGGTGCATGATTTTAATCCCAGCACTTGAGAGGCAAAGGCAGGAGGATCTCTGTGAGTTTGAGGCCAGCCTGGTCTACAGAGCTAGTTCCAGGACAGGGCCCAAAGCAATACAGAGAAACCCTGTCTCAAAAAACAAAAAAACAAAACAAAAGAGAAAAGGAGTAAAAAACAATAAAAAACCATATACATACAGATACAAAAACAAAACCCATTAAAACACAAATCAGAAGCCATAACATATATATAAAAGACAAATAAGATAAAAGATGTATAAACAAAACATTATGAGACAAAAAATAATCTCCTAAAATACCATTGAGTTAGTTTTGTGTTGGCCATCTACTGCTGGGCATGAGGCATGCTATTAAGTGTGGTTTGTCTACCCAGTGAATGTGGGTATCAATTGCAGGTAGCTTCTTAGTTAGGGATGGGGGCTTGTACCCATTTCACCCATGAACCTGTGCAGACTCTGTGTATGCTAACACAGTCCCTGTGAGTTCATGGGTGCATAAGTCCTGTTGTGTCAGGAAGACATTGTTTCCTTGGTGTTTTCCATACTTATGGGCTCTTATAGTCTTTCTTCTTTAGCTTCCTCAGAGTTCCCTGAGCCCTGAGGGGAGAGTCTTGATGGCGATATCCCATTTAGGACTGAGTATTCCAAAGCCTCTCACTCTCTGCACATTGTTCAGCTGTGGGGTCTCTGTGTATCTTGCAGGAAGAAGTTTGTATAATGATAGCTGAGTAAGATATGAGTATACCAAAATGTCACTGGAGTCGCATTATTACTGTGTTCCTTTAACAGAAAAATAGTATTTGGCTTTCCCCTTGGACCCTGGTCTACCTAATCTCAAGTTCTTACCCAAGCAATGTCAAGCATTGATTCTGTGTTGGTTTGAAAATGGCCCTCATGGCCTCACAGGGAGTGGAATTATTTGAAAGGATTAGGATTTGTGGCCTTGTTAGAGTAGGGGTGGCCTTGTTGGAGGAAGTGTGTCACTGGGGTAGGCTTAGAGATTTTAGAAGCTCATGTTAATCCCAGTTGGCTTTCTCTCTTCCTCTTCCTGCTGTCTGATGATCTGGATATAGGATTCTCATCTCCAGCACCATGTCTTCTTATATGCCATCAAGATTCCTATCTCATGGAATGGGACTTAAATCCAATCACATAGTGGTTGGTTACTCCTACAAGCCACTATTGTAGGTCACCATTGTAAATAAAATGATTTAGTTAGGTTGATGTTTACTTTCCTCCTTTAACAGCATGTAGTGTATCTTTTAGTACCATGAACAGTACTCAGTAGAAGTATAGGCTCTAATTAAGGACCAGCTTGATTTCTCTATCTGTCATGACTTATATAGGTGTTGTCTTTAGCAATGGGGCCTTATCATAAGTTGTTGAAAGCAGCCAATTGCTTTGGCAACAGCATGGGATGTTTGGGGGTCTCCATGGGGTTCTATTGCCCAACAACTCAATTAGATGTAGCCCATTCCTGGCACTAGAAATTTCACTTAGTAGCAAATAATATCTAATTAGCTCCACAATCCTTAAGAAGAGCAGGTGTTGAGATTTTGTTGTTTTTCCACTATTGGTAACATCTTGATAAGATTAAAATCTCTGTTATCTATAGTATTTTAGCATTTAAATATAAAATTTACTCTACTGTAAATCAGTGGTATACTGAGATTCATATATATTGTGCTAATACATGCATAAGTCAGAATTAGAATTACTAGTTGGCTAGAGGAATTTGAAATGCTCACAATACCATTTTTCATTTTCTTAGTATGGGTTGCAATAGTAACTTCTAAAGAAAATTGATAAAGATCTGTCAGAAAAGAGTATCAATGGATCACATAGGGATAAGAATCATTCAGCATACACCTAGCTATAAGACAAAGCCCTTTTGTGAAGATACAAAATCAATTTCTCCTAAGATGCTGAAAAACTAAAAAGCTACTTATAGATTAGATATTTTCAAAGGATGTTTGAAAGTGATAAGATTTGATATAGTAACAACATATCTTTAGTATCAACCATTCCAACAGCAAAAACTATCTGTATTTCCACCACACATATATCTATAGTTCTGTGTGTGGCTTCATTATGCGTGGAGCTACTGATCAATACCAAAGAGGAAGTTGAACAAGGTTCATGCTTCCAAATGACCTTTAAGTGGCCCTTGCTGTTAAATGACAATTAAAGACATGTATTATACATGCTTATCTTGTTCTCACTTTTGGATATTACTTTATAGTAGAATGAATAGGTAAATAAAATTCCCTTCTTAAAAACAGACTTTTGATCAGTAGAGCAAAGATGTGAAAAATAAAAAGGAAACTGCTAGACTATCAATCAAAAGAATATTAGTTTTACAAACACGTGCCTCAGTCTACATTTTACATTTCCTAACCCTAAAACATCGGTAGAGTTGTTTGTCCAATTTCATCCCAAGACACAACATTTGTGAAACTACAATAGCAATCATAATAATCTTTATGTACTTGACAGTAATATACTGAGTTGTGTGAAATAGGTTTGTGGAAATGTGATCTCTTCAGAGTTGTTAAAAAGTACTTACCACCAAGCCAGATGACCTGAGTTATATCCCAAGAACCCACATAGTGGAGGATGAGAACTGAATCTATTAAGCTGCCCTCTCACCTCTATATGTGTCACGTGTGTACCTGCACAAATGCACACACAAACATGAATAAAATAAAAATAAATGAATGATAAATGAAGACACATCACATGTATTGTATTAATAACCATACAACTTAATGCAATTGTTAGTACTGGAGTAACATGGCCAGTGGTGTTCATAAGTAAACTTAATCATTACTTGTTTACTAGGGGGGATGGGTGCTTCTTAAGAAATTTCATGTAACAGCCCTACAGACTACAGCTAGGATATCTGAATCTTCTTCGAATCCCCCAAGACAGCGCCCCTTACCAGCAGGAAGTAGTTTGGAAAGAACGACGCCCAAATTCTCAAATATTGTGTATAAATGTTTGTTTTCATTTAATTGGACTTTGTTATATAAAATTAAATAAAAAAAATAAAAAAATAATGAAATAAAAAAAAAGAAATTTCATGTTGAAAGATTTGAAGTAGAACAGAAATATCCATCTTCCACTCATACCTTTTCTATCTTCCTTCTCAGTCCAGCAGCTTCTTTGAGGCTATACTCATTTCACCAGATCCAAAGTCTTCCATAAAAATCAGAAGAGGGTAATTAGACTTCTGTGCATAATTACAGACTGGCTCATCATGAGCCTTATTTGATCCAGGTGTATTTTTCTGATCTTAGAAGCTAGATTTTAAGTTCCTATACTCTAGGGAGAAGTCCTGAACATTACATTTGTGATTTAAATGTTTTGGCGTATTCTACATAATCAGAGGTCATAGATGAAGGGGTTGGAGAGAAGTTTTGGATATAGGCAGAAGGATGAAGATTCTAGAATCAGAGTCAGGTTTAGGCAATCTTTATAATGATTTGATTCCATAGTAAAGTTGTCAAAAGTACTAGTAATTTTTTCCCTCATGACTCGTCTTCATTTCTGTTCCCAATCTTTGTAACTGAAGTGTTTGCCTTTTCTATCTATCTACACACAGCCATATAATGCTGATGAAACTGTATAGATTGCAGAGGACCAGTATCTCTTATTTAATTACTGTGAGCAGCATTTCCTCAGTATGATGAAGCTAAATTTGACCTTCAGTAATTTAGACTATAATAGAAAACTAGTGCTACTTTGTAGCTAGGAAACCATGCACTTTGCATCCTTGGAGGTTAAAGAACATTCATTTCCCTGCTTCAATGGAAAAAAAATCGATGAATGTTGTTTTAGCCCAAAAGTAGGCATAGTAAGACTGAAGTTTCATGAAATCAGGTTTACTATCTCATTATAATGAGAAACATTCAGACACAGGAAGAATCACAGTATTTTATCAAAGGAAAAATATCAGAACTACTACAGGTTTCTAAGGAAGGTTACTGTTCAGGTGAAATTCAAATAGAGCAGTGTTTTCATAGGCCACAGCTGTATGTAAAGGGATCATCATATGATGTTGTTTTCAGAATTGACTTATGATCCTGTTTCTCTGAAAAAATATAATGTGCATGTGGAATTTTATCTGAACCTTGTTTACTGATTAAAATGAAGGCTGTTTCTCTAGATCCAAGTCATTTAGCTCTTGTATGAAAATTTGGGATGTTTCATTCTTCCTGAGAGTGTCAATTGTTAATGTTTCTGCTAGTCATGATATTTAGAGAGCACAAGAGAAGATTATTGTTGTGAATCTTTATATATGCAAATGACTTTGAGAAAAATATTGATGTTTGCTAACCTTTAACTTGTTTTACCTTTGTCAATTATTTAAGGCAAATAAATGTCAAGTGCATAATCCTCCAGCCCAAACCCATTGCTGCTTCCTCAAGTCTATTTAGTCAGTTCCATTCCAGAAGTGGTAGTGGTGCCTACACTATCTACCCATTTCACCTGAGATTCTAAGTAGATAGAGTTGTTTACAAAGCTGCTTTAGAGACAGTGGTTGTACTCTGGAAGCAGTGCAGTTTTGTAACAGGAAATGATTATATACAACAGTCATTGTGTCAGGGCATGTGCATTAAAATTGCCCAGAAAACTTTTTCTCATTTGCCTGCTTCTGCTTATGCCTCACATTTCCTGTCCTTAGGGCATGTCACAGGGTTGAGATAAAGTGATGGAGAGGATATGAACAACCATTTTAAAGTTTCATATGTGAGAAGGCTTAAGAGGTGTGGTCCTGGGAAAGTAGGTTCTTAGGGATAGGCTTGGTCATGGAGGTTTATCACAGCAGTAGAAAAGTAGTGAATACCTGTGGTAGATCTATTTTCAGTTTTTGGAAAAACTTCCACACTGATTCCTATAATGGCTGCACTAGATTTCACTCCTATGAACTATGAATGTTGTGGGAGTAACTAAGAACTTCCTGATAGTGTTTAAGGCCTACTCCACAAGATCAGCCCCATACCTGATACTAATATTTGATCAGGAACATATGAATGATCAAGTCATAGTCCCCATGGGCTACCATCACACTGCTAAATAGACACAATAGTAAACCAACTTCTGACTACTTATCATTATATTTGTAGATTAAGTGATCCTTTCAACCCTTATTTGAGAAGCTTCTAAGACCCAGAACTGGCCAAGATGCAGAGAACAAGAATGTTCAGCCCTAAGTGGAATATACATATTCTACCCTTTCCTCCAGGGCTCATGAATCACTGTGGACGGGGAGATTGAAAGCTCTAGAAATGATGAATGACTGCAGGGAAACTTGAGTACAGCAGGGCAGCTGTGTGTATAAATTCACAGAGGTTGTGACAGAAGAGACAATACCTGTGCAAGTCCAAGCCAGACCAATCACAGAATACAATGACTGTTTGGAATGAAGGTCTCCCCTGAAAAAAGTTCAAATTGGCTTTGATGGGAAAGAAAATTAAAAGGACACAAAATTGGATGGGAAGGAAAGGCAAGAATTGGATTTTAGGGATGTTAAGGGAAGGAAGGATACAATGCTTGACACCAACAGACATGCTAACATGCAAAGGAAAATTTCATGGTGTCAATCCTAGACAAAGAACTACAGGCAACTAAGGAATGTCGAAAGCCAAAGAAAATACTATTCTCGAGAGAAGAGTCTCTTTATTTGTTATCAAGTACCAAGAGGTCATCCCTGAAATCATATATGTACAAATAACATTATACTAAGCAGAAGATTATATTTCTATGAATCTATCTGTCTGTCTGTCTATCTATCATGAACAAAGAAAAAGAGGACATGAATTCGAGAGAGGAAGCAAAGGAGTACAAGGGACTAGAGCACCGATTCTCAACCTTTCTAATGCTGCAACCTTTTAATACAGTTCTGCATGTTGTGTTGACCCCAACCATAAAATTACTTTTGTCGTTACTTTATATCTGTATCTTTGCTACTACTATGAATCATAACATATCTGGTACATAGGATATCTGATATGCTATCCCTGTGAAAGGTTGTTTGAACCTCAAAGGGTTTCAACTCACAGGTTGAGAACCACTAAACTAGAAAGAACAAAGGGAAAGAGGAAAGCAAATAACATTTTATTTATTCTTCTCTCATACTAACATGCAGACTGCAGCTTTCCGTCTCCCCACTCCTCCTCCCCCCACCTCCTCTCTTCCCCAACCCTGTCTCCCCAGAGAAGAGCAGGGCTTCCAGGGACATCAACCAAACTTGACACAACAAGATGCAATAATAGTAGACACAAACCCTCACTCATTTCTGGGCAAGGCAACTCAGTTGGAAGAAAAGTGTTGCAACAGCAGGCAGAAGAGTCAGGGACACTCACACTCACACTGTCAGGAGTGCCCCTGCAAAACTAAGCTATCAAAAATAAGGTATGTGCATAGACCCATTCAGACTCCATGATTGCCTCTTCGGTCTCTGTGAGCCCCTGTGAGCCTTTCTTTATTGGTTGTGTAGGCTGTGTTCGCCTGGTGTCCTAGACCCCTCTGCCTCTCAAAGTTCTTCTTTGCCCCTCCCCTCCTCTGTGGCCTCCAGCAACTTATGGAAGCAGGGAATGATGTTTTAGTTTCAAGAAATAGAAAATATTTTTAAAAACAATAAAACAGAGAAGGAAAATTAAGGGAATCTAAGTTATCAAGCTTGCATTTTGTGACAAGCACTTGCTAGGTGGCTAAAAGGGGTTCCATACAAGCAGATGCATAAGGGATTGCAAGAACTACAATGAATTGACTAATGAGATGAAAGTAGGAGAAGAAAGCAATGGGGTATTGCATATTCATTTGTGTGGGAAGCATGTGCTAGAAAGAGAAGACTCTACCTGAAGAACACTGCATTATCAAAGTATTATTGCTTTCCAACAGCAGGTTTTGAATGGAAAGGGAGACTTTAAAAAAGCAGTACACAAAGAAAATTTATAAACTGGATGCTTACTGTAGGAAGAAAAGAACCAGGCTAACCTGGAGTACAACTGACCTGACAAAAAGTTAGCCTAACCTGAAAGCTATAATGTTGAGGTTAGTCGCTCTGGTCCTGTCTGGCTACCATCTGGTTTAACCTTATACAATGAGGCAGGAGGCACCTATCCCAGATGTCTCTCTATAAAACTACCTGAAGGACTTCCTAGATTTAGAATTTTAAGTAAATGATAAAATAATTCTACTGACACCTTAGAATTATCTTGCATGACAATTACATGCATTATTTTCTAACTAAAGTCTTCATGCTATAATTAAGAGGTAAGGGCTACAAAGATATTGGGTGGAGTTTTGAAACATGTTTCCAGATTTTCCTTACTATAGATCTGGTGGGAACCCAAGCTTGTGAGATTAAGAGAACAATGCCTGTCTGGTCCAGCCTGAAACTTTTTGTTTTCTTAGATCCTCTTAAGCCTCTTTTACGCAGCTCTGGATTTCATGTTGTTCCATGATTGTGCTAGGGTTGCTCAGAAGATTATCTTCACACTTTGAAAGTTCTCAGAGTTCCCTTTGAACTTGTTTTCCAACCAGTTGTTTTCCACAGGCACGTGTTTGTCTCAATATCTTCTGCAAAATCCGGTTGCTGGCTGGCCTTGTTAATCAGTAATCAGCACTGATCTTTGTTTGCCTGCTCCATTGCTCTTACTAAGGTGAATACCTCCCCTGCTTAAATTTCTCTTAGTGTTCTTGGATCTCTTCTATCAAGATTGAAGAGAAATGGGAGTGAACTAGAGTTATGCAGCTAGTTAGATATTAGCAGAATTAGAGGACATTAGGTCTGGACCCCTCCTTCATAATCAACACCAGGTAAAACAAAGTATTGGAAGTCAGGGACTCTAATTACTGGGTAGAAGAATGCCTCATGAGTCATGCTTCTCATCCTGGGAGGAGAAGTGACATCCTGAACTTCCCAGAAGATCATTAGTTGAAATTAAACCTGGTTCCGGGAGTCCTGAACCTTGTAAGATAGCAGGAAACGTTCCGATAAAGAACAAAGATATACATTTACCCCTTGTGGAACAGTTGATTTAAACAGGCCTGGCAATTACCTGGGTAAAATAATACTCACCCCTCCCCCCAAAAGCTGTCTGTTCCAGAGATTTGAAAAATAACAGAAAACCTGCCTAAAATGTAAATCAACATAATGGTCTCCTTGGCCTTCATCTGCATCCAACCAATTCCACACTTCACTCTGTACTGAATTCTGCCTGTCTTCTCTGTTACACTTTGTCCCTTGTCTGAATCCCCAAGCCCCTCCATGCATGTCAGATATCTTCCTTTCTCCACATTAGTTTTTGAGAAGGGGTCTCCTCTGAAACCAGAGCACAGTAACTAGATTGGCTGGTGAGAAAGTTTTCAGAGTCCCCAATCTCTTCCTCCTCCCGCAGGGCTGGAATTACAGAAGTAGGCTACCGCACCCAGTTTTTATGTGAATGTGATCCTAACGTAGGTTTTCATGCTAGCACAGCCAACACTTTACCAACTAAGTCATCTTCCCACTCCTTCTCCAGACTCAGGAGTACGGGAGCAAGGCCAGAGAGACTCAGGAGTACGGGATCAAGGCCAGAGAGAGATACTGGTAACAAGAATATATTCTATTTATTTTTCCACTATTGGTTTGAGAATCTGCTTTTCTAGAAGCAAAAAAAAAAAAAAAAAAAAAAAAAAAAAAAAAGAAAAAGAAAAAGATGACCCATTTCCTGAGCATCCAAAACAGTTATGTCTGAATTTCCTGCAACAAATGATAATCAAGAGAAAAGCATAACAAGTTTATTAGGTCACAGTTTTATGCAAATATGACCCTTCTCATTGAAAATCCTGAGACCCAGTATGAACTATCCATTTTTATGTTTGAGTATGATAAAATATGGCAGCCTTGTGGATATAGTCAGATAAAAATGTTTTGTTTTTTTTTTTCTAGAAACAGATTGAGGTAGCAAGGCCCATCTAGATATTTAATGACTCCTGGATGTAACATTTCTTCCTCCAAGATATATGGCAGGATTCTCTGGAATAGGGGTCTAATTGCTGTCACTCAAAATAGGTCAGAGAATGTCTTTATGGCTAGCTCTAAGACAAAAACATAAAAGAAAAACTACAATACTAGTTTTGAGGTGTTATGGCTTTCTTTTAGGGAAAGAGGTTTCTACTTTCTATAACCTGCCTTAGAGAAGAAAAACGTTAATTTTAGTGCATGTGGATTGGAGTGGAATAGGTGTCTGGGGAATAGAACAGGAAGTCAACAAGAAATTTTCTTTATGCTTCTTCTTTGCCTTTCATTTTGGCATATTGTTTTCTCACTAGATGGCATTTCTTCTTCTTCCATCATTCAGCAATGTCATGACTTTCTTCAAAGTAACAATAAATATCTTTCTCTGTGGCAGTGGGACAAATATTGCATAATTTATACTGATTTATACCTTTGTGGAGTAAGGAAACCAATTATTCAGAACATAATAATGTTCATGGGCTAGCATATACATCTTTCTTCAACAATTTAGCATCTGCCCTCACTGCATTTTCTCAAAAAAAAATCCATACATAGAATAATTTGCCTGCTATGCCTAAGATGTTTGCTTCTAAACCTAGCTCAGAGATAGTAGGTAACCAACCATGGGTAAGGATAAATATTTTTTAAATTGGATTGTGCTATGTTGCTCTGACTTTTCTCTTGCTCCTGACCTTTAACTCCTGACTTGGCCTCTACAGTAGTTGGTACTATAAGCAGGCACCACCATACTCTGCTCTTGAGAAAGGATATCAATTTGATCATGTTAGGCTTTCTGGACCCAACAGTCTAGATTTTGCTTTCCTTCCGTAGTATATGTGAAGCCATTTCACTTGGGACACCTCAACATAGTACAAAGTAATGTCACACCTGAGAAGAAACATCAAGATATAACAGTATGAACATTGTTATAATCATGTGTCAAGATAGAAATGGAATGAACTTAGAGTTTGATATGCTTTGAAGACTACATATGGTTTTTGTTTATAGAATGGTATTTTTGAAAGCACTCTTCTTCCTTCTAAAGTTTGGTCTTTACAAAAAAATAAACAAAAAACAAAAAAACTTTCTAGACATGAGTGTATGTTTTCCATTCATTCAGGATCTGCTTTTGTGATGTTTCAAATCTGTGACTAAAATAAGTGTTCTTTTCTTTGAAAAGCAAAGAATTTAAAGGCAGAGTAATCATTACATCTATTAATTTCTTATGTGTCCACATTCTCCTGTCATATAGTCTGAGAATTCTTCCAAACAGAAGAAAATGTTTAAGTTTTTAATATTCTGTTTCAACAAACAAAAGCAATTTGTACTATTTCAGTACCTTATATTTTCCAATTTTAGTCACAGATTTGAAACATCACAATTGATGGCAGGAAGATAGATAACATGAACATGTGAATGGAGCTGAAAGGTGTGATTGACATTTTATTTTAATATAAAATGGCTTCACTTTTCTTTGGATCAATTCATGTTCCTTAAGATTGTATGAGGTATTATGTTTGGAACACAGTTAAGTTTAACTGATGGAAATGCAATAATGAAGTTTATATGATCAAATTAGTAGTGGACTCCCAAGAAAAGGAGGAGGCAAGGGTCAATAAATAACTACCAAGTTTCATTTTTTACTAAATTTATGCTCACTTCAGGTTAAGAGGTAATTTTGGGAGTTACTAGAAAAAGAAATCAAAATAACACACTAAAAACTTACAGTTAGTTCCATCTCTTTTTCTATGTAGTATATCATGGAATCTCTTTTATAATGAATTTGGAGATTTAGAGTCCTTATCAATCCCCTAAAAAGCATGGTGTATCATATGACAGTTTTGAAATCAATATGAGCCCTGTGCTGTCAAAAAACAGACACAGTTGAGAAAGCCCTGAACCTTTTGTGTTCCAAACAGCACAGTAGCTAGCCACAAAAGACCACCCTGTCATGGCAAAATCTAGCAACTTCCTCCAACCTTCAGAACATCACACACACACATACACACATACACAAACACACACATTCAGGATTAAAAATGCATTTAAAAACCTTTAAAAACATGGTGTTAAGTGAAATAAACACAAAAGGATAAATAATATGTATCATACTGTCTATAAAAGGATAAATAATATGTATCATACTGTTTATGACATATATATGATAAGAAAACTACTGAAGACAGAAAGTTTAGTAGTGGTTACCTGGTGCTTAAGGGGCTATATGGAAGACTTACTGTTTAATGGGTACAGAGTTTCTGTTTGGGAATGACAGGAAAAATCTGAAAATGGTCAATATTGATGGTTGCACAACATTGTGAATATACTCAATACCTTTGAATTAGGGGATTAAAGTTGGTTAAAATGGTAAACTCTAATGTATATTTTCTACATTGACAATGAATCAATGAAAAAATACAGATGTAAAGTATATATATTACATGACTGCATATCTGTGAAGTACATAGAAGGAACTTAATCCTAAAATTTATGCTTAAAATGATTTGAGTGGTACATTCCATTTTCAATGCATTTAACTACAATAAATATTTTAAAGTAGAATTTGGGACACCTTAAAACAAATTTCAAGCAAACTTTAAAAATCTATGTTTTTTGTTGTTGTTGTTGTTGTTCTGAACCAATCTAAATATTCAGGTCAAATGTAATGAGACCAGCTTTAGTATGTGATCACACACACACACACACACACACACACACACACACACACACACACAAAACTTTCTTGTACTAGAGAGATAGCTCAACATGTAAAGTTCCTGTTGCCAAGTCTGACAACTTGAGTTCAATTCCCTGAACCCATATTGTAAAAGGAGAGAGCCAACTGACTCCCAAAAGTTTTCATCTGACCTCTATAAGAGTGGTGTGGTGCATACAACTGCTCATGCTCACTCATTCACCTCCACACTCACCCACCAAATAAAAGGAAAGCAATGACGCCCAACTAGACATCTTATACCAACAAGTAAAACCTCCAGTGCCAGGAATGGGTTACATCAAGTTGAATCATTGGCCAAAGAGGCCACATGGAAACCACCAAACATCATAGATTTTTTTCCCATTGAATTTCATGTACTTAGAAATTATGAACCTGTTCATTTAGCATAGATGTGCATATAGATAGAGCATGCTGTATATTACTGAAATGTCCATTCATCATATTTATTTGTTGAATCTGCTAAGTACATAGCTATGTCTGGGAACTATACAGAATTTACCTTTGTATACCTTGGTTATAGTTCCATATAGTATTTTTAAATGACAAAATAAAGAAGTAGTTTATATTATCCATAAACCCCAATGATTTAAGTTACTGATATTAATTTTTTCTCATGATTTATATTTTCCTTTAGATCTGGTATTTTTCTTTCTTTCTATTATTGTTGTTGTTTTGTGTGTTGACTATGTGTGTGTAGCTTCCCCTACTTCCATGGCACTCCCATGAAAGTCAGGGGACAACTTTGTGTAGTTGATCCTCTTGTTCCCCTTTCATGGTTTCTGGAGCTTGAACTCATCTCTCCATGCTTATGAATCTAGTTCCTTTACTTACTGGGTAATCTAGTTGAACTTGGCTGTATTTTCAAGGTTGCCAACATGTTGTTTATTCTTCTTATATTTCATAATTTACAGTTATTGTTCAGGAAAGTATCTCACTTTTTGTTTTAGCACAAAAATTCTAATGATAGTTTCAAATAAGTTTATTACCATCTTTAGACGTGTCCACCATCCCCAGATTCAGAACAGACTTAGATCTCAATGTAAAGTTTAGATAGTTTCTTGGATGAATAGTAGTCTATTGTCTTTCTATAAAAGCACCATTGGTTATTTTGTATTTAAAGTAAGTGTAACTATGTTAGATTTTAAAAGTTACTTGTCTCATTGTTATGACCAAATACCTAACAGAATACTTTAAGAAAGGAAAGTATAGCCTCGGGATTGAGATGCAGCTGATCACATAGCATCCACACTCAGGAAACAGAGAGCAGAGGATAATGATTTAGAGCTTTCATTTTGCTTTTTTCTTTTGTAGCACACAGAGCAGTGAAGCCAACAGCAAACCTAACCTAGATAACGCCTCACAGACATGCCCCAAAGTTTTTCTCTTTGTGAAACCAAATCTTGTCAAGTTGATGATAAATATTAACCATCACACTAGCAGCATGCCTTTCTATTGATTCCATCAAACCTTCACTATCTTCTATGAGCAAGTCATTGCATTAAGTCTTATGGAAGCTGCAAAATTAGCCAACATACCATCCCTGAGAAGAAAGAGCTTTAGATATAGTGAAATGGAAACAGTCACATAAACTATCTTAACATAAAGCTGACTGACGTCAGTGTCTCATTTAAAGGCATAAGCAATGACGCTCCAAGAGAAAGAGATTGTAAAAGAAAGAGACACTCTTTTTCAATGGAATTAAGACAGTGTATGTACTTTAAACTTTGGCTAAAAAGATAAAGTGAAGATAGAGAATAATAAATATTCCAGATAGCAGAAACAGCATAAGCCGAAAAGGGTGAAAAGATATGGTATGTTTGAGAATCACTAAGTAGTGTCGCTGAGTTTAGAGCCAGCGATTTTGTCTAGGACATTATGTTAGAGTCCAGTGGTGATTTGCATTAACAGAATCTACCAATGAGACTGCAAAGGTTATGTAATGGAGAGTTGTGGAGTCAAGATAGAAGCAACAATTTGAAAACATGTTTTTCAAGAACTAAAGCCATGGCCCACTTAAAAATATGCAGTATATATCCAAGATATGTTTAGCTCATTAACAAATTATCAGGATAACAAACAAGTTTCAAATGAAGATAAAGGAAACTCACATGTAAAATAAATTGTACAGAATATATGGAAAACAGAATGTTGGTATAAGATTGTTGTGATGCATTAGTAGCTAGTTAAGAATACCCTAATATTATTTGACCGGGTGACAGTATACTGCAGTTCATTCAGCCTGAGATTGGTAATTATCTATGGGTATAAACATACATTTTTAGAAAGTTATTTAATGATATGTCCAGTTCAACTGAACAACAGACTTACATTTTCTGCTGGGGCCAATGACCCCAACCTGGATGTGAACTCTTGAGCACAATCTCACTATCCAATATGGATTCCTTCCACTGGAGTGTGCCTCCCATCCAGGCAGAGAGTGGTTTGTCTGGCAGGTATCGTATTTTATAGGGTTCATAGCTAGGTAAGACTACTGATTCTGACAAAACAGCTTAGGGGAGAGAGGCTTTATTTTAGTTTTCTAATTCTCAATTTGTGTCCATCATACTAGAGGACTTGAGGTGGCTGGAATTTACAGCTGATCACATCACATCCATGGTCAGAGCAGAGAAATGCATACATCCTTAGCACTAGGCTTGCTTTTTTTTTCCTGTTTCTATACAGTCCAGGATCCAAACCCACAGTGGGCTGGTTCTTCTCACAACTATTAACAAAATAAAGACAATTCCCCACAGACATGGCTACAGGCCAACAGGATCTCCCACAGGAGCCTTCTGGCACTATGAAAACTATCTGGAAGGTAGGAAGCTATCAGCTCAACTAAATTTTCTCTGACTGTTTCTTTAATATCTTTAGAATCATGGTGTGTAGTTTTGAAGAGGTGAGAGCACTTTTCTTTTAGACAGGGTTTCTCTATGTAGGTCTTGTTATCTTGGAGCTCACAATGTAGACCTGGTCTGGAGTGTTAAGATTAAAGCATGCGCCACCACACCTGGTTTCTAACTGGTTTGTTTGCTTGTTTGTTTTTTGATGGTGGGACTTGTCAGCTGTCCTACTTTCATTTTCAACCTCCATGACAAAAATATTCTGACAAAACAGCTTAGGGGAGAGAGGCTTTATTTTGGTTTTCTAATTCTCAATTTGTGTCCATCATACTATGAGGTGGCTGGAATTTACAGCTGATCACATCACATCCATGGTCAGAGCAGAGAAATGCATACATCCTTAGCACTAGGCTTGCTTTTTTTTCCTGTTTCTATACAGTCCAGGATCCAAACCCACAGTGGGCTGGTTCTTCTCACATCTATTAACAAAATAAAGACAATTCCCCACAGACATGGCTACAGGCCAACAGGATCTAGACAATCCCTCATTGAGACTCTTTTTTCCAGGTGATTCTATATTGTGTCAAGTTGATAATTAAAACTAGCCATCACATCAGCCCATCTCCCGTTTTATCTTTGTTTTTACTCCCTGTGTTGCTATGATCGACTTCACAATGGCTATGAACAGCTGAGCTCTACAGATGTACTTTCCCAGGAGCAAACCAATAAATTACATTTCATAGTACTGTAGAGAAAACAACGGAAAAACACAAAGAGGCAGTTTCTTGTGAGTTTTCAACATCTCTTTTTTTTTTTTTTTAAAAAATACAAATGCTGTGAGCCATTTTCACAGAAGACTTTCAAGAACAAACATTCAGACATTCAAGCGACCTTAATAATGATTTGCTAGCAGGCAAACAGAGATACTAAAAAGGAACACTCCCTTTGTTTGCTGCAGGGAAAGCACTTAGGGTGAGAAATGAAAAGTGCAGGCTGTCCTTGACATGGCAGCTGACTGGTTTCATTCTTTTTAGCATACTATGATCCTATTTGCAAGGAGAGGGGAGGGCTGCAAACTTGGTCTAGTTTTTTTTTTTTTTTTTTTTGGGGTCCTAACCACGTATGTGAACTTATTTACACTACAGATTAAAATAGGTGGAAAGTATGACCCTAAAAACAAGAAGAGGTAAGTTCTTACTAAATAAGGATGAAAACAAATTTTGGCAAAATGACTTTAAGCCAATTTATTATACATTTTCTTCTGTAGATGGTCTTAGACTTTGCCCATTTGATCTTACAAATTATGGATGGAACTCATGATTCTTTAGACTTGAGTTAGAGGATGAGTGAAATTAGAAGGGGATCCAATATGCTTATGAATTTGTAGTAGCAGATGAATTTTTTTCCCACTTCACACCCCATATGACTGAGCCATGTTCTCAAACGATTAGCTTAATGTTACACAATATTCACAAATTACTTAAATAAATACATATGAAAGTATTTCTTACAGAGATATAGAACGTTTGGGAGAAAAAGATATTATTCAGTTTTCAAATACCAATATGCTAACAACTAAACAAAAAAATAAGACTTTATCTTGAGATTTTGTGTTTATAAGATATTCTATTTTACTTTAGAGTTACTTTACAGTATCTTAATGGAAGATATTGAAAAAATCTAGTTTTATAGCTATATTTACAATTCTGAAACATCTAGCTCCATGAAATGCTTGTTTTTTGTTTTTTTGTTTTGTTTTGGTTTTGGCTTTTGGTTTTTATGTTGTTGTTGTTTTGTTTTTTGTTTTTTTGTTTTTTTGGCAGGGTTTCATTTGTAACTCCAACTGGCCTGGAACTCACTGTGTAGACCAGGCTAATCTCAAACTCAGAGATCTGCTTGCCTCTGTCTCCTGAGTGCTTGATTAAAGAAAGTCATGTGCTGCTGTCCTATGGTGGTGGCATGCATCTTCAATCCCAGCACTCAGAGGCAGAGTCAACTGGATCTCTGAGCTTGGAAGCAGCCTGGTCTACTTCCAGGACAGTCAGGGATACACAGAGAAGCCCTGGCTCAAGAAACAAATCAAAACTACAACAAAAACAAAAAAGGTGTATGCCACTATATGTGTCGTATTGTTCTGTTTTCAGACAGTCTTGCTTTGTAACCCTGGGTAGACTGAAACTTATGTCTTCTAACTTGATGTAATTCATTACGTTGGCCTCTCAAGTACTGAGAGTATAGGCATAAAATCCCACACCTAGATAATATATGTTTTTAAGGGGAAATGAAGCAAACTTACATTTTAATTGTTATAAATAAAAATTTCAGACTTCTAAGAATTAAAATAGAGGTCACAGATAGTTGTGCCTATACCCATTCATTTGTCCAGTAGCCCAGGCTAACAAGGAATTCGTTATGTAGTTAAACTAACCTCCAACTCATAATTCTGTAACCTAAGTGCTAGGGTTTTAAGTGTTTATCATCAAAATCAGCTTAGTTTTGGATTCAACATAAAATTTCCAGAGTTCAGTTCTAGAATTATTAAGACTGTGCATTTGGTATTTTCCTCTTATCCTCTTCCTCCCCTCCTTCTCTTGTGTCATTCTCTTGTTATCTGGGCTTGCTTAAAAATACTGCTCAATAGGGCTGGGCTGATAGCTTTAACTATAATCACTAAAGACAGGGTATTAGTTGAGGCATGTGAATACATACGTATAAGGCAAAAAATGAGTCATAGAAGTCACCCCAATGCAAATGTTTCAGACAAACATGTAAGCACTCTTTTTAGGATGATTGAGTCAGGGGACAAATAAACGAGATGAGATGAGAGAGAGAGAGAGAGAGAGAGAGAGAGAGAGAGAGAGAGAGAGAGAGAGCATAACAGAGGGGGCCATTATAGGTTTGAAGAGAAAACTGACCCTAGAGAAATGTTCACAGACCTACGAGGATGACCCCAACTAGCAATCTGAGCAGCATGGAAAGGCTACCTTAAATGCCCTTCCCTGATAATGAGATTGATGACTATCATATAACCCTCATCTAGTAGCTGATGGAAACAGAAGTAGACACCCACAGCTATACACTGAGCCTTACTCTTGGTATACAGTTGCAGACAGGGAGGAGTGATGAGCAAAGGGGTCAAGACCAGGCTTCAGAAACCCATAGAGACAGCTGACCTGAACAAAGGGGAGCACATGGACCCCCAGACTGATAGCTGGGAAACCAGCATTGGACCAATTGAACCTGGGTCTGAGTTGGAAGGCCTGGGCAATCTAAGAGACCTCTGACAGTGGAACCAGGATGTGTTTCTGGTGCACAAAAGGACTTTGGGAGCACATTCCCCATGAAGGGATACTCCCTTAGCCTAGAAGCAGGAGGGAGGGCATAGTTAGTCTTGACTTGACAGATTTTGATGATCCCTTCTGGAAGGCATCATCCTCCCTGTGGAGTGGGGGGGGGATGGGATGGGAGGGAGGTCAGGGACCATGGGAGGGAGGGAGAGAGGAAGGGAGGGAAGGAGAGGGAACTGGGATTGATATGTAAAATAAGAATATATATATATATGTATATGTATATATATATTTCTTCCACACCCCCAAAAAGTAACAGTGTTATTGCAATGCAATTAGTTCAATAAATAGTTTCCCAATTTAAATTATAGCACAATAGTGTTCAGAATATTTTTAAGTTTGAAGTTCTTCCTCACAATTTTGAAAGTTCCTAATACAACGAGTGTGCTAATTACCAAGTACTTGCCAATTCTCCTCAGCCACTCTAAATGTTAGGAAATCATGAGTTGATGAGCTATGTCTATGGATTTGCTTATTCTAGACATGACATAGAAATGCAGTCTCATTTCAGACTATGGAGCCTTTTGTGTCTTTCTTCTTTTATTAAATTTAATGAATTTAATGTCTTTCTACATTGTAGTATGTCCCATTACTTCATTTGTCTTTATGACTCAATAATATTTATTACCTTGTGTGTGGCTGCATTATTTTATTTATACTTTCCTTTGTTGCAGGGTATTTGGATTGCTTCCACACTTCAGCTTTTATTTTAGTTTGTAATTAGGATGTAAACTATCATATTTCATTATGGCATTTTTATAATGTGTTTTTATTGACCCTTACCATCCCCCCATTCCTACCATAGCCATTTTCCTCCTTTGTACTCTTCCATAGTAGCTTTTTGAAAAAAAAAATCTTTTAGTTTTTGAGATTGTGGTTCCAATATTTATTATTTTCCTTTCCTCCCTCCAAACCTCATGGGAAATCCTATTAAGTTTCAACCCTACACAAAGAACTACAGACAACTAAGGAATGCTGAGACTGGGAAAAATAGTCTTCCCCTAGGTTGATTAAGCTCCAACTGGACGTTTGTCACCAAGTGAAGCTTCCACTATTGGGAAAGGGTTACATCTAATTGGGTTGTTAGCCAAAGGAGTCCCAAGGGAACCCTCAAACAACCCAGGCAGTTGCCAAGACAATAGGTTGCTCTCCACAAACTGAAGGCAAGTTCTCATTGCTGAAGATAACACCCACCTGGAGAAGCCAAACTGGTACCTACATAGCTACATACCGGCTAGCATATTTGGTACAGGAGAAACATAAACACCAAACCATCTAAAAACCCTTGGTCTACAGTGCTGTCCTACCTGCAGGACAATGCTAGTGTAATGGTGGCACAAACTTGTGGGAGAGACCAACCAATATATGATTCGACTTAAGTTCCACTTCATAAGATGTTGTAACCCACATGTAATGCTGTTTGGGTGACCAAGAACCTGAGACTAGATAGCCGAAAGACCTAGAGTTAAACCAAATAATATTGGTCTAAACAAACAAACAAAAACTGTAGCAATGAAATGACTCCTAATGACATTCTACTATACTCATAGCTTCATCCTACATCAGATGGGAACAAATACAGAGACTCACAGTCAGACATAATGCAGAGTGAGAGATCTTGAATCACCAACAAATGCCTTCCTTCAGGCATCAGGGAATACTGTAAAAGAGGCAGAAAGAGTGTAAAAGCCAGAGTGGGTGGAGGAAACCAAGGAAACAAGGCCCTTTAAATCAACTGGATTGACACACATAAGAACTCACAGAGACTGAGGCAGCACAGATAAGGTCTACGAGGATCTGAACTGGATAGAGTCCTAGAGCTGACAGGAGAATTGGACACACGTTCCCATCCCTAATCCAGAAACTATCTCCAAGTTGGTAACTGTTTGCAAATGAAAAATAAATTTCCTAGAAGGGAGTCTTGCTGAGGAAGCAACTATTCTTAACGGTAGGCTGCATACCCAGTAGTTAATGGAGAACAGGAAATGAACTCATCTTTGGAAGGTCATGTCTCATAATGTTGTGTCAGGGTTTTATTTTGTTTTGTTTTGCTTTTTACTTTTTACATTTTATTTATATATTTTAATTTATTTACTTTCTCTCTTATTTGATCCTATAGATTCTTTGCATATATATTATGGCTTTCAGTTTTGTGTTTTTATGGGATTCTGGAGTGTGTAAACAAGTGGGTCTCTGTCTTAGTATCTGTTTCTTGTGCCTTTTCTTGGCTTCTTTTTCTTTGTTTTTGTTTTTTTTTTTGCCTCATTGTGGTGTGTTAGTATTTATTTTATTTTATTATTATTCCTTAGAAGCTTGCTTATTTTCCAATGAAAACCAAAAGGGGGAATGGATAAAGATTGGAGGAGTTGTGGGGAGGAGCTAGGAGGAGTAGAGGGAGGGCAAACTATAATTAGGATACAGTGTATAAAACAAATCTATTTTCAAAAAAAAAAAAAAGAAAAGAAAAGAAAAAGCAAGCAAGGAAATAGTGAAAACAGAAAGCAGGCTGAGCAAGCCATGTGGAGCAAGCCAGTAAACAACAGTCCTCCAGGCCTCTGCATCAGCTTCTGCCTTCTGGTTTCTGCCATTGGAGTTCCCATCTTGACTTTCTTTTCAGTGAAAGGGCAGTATAAGCCCTTTCCTCCCCAATTGCTTTTAACAATGGTGTCTTATCACAGCAATTGAAATGATCAGTTCTATCCCCTTCTCCCTGCTTCCTCTTTTCCTCTTTTCCAGTTCCATGACTGATACCCCAACATATATACATAAATATAAACACTAAAATCTAGGATACACGTGTGACAAAGAGCATGCAGCAAGTGTTTCTTTTTGGCCCTATTTCATTCAAATATTGTCCAATTCCATCCATTTTCCTGAAAATTTAATACATAAAATTTATTAAATAAATTGAATAAATAAATAGATACAATTCCATTATGTATATGTACCACATTCATTGCCCATTCATCTGTTGAGGAACATTAGGCTGCTTCTATTTTCTTACTACTATGAATAGAACAGCAATTAAACATGAATATTTAATATATCTGTAGTAGTATGAAGAATGTTCAATCTTAGACCTCTAGTTACTTATCTCTCTCCCAGGAAGCAGAGCATGCTACACTGTAGCACCGTGGGACCAAGAACTGGCAGGTGCCTGATATGTGTAGAGCATTTAGGCCTAAATGTGTGTGGAGGGAAGTAAGTCCAGTTCTCCCTAGCAAATGAAAGATAAGTTTATTGTAATATTTAATGGCTGCTTCCATGCCCTCTTCTCTTGGGAAACTAGTATACATATCAGTAGTAATAATGGCACTATCTACATTCATGTACAAGATTTATGTGGGTGTACAAACATTTCTAAATTGTTTTCCCCAAGTTGCATACTAGCTCATATTCCCAACAACAATGCATCATGATTGCAGTTTTTCTTCAGCGTCACTAAAATATATTGTTTTATTGTTTATAGTAGACAAATTAGAAGTATCTCAGTATGGCTTTGATTTGCATTTCATAGGTTCATGAGCTTATGCACTTTAAATGTGCTTATTGATTATATAATCTCTCTAGAATAATGGTAGTGCTCTGAAAAATGTTCATTGTTATTATGCTTTTATTATTTATGGATATTTACAATATAAAGTCTTCCTTACATAGACACTAGTCTAGATTAGGTACATAAGGGACTAGCATCAATACCCTATCTTTGGTTATACACTGTTTTTTCTTTTGAGGAAGTACTCCCTCCCTCCCTCTCTGGTAGCAGAGAGATAGGATGTGTTAATATAGTGTAAATGCATTAGCTACATTTTTTTGTTGCTTGACAAAGGTAACTGTTTAAACGAAAGGTTTATTTTAGTACAGTCTATTAGGACAGAAAAGGTCTGCAGGCTAGAGCATGGAGGCACCTGTCACATTGTGTCCACAGTCAAGCAGCACAGAGAGATGAATGCAGATGTTCAAATGACCTCCTTCTTCACATTCAGTCTGGAACTCTAGTCCATGGGACTGTCCTGCTCAAAGAGTAGATCTTCTCTCCTCAATTAACCCTTCTCAGAAGTTTTCTCCTAAATACACCAGGAGGTGTGTTTACTCTGTGATCCTCTATCTCAAGAAGTTTTAGTCAGAACTCTGATATTTCACACACTGTGGTATTAACTGTGTGTGGAAGCACTGAATCAACATTGCTGTATAAAACTCAGATTTAGCATTTGGTATCACACAGTCAAGTTCAATTTTAGCAATGTCAGATTTTAGGTAATGATCCAATCTAGAACTCACATGACATGGTGGTTGCATTTTAGAGAACTTTACATATACATAGCAATAGAGTTGGACACTAGAGAGTGGTAACAAAAACTCTAAGAAGAATATTGATGAGAATTTAATAGAATATGATTTTTTCAACAAGTCTCAAGTGATTCTCAAGTTCCAGCAACAATTCTGAGATGTAAGACAGAGCAGCTAGGCAAAGCAAATATTAAGGAATAGGGAAAATATGTTGAGAGCTGTGATTAAAGGATTGCATGGGGGACACAAGAGCCTCATTTTTTCAGACTCTTTACTGCTTGCGTGGCATTATGCCAGTTTAGGCAAAACAGGTCTACATAGAATCTGAAAGCTAGTAAAGAGAATTTCCTTCAGGAAAAGTAGCTCTTATTGGCCTCCTGCTAGTTCTTAAATTCTACAAGAATCTCTCCAAGCTATTTGTTAAAACAAACAAACAAACAAACAAAACCATAATGAAAGACTGGGCAGAAATCTAGGAGTCCATTGGTATACTTGCCTTTTGCTGAGAGCTTTACTGCTTGGAACGCTTGTTAAGATGAGGGTACTAGTAGAACTCTGTTTCTGCTGTTAGAAATCAGGGCATTTAAGTTGTGACAGGGACCGTAGCTTGAATGTAATGTAGGATTTTATGCTTCCAGAAGCTGGGGAGGGAGAGACGACACAGTTAGGTAAATGAAAGCACAGGGAGGGAGTAGAGGAAGCATGGTGGTAATTACTGGACAGAAGACAGGAAAGCTATTTTGAGGGCCTAGAGAGATGGCTCAGCTCTTAAGAATGCTTACTGCTCTGAAGAGGACAGGAATTCAGGTGCCAGCACCCATGTCTGGTAGCTCAGGAACACTTGTCAGTCACTCCAGCTTCAGAGGATCTGACTTCCTCTTCTATCCTCCATGAACACAACTGAATATACACAATATACACAAAAATTAAATCTTTAACATATATTTTGACGCTTTTGTTTGCTTGATCTTGTCAAACAGAAATCAGGGTAAAAGTCAAATGAATCTAGTAACTTGTCTTAGATTTAGAAAAAGAAAAGAATAGAAAATTATAGATTGTTAATTAACCAGAAAAATGTTTTTTGTTTGTTTTAAAAACTTTTTTCCATTTTGTTGAAAATAGATTTTTGGGGGAGCTATTGTAAAGGGCGATGTTTCTTTGATTTCTTTCTCAGCGCCTTTATCTTATCAAACAATATAAAATAACTTGTGGTAACACTAACCAAACAAGTGAAAGCCATCTATAATAAGAACTTTGAGTCTCTAAAGAAAGAAATTAAAAAAAAAAATACCAGAAAATGGAAAGATTTCCCATGCTCTTGGATAGGTAGGATCAACATAATAAAAATGACAATCTTGCCAAAAGCAATTTACAGATTTAATGCAATCCCCATTAAAATCACAGACCTTGAAAGGACAATACTCAACTTTATATGGAAAAACAAAAGACCCAGGATAGGCAAAACAACCCTGTACAATAAAGGAACTTCCAGAGGCATCACCATCCCTGACTTCAAGCTTTATTATAGAGCTACAGTCCTGAAAACAGCTTGGTATTGGCACAAAAATAGACAGTTAGACCAAAGGAATCTAATTGAAAACCCTGATATTAACTCACACACCTACAAACACCTGATTTTTGAAGAAACAGCTAAAATTATACAATGGAAAAAAGAAAGCATCTTCAACAAATGGTGCTGGCATAACTGCTGGCATGTAGAAGACTGCAGATAGACTCATATCTATCACCATGCACAAAACTTAAGTACAAATTGTTCAAAGGCCTCAACATAAATACAGCAACACTGAACCTCTTAGAAGAGAAAGTGGGAGGTATCCTTGAACAAAATGGTACAGGAAACCGCTTCCTGAACAAAACACCAGTAGTATAGACACTGAGATCGACAATAAATAAATGGGACCTCCTCAAACTGAGAAGCTTCTATAAGGCAAAGGATACAGTCAACAAGACAAAACGGCCTAGAGACTGGGAAAAGTTCTTCACCAACACCACATCTGACAGAGAGCTGATTTCCCAAACAAAATATACAAAAAAAAAAAAAAAAAAAAAAAAAAAAACTCAAGAAACTAGTCACAAAACACCATATAATCCTATTAAAAAGTGGGGTTCAGAACTAAATAGATAATTCTCAATAGAGGAATATAAAATGACTAAAAGACAATTAGGAAAGTGCTTAACAACCTTAGCCATTAGGGGACTGCAAATCAAAACAACTTTGAAATACCATCTTACTCCTGTCAGAATGGCTAAAATAAAAAACACCAAAGACAGTTTATGCTGGAGAGAATGTGGAGAAAGGGGAACACTCCTCCACTGCTGGTGAGAGTGCAAACTTGTGCAGCCACTTGGAAAACAGTATGGTAGTTCCTCAGGAAATTGGGAATTAGCCTTCCACAAGATCTAGCAATTCCACTGACTGGGGCTTCTCCACAGCTTTTCTGATCATTCAAGTTCTTACCCCAATATCTGACTCTCTATTTTTATTGTTAAAGAATAATCAGTTGAATACTTCAGACCATGTCTCCTTTTAGCTCTAGGAACCTATCTGGTACAGATCTATGTAGGCCTTGTGCATGATGCCTCCATCTCTGTGAATCCGTATGTCCTGTTATGTTTAGATGACCTTTTCTACTTTATCTTCTGGAGGATTCCCTGACTCCTAAGGTGAGGAATTTGATGGAGACATCCTATCCGGGCAGAGTGTTTCCAGTTCTCTCACTCTGCATAATGTCTGGGTATGGGTCTCTGTGCTTGTTCTCATCAGCTTCAGGAGAAACCTTCTCTGATGATGGCTGGACAAGGCACTGAGCCCTATAACAGAATGTCATTAGGAGTAATTTTACTGCTCCTTTTTTTTTTTAAGTAGAACAGTTGGTTTTACCCTAGGTTGCACGTTCTTGGTCACCTATGTAGCACTAGAAAAAACATTTTAACAAAGATTTGATAATGAGAAGAAAGGGGAGTGAGGAAAAATTAAATTTTAATATATGATATTTGAGAATCCTATAGAGAATGTCATTATTTGCTTCATTCAATTATGTAAAGGGATTTAATGAGCAGTGGGTTGGTTGGCACCTGATAGAATGATAACAGGCAGGTTTTAGTTGCAGGTAATGAACTCCAGTCTCTGGTATACATTAAGAAAGGACGAAAATGATTATTATTAAATGAAACAAGTCTTCAATCTGGAAGCTATATTCTTTCTTTTTTCATTTCGCCATAGACTTTGCCTGCAGCCATGCTGTTTTTTTTAATTGAATGATACCAGTAGATCAAAAAAAAAAAACAAAAAAAAACAAAAAAACAAAAAAACAAAAACACTTGCTCTGTGTGTTTCTTTGTATGCATGTGTTAATTCCCAACATTAAACAATGAATATACAGTTATTTGTGAGCATTCCTCAATCATTTCTTTACCTGTGTTCTGTATATACTTGGTTACCTTCCTTGAACTCAACAACAATGCTTCCAGGGGCTATTCAAACTGCAGCTGTCTACTTTGTTACCACCTAACCTGGGGTCCCAGAGTTCATGTGTATTCTTACCTCAGCTATTGACAAATCAGGCAAATGCCTGGTCAGTTCCTGGAATACAATTTAGTCCATCCTGTGTGCTTTACCACCTGACACTCTTGATACTGAATAAACAGTTCAGTGGCCTATTGGCTTTGTCATTGTTTGCTTGCCTGGGAAGGAAAAGATTTTAATAGCTTCCACTGACGCAAAACTGAGCTGTCCCTGACTTCATACACCACCAGACAAAGCTGATGGATGCATGTCTCTCCAGAGTCATTGCAGTACCAATATGGCAAGCAGCTGGAGTTGAAGATGAAGGACAGATTAGAGGAACTGAAGAACTACATTAACCATGGAAGAGTCCCTTCAGAATTGGATGACAGCTTGATGTTTGATAACCATGCTTTTGAGAAGAGCGAAACAAACCCCATAGAAAAGTTTTTACAGGAAGTAACTGAGCTGTCCCTGGCACTGGCTGAATTAGAAGGGCTATCTCAGTTAATAGACAAGAAGCAACAAGGTGTCCTGTGTTGCACCACAGAGGAGAGTGTGTTCAAGGAGAAGAATGAACTGAACATCATAAAAGCCTCCTTTGCCAGCCAAGCCCAGCTCATTCAGCCTCAGCTAAGCACCATCCAGCATGAGTTGGCCACAGACTGTAAGTACTGGCGGGCTGAGCACCGCATCCGTCAGAGCCAGCTCTCTTTTCTCCTTAGTCACTACTATGACATCATCAGCCACCACTATGCCTGTGAGACTCAGAATATGGTAAGGCTGAAGGAGAAGATGTTGAGACAGGCAGAACTAGCTGGGGTGAAGTTCCAGGAAGAGGATCTGGAGAAACTTGTGGCTAACCCCGTGCCTCCTCAAATTGTGGGTTGTGATCTAGATGTTTTGAAAGCTAAGCAGGGCCTGGCTCTGGCCGAAGTACGTCACCAGCAGCTGCTGGACCTCGAATACCAGATCAGTGAATTGCACACCATCTTTTTCCAAGTAGAAATATTCATCTCAGGACAGCAAGAGTTGCTGGATAGCATTGAGTACAATATTTTGCACACCCAGGACTATATTGAACAATCAAATGAGACAGTGAAGAAAGCTCTTAAATATAAACGCCAATCACGCTTTCTGATGGTGGTATCAACTGTGGCAGGTCTTTGTGCCTGCTGTACATGCTTGTCCTGTATCACTGGGCCTGTGCATTGAGCAGGAACTGTGACTTCTGGAGGAATGAGCAAATGCTGAGGAACAAAGATATTGTTTTGGTATATAACCTTAAGGTTAGCATTGCAAATAAATGAGTGCCTACATCTGAGCTGGCAGACCTAATGTGACTTGTCTGTTTCCTCACACGTAGCAGGCACTAAATAGGCTATTGTGGTGTGCTTTTCCTTATTGTTGTGCAATATGTTACATGAAAAAAAAAAAAAAAAAACCTGTTCAAGTCTGGCTGCTTCCGCAGACTTGTTGCTCAGGAATTAGTGTTTCTTTCATTTTCTTTTACAGCTGCTTGCTTTATGTTCCAGGATGACACCCTTTTCTTGTTTGCTGCTATTAGAATCTCATTGGTGTTTTATGAAAATACAAGTGCTCCTTTCTAAAAGAACAGCTGACATAAAGAATAGGGTATATCACACTGCTTTACTTTCTAAGCTGTGATTGAAACACCATAGGCAAGGTAACATATGTTAGAAAGAACTCAATGCAGAACTGATGACTTAGGAGGGCTAACGTCATGACCATCATTGTAGGGACCATGGCATCAGGCAGACAGGCATGGCACAGGAGCAGTTGTTGAGAGCTTACATTTTTAGACACCACTATGAGGCAGAGAGAGCTAACTGGGAAGGGTT